>NW_028145602.1:0-527500 GCF_977016875.1 Pavona decussata | reverse complement strand
AGACCCAAAAAAATACGTTGGACCCCCCCCGTCACGTTTATACCCGAGTATGGGCTTTGAATCAGATGCTAAACTTCACATGAGCTGAATCAAATGAGTAAATTGACCCAATCTGCAATTTTCTTCTGTCATAGTATGCTTTAGTGTATTGATTTCGAATGAATTAATTTTCTTCAATCATAGTATGCTTCAGTGTATTGATTTCGGCTGAATTAAGTTCAGTGTCTGAATCAGTTCAGCTGGGATTAATAACTTGGGTCTGTCTAAATTTATAATTATTTGATTTGGTTTATGTGAAGTACGGCATCTGAACCGGGTTTAAGTGGTGCACAGGGCTTCAGCAAGTCTTTTCCACTCCTCCCAGTTAGCTATCACTTTGCAGGCTTCCTCCCAACTTTTCCATCCCAAATCTTTACACCTTTCCTTCTCAATCATTCTATGCCAGGTTGTTGTGGGTCTTCCCACATTTCTTGTACCTTTAATTTTTGGGATTCTCACCTGGCTGCATCCTCAAAACATGCTGTATC
The DNA here is from genome assembly GCF_977016875.1 of Pavona decussata. Classification (NCBI taxonomy): domain Eukaryota; kingdom Metazoa; phylum Cnidaria; class Anthozoa; order Scleractinia; family Agariciidae; genus Pavona; species Pavona decussata. Next base: position 526,973 of record NW_028145602.1, on the reverse strand, counting down.
CACCTCCATCTTAGAATTATAGAAAACAGGGCTTCTTTTATAGTATACTCCCAAGCTGGTTTGGCAGAATACCATTGCCATTGACTGATGCGTCACCCAGCCTTTGAGCCACTGAAGTATATAACTTTCTTATTCAAAACACTATTAGGTTGACTGGCATGCCACAGAGATGTTGAGCCACTGAAATAAATACTTAAATTCCTTTTTCTACGATACCACTAGATCAACTGACAAGCTGCTGAGCCACGGGCAACTAAAATACATTACCTTCCTTGTTCTATAGGCCACAAAGTCGACTGACAAACCAAGGGGCCGCTGAGCCATTATAATGTAGTTCTCACACTTAACCTTTTTGTTAATTTAAGTACCTAAATATTTTTCTTCATTGGTGAACCACCAAGATACTTTAGTAACACTGCTCTTAAATTAGTCCTGCATTCTGTAGTAGCTCCCAAATGGATATATAATAGTCCTACTGCTCCATCTTGTGGCAGCAGGGAACTTAGTCATGTTTGGGTCATTGACAGCAACTAGAAATCGGATGTTCACCTTTTGGTGTATTCTAACCTGATTGCAGTGATTGGTAATGGCAAGCCACTGAACACCAAAAAAAGTTTTTCAGTCCTTTACAAGATGAAAAAACAAGCAAACACAAGTTGCCATTCATGACACACAAGCATCTCTGCTTAAGTTCCCTAATATCCCATCGGTGAGTTGATTGATGAGCATGTACTGTTAGCCTTTAGGTGATGGTGTGCAAAAAAAAAAATTATGTGACAAGGCAGAATTTATAGATAATCAACCAAGGGAAAGCATAGACTTTGATGTACCTTTGCACTCCTATCTTTTCACTTCTATTTAAACCACTAAAAAGTTATATTTAGAGAGTTTTGATTCAAGAGTAATTTTTTAGATTTCAATTCAGATTCAGGTTAATTGACACAATCTTGTAAATTGAAACAGTTTAGGAAAAATTTCAGAAATTTTTGTTTATTTTTGAAGATTTTTAAATACTTCATTTATAAAGATTTTGTTAACATTTCTTTTGCTAATAAGCACCCTCCCCCCTAGCCTCCTACGCAGACGTTCTTAGGGGTTCGTCACGCATTCCTGCCCCACGAACGTCTGCTGAAACAAACAGCCACTTCCGTTCGTCGACTGCGGACCAATCAGGAGCCGTTTCCCAACTTTGGGTAAACTCATGTTTGATATTAAAAATATTACCCTAAACAGGATGGCAGACTTAAATGTGGTTTTTGGTCATGCGTACCAAACGTTTGGTATTAGGGAGTTGAATGCATATCAAAGAGAAGTCATAGTGCAATTTGCGCAGAAGAAAACTGATGTGTTGGTAAACCTTCCAACTGGTTATGAAAAGTCACTTATTTATCAAGCTCTATGGTTTGTTAACAATTCAATTCTTGAAGCTGCTGGTCACTGATTGTTGTTGTGGTTTCGCCGCTTGTAAATCTTATGAAAGACCAGGTAGACAAATTGGCAAATCTTGGAATTCTTGCCACTTCTCTCAATGAAATCACTGAAGAAAATACAGGGTGTTGTGGAAGGAAAAATTTCAATCGTATAAACTATATGCACGTCAGGAAGCGAATATATCTCCACGGTTGATGGTTTCCATTGTTTTGCAGTATGTGATTGGTTTTACTTGTCATAATGAGTCAATGCTGATTGGTCTGTTCAGACAAAGGCAATTTGCCGACGAACGGAAGTGGCTGTTCGTTTCAGCAGACGTTCGTGGGGCAGGAATGCGTGACGAACCCCTAAGAACGTCTACGTGGGAGGCTATCCCCCCCCCCCCAAAAGAAAAAAAAACTTAATTCTGTGTGCCTGTTAGCAGTGTTTTTATTTTGATGGAAATTGAGAAATGTCACTTTAAAAAAAATCCAATGAGACAGCAAGCAGTCTCTTCCTTCTCACAATTACTTATGTACAACATGCAATGGATTCATTGAGTAATCAGTGAAGCAACAAGAAATCCCCCCTCAGGTTTAGTGTCTGAGGATTTCTACATTTCAACTTGTGTGTAGAATTCAAGGAAAAAGGACAGTCATTACTTCTCCCATTCTAAAATCCTGATTTTTCTTTCTTTTCAGTCCCATAATTAATTGAATTGTTAGTCGGCGTCATGGAGCCAGTTCCCCTGACTGATCCAACGTACCCAGCAACAGCTAGTGCAAACATGGAGAACAGACTGAAGGAACCTAAAGCACCTGAGGGCACCCTTTTGCGGCAAGTCCAGGATGCAAAAGAAAGCATTCTTGTCCTTAAGAACCAGGTCTCCTTTGCAGATCAGTGTCTGAGCCTGCTACATAACCAGATGAAACATGCCTCTGACACGTTAGCCATTCTTCAAGACCAAGTTGAGTTAGCGCAGAAGACTGTTAACTCTTTAACTGAAGGAACTGTTGCTGGTTTGGCAATCCCACAGCCACAAACTGCTGCATCCACCTCATCAGCGTCCAGCAGGTCCCACTCTTCTTGGGCTCCTTCCCGACCTGAGTCAGACGAACAGCAGGTAATTGTCCATGACAGTGAAGGACCCAAAATCTACACACTGAGCAAGTCAAGCATCTCATTAGGGAATTCAGTCCCAATTACATCAGAGTGTTCATCTCCACATGAACATCACCAAGCACCATGTGTCGTGCATCAAGTTCCATTACATTGTCATTGTTCAGCGTGTCTTTCTCACACACCTCCTAGTGCTCCTCTGCCGTGTCATCCTACCTGCCATGCACCCCAAGGGGCTGTTTTGGTAGAAGTAAGCCCAGAAATGCCACCACCACCTCAATCTGCCAATGTGGTGGGAGCAGATAGGGCCAGTGTCCAAGCAAAGCTTCCTTTCCCCAGTCCCACTAGTAAGAGTGCACCAAGTCATGAACATAGCAAAGATGGCTCAAATGACAGGCAAAGCTCTGTGAAGAAAGAGTCAGCATCAACGTCACCCATGGCACATCAGCTGCTTCAGGTGATTGATGTCCTGCAAACAGTAGATGACGATGATAGTGGTGCCAGCCGGTCTGCGACAATGTCTCATGCTGCCTTGTCGCATGTTGTCCCTGGTCCACAGGGCACCCCATATGGACCAGGTTCAGCTTCTTGGCACAGGGTCCCACGACGCAACCGTAAACAGAACATGAGTCCAGTGAAGGTGGTATCCTCACATTCATTGCCGCAAGACAAGCAGTCCTCAGGTAAAGACTGGTGTTTGCATTGTTATTCTTATTTATAGAAGGTCTCTATGATGTGCATCAAGTTTTATAGTACTAGCAATCTTTTTTTCAGGAATGATTTTGGTGAGTGCCAAATAACACCTTTTTTAAATCAATGGAAACATTTTCGTTAAAAAACTGCACCTTTTTCCCCCAAAAACATTTTTGCTGAAAATTCTGGTGCGGCTTATCTGCAAGAATATCTAGAAAAGTTCTCTAATTTTCCTTGAAGTGCTCATACAGTAATTTTGTACACTGGTGGTGTACAAGCTGTTCAAAATGCCCCACGGTTAAAAAGAAAGGTAAAGTCCACATACTAACAAAAAATGAAAAATGACATAATTTTTTTTGTGATACGCATCCCACAAATAGTGCTAGTTAACTGTTAGTAGTAAAACTTTAGATTTTGATCAAAACTTGAGATTTGAAATGCCCCCCCCCCTCCCCTCTCCATTTACAGTATACAGGTACCAGCGCCCTTGTTGCCAGAAAACTGTTTACCATAAACCAACATTTACATTTTGTTTCCTAGTGAGATCCTTGATCAGAGAGCACCCAGAATTAATGCGAGTTCCTGCCCCAGTGCTAGCCTCAACCCTTGAGCCTGAGTTTCTTGTCGTACCGACGAGCAGTTTCTCGTGCGACAGCCCTCCCACATCAGCAAGTGAAGAGGGTGGCACGGATGCTGTAAAAACAAGTTCGGAAATTCTCTTGGTCAAGAGGACGGTGACGTCATCATCTTCTGGTGCTCCAACAAGCTCTACAACTGTCTCCACTATGACCAAGATGCAAACAACAGTGGAACCACGTGGAGGTGCTAGCAGTGGAAAGGAGTCCCTTAGAAAATGTAATTCTAATGACGGCTGTTGTTCCATTGAATCCAGTAAAAACCGAGAAGACGATAAACCACGATCTAGTGGACTCACCAGTGATGGACGGGGACATGTTTTGCACCCATCTTCCTCTGTAAAGAACCAGCGATCTGATGTAACAATTGACTTAAATGGTGCTTCATCGCCGCTTAGTCCAAACAAAAGATTATTTACGGGAACAAGTCCGCTTAACTCTGACGTTGGCATGCCATTCATATCCAAAGTCCAAAGTTCAAGTTCTCATAACTCTGCTAGTGGTAGAAATGACTCTGTTGTTACTTCGGTAAACAGTGCAGCTGAGCCCACGACATTAGCAGCGGTGGTATCCCATCTGGACTACGCGCCCGAAAAGTCCACAGTTTTGTCGACTTCTAATCATGCGCCATGTTCCCAGTCATCGCCTATGACTGTTATTTCTTTGCCAAGTGCAGTTGAAACTTCGGCAGTTTCAGCGCAGAAGCCGACCACGCCCACGACGAAAAAACCAATCATTCTCTCGCGGCGCTCCTCTCGAAGTAACGAACAGAACATTCCACAGGGTCTCGTGGTGCTTGTACCGACTATAGAGGATGCTAAACGTCTGATAGCAACCACAGGAGGCCAGTCTGATGGGCACACCCCTGTGTTGGTACCCCAGCACATGTTAAATGAGATTCATTCGAAAAAAGCCGTTACCCAAGATAAACTGGAAACACACCAACAACTGCTTGGGAAACGAAATCGCGAAGTAGTGTCCCCGCCCTGTGCCACGCAACCAAAGAGACCAGCTATTGATTCGGTTGTCATTGACTGATGTTCAACCCAGGTCTAGCTATCAGATTAATTCTTGAGGAAACTTATTTGTTGTCGATGGGGAATCCCTTAATGTGGGAAAAAAAACTAGATTAATTATTGGTTTAGAGCTGATACCGAGATAAATAATTTAAACATTCAAATAGTCAGCAGTTTAGATCCTGTGGACGGATCTCTAACATCCTTTGATGCATTGGTGGATTCTTGCTCCATATATAGTATTCGTTGAGTACCACTGTTAACGTGTAAAATGCCTTGTGTTCTTGTGTTACTTCTGGCTCATTTTAGAGTTTGTTGATACTACCTGTTACTTATAAATGAAGTGCCGAGAGCATGATAACCCACCCAAATGACTTTTCGGATCGCTTTATGTTATTTTAGCTCAGATTCACTGGAATTTTTAAATGTGGCCTTGAAATTCTCCAGGAAACGTTGCTTCAATGTTTTATCCGCTGCTTCGCGCTTCGTTTTGTGATAAAAACGGACATTTTGCCCATAATCATAGGATTTTATTGCAAACGAAGTGTAAAGTAGCAGATAAAACATTAGAGCAACGTTTCCTGAAGGAATTCAAGGCCACATGCAAAAATTCCGGTGAATCTGAGCTAAAACAACACTGAAAGCGATCTAAAATGTCATTTGGGTGGGTTATGTTCTCAGCCGTTCAAATGTGGTGCACGATAATTGCTATATATGACGTTGCATAGTCCAAATGAATCAACTCCATGTTGATGATAAACCTAAGTGTTCTCTTCACCCGTGTAAATACAGATTTGAACAAGATGAAATATTTATTAAAAGCATCGTTAACGTAGATTTTTGTCTCCTTTAGTCTTGTCATGGGCCAGGTACTAACTTACTCTTGGTGGTGTCATTTGCCTTTTTAGCTTTTTAGTTTCCAGGAACTTTTCACACTATTAAACTGCGACTTAACACGCCAGCCCGCGTGATTTCGCCTTCCACGCGAGTACTCGATGTACGAATGATTTTCGCGCGTAGTTGCTAATTTTTCCACACGACAATCCCTTAAGGTCTTTCCCCTAAAATAGAACCTACACTCAGATTTTTTTCCAAACTTTGCCCATGTGTGGGTCACTATATGTAAACTGCAAAAATGAAATAAAAAGAGGGGGTCACCATGCTTGTTCTTCAGCAACGAACCATTGAAATATGGTAATTTCTGCATGTTTGGACAAAAAGGACTATAATAGAACATTTGCCAAAAACAGAAATTATTTTCTCAAGAAAACAGTTACCGGCTCATTTCATAGAATTTTTTCCCTGTTTATAAATCATTTTCAATGTGAAATCTGTTTGAAAACTATTCCTAACCAGTACTACTGAGATATTTCACAAAATAGACTAATTCGTTACCTCTGAAGGTAGGCCAAAATGTCCATTGGGCGCAAAATTTGATATTTCTAACACTAGGATTTTCCTTAAATTTTCACGCTAGTTGGCAAACGATATTGCGGCTAGAAATCCGAAAAGAGAAAATAGGTTCACCGGGTTGGTTTTGCAGATATTTCACAAAGCAGTGGTAAATCGAGCTTCAAAACTGGTTTCTCCGCGAAGGAACTGGGGCGAGTCTTATGAAAACACCTTAATTTCCGCGCAAAATGCAAATTAAGAATTTTGTTGTTAGATGCAAGTCAGACTGAGTGATACTCAGTAGTTAGCTAGAAATTAGAGAAAATTTTTTATTTTACCATTGTGCGCAGTAGAGTTGCGCACTGCAAAACAGGGGAATGACCTTGAGAAAAGCCTGATTGTTGTATGTCGCAGCTGAACGTCACACCAGTAAAACTTTGTATCCGTTTTCATGTTCCGCACTAATACTGTAGACACGCTCTTACTAAAATACGTTTCGAATGTAAAAACGTAGCCTCCCACGTAGTCGTTTTTAGGGGACTCGTATCACCTCCTCCGAGTCCCCTAAAAACGACTGCGTGGGAGGCTAGTAAAAACGTGGCTCGAGCCGGAAAATGAATAAAATTTACAGACTTGACCCTCATCAGGTTTGAGTGAGCGAGCAACTGAGGGGTCATGTCCCATCAGAGTCCACTCCCACTCGATAAGAAGGAAAGTTAAGTAAAGTACAGTCGAACCTGTATTAAGCGGTCACCCACGGGGAATGGCTAAGTGACCGCTTGATACAGGTTGTACAAAACACATCACTAACTTGGTTAAGAAAGTTCGGCGATAGAATGGTTTGACAAAGGAGAGCATGGTATTGAAACAGACTAGTAAAACATTAACGCAACGATTGTGCAGCTCATTAGAAGCTCAATTGCCTAGCACGCTATTTGTTATACCATATTTAAGGAGTTTTCTTTTACAAGGTGACCGTTTAAAACAGGTCAAGACAATAGAAACAGCTCGCTGGAACTTAGTATAGGGTGACCGCGACCGCTTAATAGAGGTGACCGTTTAATACAGGTCAGGATTACAGTAAATAAGGGAAGCAATTTTCGGGACTTTGACAACTGACCGCTTAATAGAGGGTGACCGCTTGATACGGTGCCGCTTAATACAGGTTCGACTGTATACCGTCCGTGAGCTGTGATTTGCTACATTTTGTTCCATAAAACGTGAAATGAACATGACACGTGATTTCCTTAAAGTAAGTTAATAGCCGTTAGTAAAGATTTTCTTGTAAGCATGATCAATGAGATAAAAAATGTTCGGCAATTTTTATTTAGGAATAGTGACGTTGTAGATTCCATTTACAATTGCACAAACGGAAACTTTAGGTGATGGCCATTTTATCATTTTTGAAACGCATTATGTGTACTCAGTGCTCTCTCTCTACCATACATGCATGAATCGGCACCATAATGTCTCGTGGAGTTACATTTTCTCTGCTTGTTTTGCCATCCTATTCACGCCTTTTTTTTTCCTACCTAAAGCCTCGCCTTAATTCGCGTCGCTTGTGTCGCTTTACATAAACGCCATGCATAAAACAGGCAGACCCATCACCAAGAGGAAATATAGTTCTCTCTTGTCCTCACGTTTCAGCATTGCAACTGGCCATGGAACAACGACGATGCAATTCTACCCTCACAGCGTCTCCAAGACGTGAGAAAACGTCGTGAATTTTCTGGTTCAATCCTGTTAGAATTGCGAATGGAAGCCACATGATCGTGTTCATTAAAACGTGCACCACGCGAAGCACTGTAGCAGTGATGATATAGATGATGTACACGATGGCCGCAATTTTGGTTCCAAATAACACAATGGGTACAAACACGCCGAGAAGAGATAACAGCCCCATTGCAAGCACCCCACCTTGGAAAAGGAGGAGAGAAAAAAGGACAAAAATGGAAGATCCCGCTACGAAGGCCAGGAACAAAAAGAAAGGAAGGAAGCCAGTGATTATGAAAGTGCCAAGAAAGACTGAGGCCACGGGGTGTCGTTGTATCATTTGTTTGAACCTCCTCACTTTACTCATGGCTGCGCAATTGTTCAAATCCTTCAGCTGGTCTTGCATTGCATGAAGGTTAGGATCCAACCAAGGAAACAGAATATCGCTTTCAATCATCGCGCGAATAATTCTGAAAGAGAAAACAGCATGACAGTCATGATAAGCAGCGTGGTGGGCGCTAAAAATGGCGGGTGAGAGGGGTGGTGGGTGGTTGGGTGTTCTCCACCTGTCATGCGGGTTAGTAGCTGTTAACATCAGTGTACCGAAAATCAGGAAGGAACACCGAAAAAATAGCTGATGGCTTAACACCCAACCGAGAAAATTCTGGGTCATCGCAACCGTTCACTAACTAAAGCAACGAACCCCTGATTGACAATGAACTAATCTAGCAGCTCTCGGTGAAGTAAAATAGAGTAACATGAAACAGACAGCAAAGAATACTCGTACTAAGTGAATCAGCCATATTTTCACACAGGATTTCTGTGATGATCTGTTACATGATAGGAAGTAAAATAGACCCAATGTGTACCGCTGAACTATTTACCAAATTACAACTGCTTTTAATAACAAAATTGTAGGTATAAAACGGCATTTTGTTAGTTTAATTCTAGCAATAATCAAAAATTAGGGAGTGCGTTTGATGCCACCAGGCTCTCTCTTCTTTGCCAAGTTGGTGATGATGTCATCTGCCCCTGCAAAATGTGCGGGGACACCAGATACGTGCGTTTCAAGATCCATCATTCAATCCACGTAGTTCCATACAATCTCGACTCCAATCTGCATTGAGTGCGTTTTTTCTACGCCGAACGCAATGAAAACATGTTTCGACATGTTCAAATGGCATGTTCACTTACGGCCGGAAGTGTATAGGTACACAGTACACTTATAAAGAGAGTGAAAACTGTTCAGTTAATACTAATTTTCATTGCAATAAATTGACTTCATGACAATTACAGTATTTTTAACAAAAATTGACCAACTCTGTTACCATAAAAAAAACTCAGTTCTGCTTGTCGCAATATCGGCCAACAGGCAATTACATCTATCGTGTACCATTTTGCGTACCACTATAGTTATCTTCATTGACGTCTGGTACGCACGCGCATCCCTAACCCAAATGAAAATTAAAAGAACCATGGACTATCTCACTGCCGGCTTTGAGAGATCTTTTTGTAACTGGTTTCTATACTCGATCATCCCCTTATTTTCGCAGTGATAGTAACGTGCGCGAAAATTGCCTCGTTGAGAAGATGAGACGCGTTTTCTCACTGGAGGCAATTTTCGCGCGCGATCGTATATTCGCTTCACTATCCGTAAGGAAAATAAAAGACTACTCATAGTCTTCTGATTTTTAAGTCAACGCAACTGTTTACAGCAAACAGTTCAATTTGATAGCTGACGAATGAACTAAAGAATTCTCTGGCTTCACTTTTTTGTTTCAGAAAAATAGAACCAGATTACTTTGAGCGCGCGAGCAGACACAATCTATTTCTCGCGACACTTTGCCTCACCTGCATCATGTGCTCACCAAGGACATCAGTGGAGGGATGAGGTGTAAAGAAAAAGGGAAGAAGATAACATACGCGCTCAGTTCAATATTGAATTTGTTTTTGTCCTTCCATGGTTTCCTGTATTTTCTGTGAGGTCAGTAAGCACCTTGAACAAGTTCTTCCACTCAATTACGTGTTTCATAACAATGGAATCTAATTGCGTCATTAACTCTTATTGGTCGGTTTTAATGAGCTCTATTCTTTTGGTTGATGGAGGCATTGAAGGCATATAGCGATTCACCTAGTGATATGTTTTCTATCGGGATAAAACGAGATTAGCTGTCGTTGTATTCCTAAAACTGGCCGGATGTTTGTCCCATGAACCGGGCCGGCTAGTTTAATGGCCTTAGCTCTCTCGAGTCTCCTGTAGCCCAGTCGTAGAACATCGGAGCTAGTAATTGGAAGGTCTCACGTTCGACTCCTGATAGGAGCACTCGGATTTCCTTCCAACGAGAACATTGAAGCAAAATACTTAAAATGTTGTCTCCTGTGTTCTCTGCGAATTTTACTAGCTGTTGTACATTTTGCGAAATATGTCGTTAAACGACATATTTGCCTCTCCAAAAATGAAAGTAATTAGTTTTTCAGTGTTAGCAAGTTTTAGTGCTGACATTTTGCTGAGGAAAACTCCAGGTTTTCTTGGCAAGGTATGCTATTTTTTCACAACCAGCAGGGGGGCAAGATTTTTTTCCAAACAGAAAACCTTTTTTCTGCTTCCTTTGCAATGCAGGAATTTTTTCCTTATATTTTAGTTTTGCACGATTTTTTTCCTGTTTATGGACTCCCCTCTCTTTCCCCTTCACATTTCTAATGGTGCATCTCTAACGTCCTGCTAATTACAGTATATCACTCCCAGAGTCTGTGGGGAGGACATCGTACAGATTGGGTGTGATCACATAACTTGCACCAGGGTGAGGATGTTCAAAGGGCACACTATCCTCTCAATCACTATCATAAAGTACGAGACAATTCATACATTCTAAGTACGTAAATTATGATCATCCGGGTGAGTGTAGTCCTGAGAAGGACTGTTTGTGGTGACTTTGCCTGACGTTTTGACAACCTGAGCGGAAGTCATCTTCAGAGTCAAGTAAATTGTGGAACGTCACTAGGTGGTATATATACGTCTCTGATTGTTAACGTGATTGGTCAACAAAGTCCAGATGTTATTGGTCTTTTGTCAGTAAGCCGTGATGTTATTGGCTGTGAAGACTGTAAAAAGTGATTGGTCATTTCGATCCGTCTTTTGTTACTCAAAAAGTCCGTTGGTCTATTGTTAGTAAAATTTCTATTGTTTGTCTGTTTCGTGGTTGTTGTCAATAAGAAGTTTGTATGGTGCAGGTAGCTGTAGGCAACGGTTGTGTGGCGTTTGTTCTAAGTTAGTAAACTAGCTTTCCAGAGTGAGTCGTTGTTAGTAATTTGTACTGTAGGTAATACACTTCGCAGAGTCCCAGTCGATTCTGTGGTTCGTTTGTAAATGGTGCTCAGCGATGTGATTGTTGATATCACCATTTCTAGTTGCTCGTTTGTGTTCATATAGATTTCTGTAAACTGTAATTAATTCTTGTAAACTAGTAATACCTGCCGGTAGAGTGCCAACGAGTAAAAACTGTCACAGTTGCGTGCCGAATGAAAATTAAGAAGTAACCAGACTACAAAACAGTTTCCAAACTGAATCATTGTTTAATAAAGCATTGCAAAACTCTCATGCTATTCTTTGTTGTTTAGAATGTCTATAAATGCTAAACTTGTGAGGTAGATTAGAGGTGAAACATCTGCGGCCCTTGCATTACCTGTTTGAGTTTATACAAAAACCAAATAAAAAACTTTAATGTGTACAAGAATAGCTATCAACCTAGGAATAACAGAATTTTACAACAAAATGAGCTTCTCAATTCAATTTATTGAATTAATGAGCCACAACTACGGTATTTAAAAGAAAATAGAAGAATGGCACAAAGCTTATAGTTGCAATTGACTTGAAATATTTCTCCTGTATTCAAACATCTCCAATGTGCATCTCCCTCAAACAGAACCTAAACATCAACAAAAAAAAAAACCACTCAATTTGACTAGAAAACGATGAAATCTAAAATATTTTGTAAATCCCTATAATTAAGGATTCGTTTTGGTCCGCAGTGTACCAGTTTGGAATGATATCTTTATTGTGCATATTATGTTACCGACCACATGAATTCACATAACGACACTGGCCTACCGTATTGTCCGTATTAGCTTTCAATTTGAATATTATCATGGTTACTTTAAGAAAATTGCTCCCTCCTCAGAAAACAAAACACATTACAAACAGTTAAGATTTGAATTCTCTTACCTCCTCGATTGACAGAGCCGTCGGAACAGTCGCCGTCCACCAACGGAGCAACAAATCTGCCATTAGAGCGGAACATCGCGCAGGATCGAAAAATAAGATGGCGCGTAGGAAAAATTTGAGGGCGACTTGTTGGCAATTAGCCTTCTCACTACCCGCCTAGATTAGCTATAGCTACTTGCGGGTTAGTGTTGTCTTTGAATTTTATGTTAAACATTTCATTTTTGAATAAACTTGAAACTTGAAACTTATCTAGTCAGTCGTACGTTTAAATTTCTGCCGGTCTCACCAATATAAGTGGCCTGGCAGTCGCAACATTTGATCTTGTAAACTGCTCCCTGTCTGCGGTTCGGTTCGTCTTTGTCCTTAACTTTCGTCAGTAGTTGTCGTAAAGTGGTTATAGGTTTGTGAGCTACACAGATATTGTAGGGTTGTAGAATCCGTGCGATAGTCTCAGAAGTGCCCCTTATGAAGGTATAGTTACAGTAGTTACGGGAGTCGCGTCGTTGTTTGTGACGTAAGGTTCAGTGTTCTTGTAAGTGTTACGTCTAACAAAGTCCTTGTTATAGTTGTTCTTATTGAAAACGTTGTCGAAGTAGTTGTTTTCGTCTGCGAGTCTGTCAGGTGAGTCACAAACCAGTTGTGCTCGCCTTGTTAAGGTCTGTATAGTCGTTGCCGTTTGTGAGAAGTAGGGTTGTAGGATGACTGGTCCAGTAGTCTGTCAGTATGTGTTGGTTTCCTGTAAACCGTAGTACCTAGTTTGTTGTCGTTGTTGTCTTTAATCTTTAACAGTCAGCGAAAGAAAAGCAAAGGCCCGAGAAGCGTAACAAAAGATGCGGCTTTGGAGCGCAAAAAATACAGAGCAGTGTTCATTGATTAAAATAAAGGCCACATGCAAATTTTAGGCATTTCTGAGTGAAATGAAAAATCTAACACTTAACATAAGGCGTTTCATTCGATGAAAGTCCTTCAGTGTTCTTGGAACTAGAACAATAACAAGGAAGAAGATGAAAGCATGATCTATATTTTATTCACATTCCATCACACACAGAAAGGTCAAAGTCTTCATGTTTGCATGAATCGTGCAATAAAAAAAAACATAAAAATCAAAACTTGTAAATTCCTTCAAACTATACAAGGAAGAACTTTCTATTAACTGTCCACAATTGTAGCTAGAAAGGGTCGTGCAATACTTCCGAACTTTGTCAAATCGTCCAAGGACTCCGGGAGGCGATTCGACTCACCAGATGTCATGTCGCGTTGCTATTCGTTAGACGAATGTAACTTTAAGCACAAGCTTTCTAAAAAACGAGAAAAGTTCATGTTATGGTATTGGTTACTCGGGTTTCCTTTGAATCTATCGCGCAAACGGCATTTTACTATCAAACATAGAGTGTCATTCATTAGACGAATGTTAGCGCAAGCTCTTTTTGCGATCTGACTTCTGGTGAGTCTAATCGAAGGGGGGGGGGGGGGGGAGTTGTTGAGGTAACATGGGCTTTTCTATTTCAGCTATCAACATAATTGATGGAGATGAGCACAAGCGAAAGAACAAGAAAATTTAGGAAAATTTTTATTGTTATGATTGTTTTCACATACACTTTCATGTCTCCCATGCAATGCCATCCTATCTGCTTGTGCTCTATACATACCGTTCGTAATTGAAAGCCGGATCTTCTATCGCCAGTATAAATAAAAGCCTATCCAAATGACAAATGACTTGTGGTTTACTCGCCCAGTTCTGAAAAAGATGTGGCACGTCTCATCGCTCGATTTTGTCGCTGTGTTCTTGCTAATGTTTTCAGAGTTTTGAACAAATTTATTAGCCGTTAATGCTCGGCAATATTTGTTCATGTGTCTTCTAAAACTTCCTTTCTTTCCCGGAATCGCAATCAGTAGACCGTGAATTCTTTCAGTCCATAAATTATGAGACAAATTGCATGAATGATTGGACTGAGAAGAGTACTAAATGCTTGATTTAACTGACCTGAGGCTTTCAAATCAGTTTATTTATCATTACATTCTACCATTATTCTTTCAATAACCTATAGCTAGCAACGTACTTTATCCGATAATATTATGATAATGACATTGAGACATTTGTCATTACATTCTACCATTATTCTATCAATAACCTATAACTAGCAACGTACTTTATCCGATAACATTATTGATAACGATATTAAGAAATACGCCAAGGTGGCTCGTTTTTATCCGTCTCATGATTTGCTTGATTTGTCTCACGATTATCCACTTATTGACTGTTACAGCAGTTGTAGCAATTGCAGCAGTTCCAGCAGTGGTTGCAACATCTCCTACCAATTTCGGGACAAAAGCACCTAATAGTGAGGCTGAGGCCGGCAAGTAAAGCACTGATTACTCCAAGAACTATTCCGACGAGTTCGCCATCGCTCAAGCCTGGGCTGGCTTCTAAGGGAAAAACATCTCAATTAGAAAAGAAAATCTCAATTAAATTAAGTGAAAATTTTACAATAAACTCATCCTACATATATAAAACAATTTTTAGCAGAAAGTTATTCAGTGTATAATTAAAACTATCTGTAAGTATATTTTTAAGTAACTGACTCATACACAAACCCAATTTTAGCCGATGATTAACGGCTATTTTATTATTAGAGACGTTCAGTAGTTATAGAAGCTTGGTTAGTAGCTTTTTTCTTTTTTTAAAAGTATTTATAAGATGGAATCATTGTAACATTGTAAGGGTTTCAATTCCTATATAGTCGTTATTCTCGATCATATAACGAGTAAATGTCAACGGATGTTGAGCAGCGATGAAAATCCTTTAATCCAGCGACAAGAGAACAACTTAGACAAAGCAAATGTGAGCAAGTATTGACATTAGGGAAGAATTCGCTTGAGGGCGAGATAATACAATTGAAATTATTGTTCACGCGTTTTTGCCCAAACACGTCTGCGACGAAGGCTCACTTCATTGTCGTGATCAAACTGAAGAAATAACCAAGGCGGCCTTTTAATTTATTTACTATCGCCAAGACATTGCCTAACCCTTGATTATAAAGGGTAGGATTTTTAGAATCGGTCTCAACTCATCCCATCCCCAAATAATTTGATATTTTCCGCGAAGAACTGGTTTCAGTATTTTGAGTACATACCTTGAGATGAAGAATCCGCTTCCTCGCAACAGACCCCAGAAAAACCTTCCTTACATGAACAACTCCCTTCGTTTAAACTTCCTCCATTACGACAGGTGAAGTTAGATATGCATGATTGTGATGTTCGCAATTTGGATGTGCACCTTCCCCTACGCTTTTCTTTAATTATCTTGTGGCGGGTGCTGAACTGAATGCCACTGAACACGTCACACGTCATCAGGGTACAAGCGCTCCATTGAGACCACGGGCTTAGCTTGCAGTTAACTGATGTGCGTGAACATGTTCGTGTTTTATGAAATGCAAGCATGCATGTTCCTCCACACTGTTCTTTTGTTATCCTGTGACGGCTGCTAAACTGAGTGCCAGGCATTTTACGCGAGGCCGAGGTTGTGGTACAAGCACTCCATTCCGACCATGAGCTTAGCTGGCAATTGACTAGCCGGGTGCTTGAGTAACACTGCCGTGTTTGGTGCAACGGCGATGAGCAAGCTGCTCCACCACAAGACGGATGTGATGTTATTGTTCTTAATCGACTTTGATTTCCGCGCTGTCCACACGAGTAAGCGCTGCACAAGCTCCAAGACGACCAAGAACTGACTTCACAATTGCGTATCGGGCATCGGCGGCGGCGGCGTCTTCGCCAAGCGTCAGAATGTTGAAAAACGATTAACGAAACTGGCAAAACCAAAAGCATGAATCTTGCGAAAAACATTTTGTTGCTTCTCACTTGAACGTGCTTGTTTTAAATTCCTTCCAGCTATAAATTGAAAGTGGAAGGTTGCATTAAGAATTCAGACAATCAAGCCACTCCCACATTTATACATCAATCAATCAATTACCTCACTAAAGTGAAAAGCTTTTATAACATAGCAATCATTACTCAGTATTGTTGTCGTTTTTTTCCATTTTAAATCTTAAACCAAGTCATCGATTCATCGGCGATTCACATTTCCTAGTTGAGTCGAAACGGTCGCTTAGAAGAGGAACTGGTATTTGCTTTTAAACTTATTTTCGTGGAGTACTTGAATCGGAAGGTCATGCGTCCTGATTTGAAGCGCTTAGCAACTAAGGAAATACAGCTTTGCACCTCCCTTTAAAGGGAGAGTTTCACGGTTCGGCGCATGTGCGAGCGATAACGTAAGCGCTGTCAAGCTAATTGTTTTTGGACCAATTAGAAGCAAGTTCACAACACCGGCGGGATACGGCGGGCAAGTCTTACAACTTGCTGGCATAAAAATAAAACTGTGAAACAAGTGAAACAGTGAAGTGAAACATGAAGGCTGTCCATGTGAAACACATGGGGATTTTTGCAGCGCTTTGTGCAAATGTCCCACGACATTCAAGAAATGCCAGAACTTATAAACTTATGCGAACGTATACGGTTTTATTTTTAGTACAATGTAAATATCCCGCGGCATCGACCTTTTTTATTATGCGCGGTTCGAAAGGCCGAGAAGCTCCCTCAGACTTACGTACTTAAATCGAGTATTTCATCAGCATTCAGTGATAAACTTACTATAGTGTGTTCGTTCCATAGCCTGATTTTATTAGACCAGCGAGAAGGCGAAGAACGAGATATCCGCAAGCTTCAAGAAGCGATGCGACCGTTTAGTAACAACAACACTGAGCGTCCTTCCGAGATGCTGGAATGCATTTGAGAAAACTCTGCCATGGTGGCAAATCAAAACTGCGTTTGCCATTCGCAATTACCATAATTTTAAAGATAAATGAATACCTTACAATAGATTTTATAGTTTGCCGCAAATCTTTTGTTTTTTTTTTTCTACTGGCCGCTATTCGGAGCCCGCTAATAGACGACTACAACAAACTCGCACATTTGATCACATATTTATTCGCTTCGCGTCTCAGTGTTGTACATTTTTTTCCATCCAAAGCAAAACACTGATGTTTGATGCTGTTAGTCCGTCGAATTCTCCGTTTTTGACAGTTGACTTCCAAATGAACAAACAGTGCGATTGAAATCTAGAAAACCCTCGCGAGTTCATCTAAAGCCAGTTGGTGACCTTTGCCATTTCCAGCCCGGGGTAGTCAATCGATAAAAATTGATATCAGAAAATCATTCGATAAATCGATATCTATCGATAAATTGAATTTAAACGATATCGACTTTATTGGTCAATCGATAAAATTCCTGAAAATTCGATACTCACACACCGATGAGGGAGCGTTTGATTGTGACTCTTTAAATTTAGATTTCAAAGGCAGCAATGAAATGATTTGTTGACAAACAATATACAAGAGACCAAAGAGACTGCATTATGATTTTCTTCCTGTTTTTTGTTGTTCGATTAACCGGGTTCGATCACAAACGTAAATTATTTTTCCTTTTCCGGCTTCTCGGCTTTAAGGTTGTCGTTTAAATTTTCTCTTTTTCCTTTGTTCTGTTGGTTTTGAAACCTCGTTTTAACCTAAGAAATATGTGGAACAAGAAGTGATCAATATCAGGAATGATTCAAAAGTATTTGCATGACTAGCCTCCTAGAGCTCGTCACGTGATTAGCCTCCTACGCAGACGTTCATAGGGCTCGTCCCACGTTTCTCCCCCACGTGGGGGAGAAACGCGTGATGGGCCCTGCGAACGTCTGCGTAGGAGGCTATCACGCAATCAGATCATATCCGCCTACGTAGAAGGCTATTGCATATTTATAATTCAATAGTAGAGTTATCGATAAAATTATCATCAATAACATTTGATAAAATAAACTAAATACATCTTTTTTTTAAGGAAAGGATTATACAAAGAGTTGTAAAACTCATTAGTCTTACTTGTTTTGCCTCCAAATCTAGAGTCTCGGCCAATTTTTCGTCAACTCTGGACTTGCATGGCCATTAGTTCCTTGAAAGGCTTGCCTCAATCCAGACAACTGATACAGGGTGTCCATGCAGTTCCTATTTTTTCCTATTGTTTCCTTTTTTTGAGCACATTCCTATTTTCTCCTATCTTTTAAATGAAACCTCCTATTTTTCCTATTTTTTAGCTGGTGAAGCCAATGTGTGTTACAAAATTGAAAATGAAATTATAGTTATGTGTTTCAGACGAAGATTCAGGATAAAGCAAGTAGTAAAATATCATTACCTTATATTTGTAAAATACCGGTATTCCATTATGCTTTCGGCAAGCCTTTCGAGGAATATGGGAAGGACATTGAACAGCTGTATGTGGACATCCACTCCCTTTTCAAGTATAGTGAAGCAAGACTAGAAGACTATCACACTTTACAAGCTGCAATGGGTGTGGATGCACAACTTCCAAAAGCATACAGAGGTGAGATGGCTTAGTTTGGGTCCTTGTGTGAAACGAATTTTGGAGCAGTGGGATTGCATCTGCAACTTTGTGAAGGACCTGGGAAAAGATCCCAAAACAGCCCCGAAGAGTGCTTCTTACAATAGAGTGGCGGCGATGCTGACTGATGAAGAAGGGAAGAAAACAAAGGTTGGAATTTATCAGTAACGTTTCACCCATTTTTGAAGATTTCTTCACCATTTATCAGAAGAGGTGCCCACATGTTCACATTTTCTATGATAAAATGTCTGAGGTCTTGTGCAAGCTTATGGGTAGATTCCTAAAGAAAGAAGCCTATGAGAAGAAGTTTGGAAGTGACCTTGTAAGTATTGACTGTAGTGCAAACAATCAGCTACCTGATTCGGATATTTCAATTTGGAGATGCAACTAAGAAAGCTTTAGCTCAACTCAAGCCAGAATGCCGAAAGTCTGTACTTCTTGGCATCCGTGCATTTTATAGCACATCAGTCACATATTTACAGCGTCATCTCCCTCTTCAGAACACTCTCTTGAAAGCATTAGGATGTCTGAATCCTCTGAGGGGAAAAAAGGCAAGCAGTGTGAAGGAAATTGCAACAATGGCAAAAAAATTGCAACCTCAGTTGGATGTCAGCAATGTTTAAGATGAGTGGCATGTTTATTCTGTTGATCAAGAAGTTGCGCAGTTAGAAAAAGGGCAACGAGTGTTCCATTTCTGGCGAGCTGTATTCAGTCTTAAGTCTCTTGATTGGACTGGGCCACGATTTTCAGCTCTTCCAAAAATTGTCAAATCAGGGCTTATTCTTGCACAATCGAATGCTGAGTCAGAAAGAAGTCTTTCAGTGAATGCCCGTATTGTGACACAGGAACAGACACTTCTTGGAGAAAGGACCATTGTTGGCCTTCGAACTGTGAAAGATGCTGTCAAATTTCACGATCCTGAGAACTGCAGACCAGAGTAAAACTTCCCCTGACAGATGGCCTTTTAACTGCAGTGAGATCTGCACATATGCATTATAGAAAGCGGCTCGATGAAGAGGAAGCTGAGAAGAAGAAAAGGGATGCTGAAGATAAATTGAAAGCTGAAGAGGTGGAAAGAAAAAAGAGAGAGCAAGAGAAGCTAAGGCGAGAGACCGGATCGTTGAAAGAAAAGGGAGAGAGCCTAGACAGAAAGGAGCAGGAGGTAATGGAAGAAGTGCAAACAGCTGATGAGCTGTTGTTAGAAAGCACAGTTAAGTTACAGACTGCCCTATCTTCAGGTTCAAAGATTGATTTACAAAGTGCGAAAGTTGCATGTCTCATGATAGAAACAGCAAAATCAAATCAGGCACAGGCAAAGAGGAAGCTTGAAGCAGTGAGGGAAAAGCAAAAGGTGGTTAACACACACAAGCAGAAATTGCTGGACAAGGCACTACTAACTGGTGTTTCTGCTCCACCATCAAAGAAAAGAAAGTCAAATTAAAGGATATGAACAGTCGTTTTATAGCAGGAGGTGTTCACTGAGGATTTTGTTGTGTTTGCTATTTGTAACATCATTTTAAACAAAATGATTTGTTGATAACGCAATAAGAGATTTAAAAAAGAATAACTTATAAAACCAAAATGCTCGCTTTGTCGTATTAATGTTTATCATTGTTATGGACTAAAGTGGTTGATTGGGATAGCTGATGGGGTGCAGGGAGGCTATCTTTGTCCATCAAAGTACTATTGATTCTCCTATTTTTTCCTATTTTTTAAATCAAAGTTTCCTATTTTTCCTATTTTTTTCAATCCTGAGTTTCTTATTTTTCTATTTTTTTGAACAACCACGCCACTGGACATCCCGCTGATACTCAAAAAATCACGAAAATCTTTCCCTTTAAAGACTGCGTGAAAAAGCAACGAGCGTGCGATTGTGTTACATCAGCAAATAAATAAAACAGTGGAATAATCAACCAGGGATCTGTATCGGATAATTTTCAAATACAACACATGCTGAGTAATACTAAAAGTTTGTAGAAAAGATGAATCAATTTTTATCGTTTAACGAACAGGGAAGTTGTTATAAGTGTCTCTGCGAGCTCTTTAATATCTTTTGGTGTTTCCGTTTGGAAAATTTGAACGATAATTCAGTTTCAATAAATTCGATATTTATCGACAAAATCGATAGCCCTGATTCAAAAATCGATAATTATCGATTACTCACAACGAAATCTTTTATCGATTTTTATCGAATACTATCGATTATCGATATTATCGATTGACTACCCCGGGTTTCCAGCGAAAGCAGATGTGCCGCGAAATCGTTGTCTATTTTAAACTGACTTATCCCTTTAGCTCTATTCCATCACAAGAACACTGACAGGTGCTAAAAAGATCCCGGACAGACCTGTCAGAGCCAAGAGTGGGGAATAGTCACTGACGAAGAGGAGCAGCGTAAAAGGTGGGCAGACCACTTCAGGGAACTCCTGAACAGACCACCGCCGAGCGAGATTCCAGACATAGCACCTGCCGACACACTTTTGGAGGTTGATGAGAGCAGCCCAATTAAAGAGGAGGTCAAGAGAGCCATCAGACATCTGAAGAATGGAAAGGCAGCTGGTCCAGATGGCATACCACCAGAAGCCATCAAGGCAGACCTGGAAACCTCGGCTGACATGTTATACAACCTCTCTGGTAAGATCTGGGAAACAAATGAGATACCAGATGACTGGAAAGAAGGCTATTTGATCAAGCTCCCAAAGAAGCGAGATCTGAAGGAGTGCAAGAACTGGAGAGGCATCATGCTGTTATCAACTGCTGGAAAAGTGTTGAACAGGATAATCCTGGAGAGACTGAAAGCAGAGGTGAATGACCGTCTGCGAGATGAACAGGCTGGATTTCGGAAGGAAAGGTCATGTACGGATCACACAGCCACCTTGAGGATCATTTTGGAGCAGTCTCTCGAGTGGAACTCTCCCGTATTTGTGACCTTTGTGCATTATGAGAAGGCCTTTGACAGCATTGATAGGGTTGTGTTGTGGAAACTGTTACATCACTATGGCATCCCTGAGAAATATATCCTTCTCATACAGAAGAGCTATGAGAAATGCACCTGTAGAGTTATCCACAATGGAGTACTTTCTGAGCTTTTTGAAATGCTGACAGGAGTGCGCCAGGGATGCCTGTTGTCGCCCTTTTTGTTTCTGCTATCCCTCGACTGGATAATGCGGCACACGACAGAGGCAAACCGTGATGGCATACAGTGGACCCTCACAACCCGTCTGGAAGATCTGGACTTCGCCGATGACATTGCCCTCCTCTCCCATAACCATCAGGGCATGCAAGCCAAGGTAACGCGGCTTGCAAAGATCTCAGCTAAGACGGGCCTTAGATCAGCAAATCCAAGACAAAGGTGATGAGGGTTAAGACCAGGAACGTAGATAACATCAAGCTGGATGGAGAAGCAATCGATGAAGTGGAGGACTTCACATACCTTGGTAGCAACATCAGCAAGGATGGTGGGTCTGATCGGGATATAGTGGCAAGGATTGGGAAGGCAAGAACTGCTTTTGCAATACTGAGGCCTGTATGGACATCAAAGGTGATGTCCAGAAAGACCAAGTTAAGGATATTCAACACCAACGTGAAGTCTGTCCTGCTGTATGGTTCAGAGACATGGAGGGCAACCAAAGAAACCTCCAGAAAACTGCAGTCCTTTGTCAACAGCCTGAGGTCCATCATGGGCATCCACTGGCCAGAGGTCATAAGGAACGAAGAACTGTGGGAAAGAGCTGAACAGGAGAGAATCGACACCCAGATAAGAAGGCGCAAGAGGGGTTGGATCGGGCACACGCTCAGAAAACCTACAAGCAATATATCCAGGCATGCACTGAGATGGAACCCACAGGGTAAGAGAAGTCAAGGTCGCCCCAGGAACAGCTGGAGGAGAACAGTAGACGATGAGGTGGGCAAGGCAGGCTATACCTGGAGGGAGCTTGAAAAGCTAGCCCAAAACAGATCGAGATGGCGGGCTGCAGTTTCCATGGACCTATGCACCACTGGGAGTAGCAGGGAATAAGTCAAGTATCCCTTTACCAATTTTTCCACGGTTGGTGGGCGTATCTTAATTGTTAACCACACAGGATTTCGCAATCCACTCCACTCTGTCCGCTTTAACTTCTGTGCTTCCAGCGAGTCCACAGAACGTCCCATCGCCGGTCGGCCGCGACGTCTCCTTCGACGATCGAGAAAAATGTCGTTTTCGGATGCTAAAACACTTTTAACTTTACAAAAATCGAACTTATATTTACAACAGGAAGCAAAGATAACAAAAAGTGAAGAACGAAGAGCGGATGATCCAAATTCGGGCACGATTTCAACAGATTGTTCCACCACAAGCTCACGCCGAATTTAGTATCGACCCGTACAATTTATTTTTGTGCCGGTCTGCTCGCCTGTGCTTGACCGTGAACATCGGCCTTTAAGAATGCCGCTATAAAAAAGTAACTAAACAACCTGCTCACATAGGTCAAACAAACACAGCTCTTAAAAATCTAATCAAATCAATTTTCGTCTCTCCGACTCATCACTTGAAGAAAAATAAGCGATGTGTCTTATTTGTAAATAATGAAACTTTTACACAGTCACGCCGACAAACTTCCGATAATCAAAAGCTCATCTTCGCCAAGTCTCGGCTCAACTCCCCCAGCAAAACACAACAATGGGCTTTTGTTTAGGAATGGATAGGCTCGATTTCCGCCGCTCCTTCGGGTCTGGCTTTCCTCCCAAACAGCAGCTGGTAATCGAGCCTATACAATGGACCATTTCCGAATTGTTGTAACATGCTTGCGGCCAACGGCTAACGGCAGAAATGACCACAGGACCATGTTACCCTACATTTGCCACTCGCTTTTTTCATTTTCTCAGAAAAATTGAGTAGTTTTGCCTTAGCATCAAAGGCCAGAATTGTCTTGTACTATTTTTATCTATGTACTTTTTTTTCGAGAAAAAAATAAACCTGAATCTCACGTTTGCCGTTTGCCGTAAGCGTCGTGCTTGTGCACCTATCAATGTTAAGCCGCTGGGGGGGAGGCCGGGCAAAGGCGGGGGATTTGACGTAAGAAGTCTGCCCGCGGTAGGGACTTTTGATCATTTGCCGAGTCCCGGGCATTCCTAACAACTTACGTTTATTGAGGACCCACCAGGATCTAGATTATTCCGTTTTGAGACCACAAAGTTGTCATAATCTGTTTTAATGTATGCCGAAAGAATATGATCTAAATTTAATCATCGAGCAAATTATACATTTTCTGACATAAAGTGCAATATTTTTCCGGAGTGTATTTTTAGGGCAGACATAAGTCAAGCGCGCTATAAATCACCTTGAGACACGGTTAGAAGAAACATAAAAAAGACAACGTAAGCTTGAGAGTGAAACCCCGAAGAAAAGCGATCGCACGAGTGTTATTGTCAACACAGTACAATACAGTACAATAACAAATGCATTAATTATGGTGAATCTTGAAGAATTTGTATGTTCATGGAACTACCATAGTAAACGGTAGCTCTCTATTGGCTTAAATTTACTTTAGGGTATTATAATATTTGTAAGAAAAAAGTTGAGCCGAGTGAGGGAGTTTTATGTGTACAAAATTATCAGATCCCGTGGCATTTGGCGAGCGGTCCTGTTGTGACGAATTGTCTCATTTCCCCTATAGTCTGCGATACCAGATACACTAATTGTTTCGCGATTTTTCGAAGAGGCTAAAAGAACCCGAAAATTGAGTCAAACATTTGTACCGGAAAAAACAAGTTAACTTCTAGACGAAAGCAAAATACACACGCACTTTTCCATAGAAGAAACACCAGACTGGTCTCGCAGAACATATTTTGTGTGTGTTTCGCGGGCGAGCGAAAACGCGAGGTGAACGCGCACTACGAGTCACGCGCGACAGGAGTGGTGAGAAGAAAAGAATATACATGTATATGCATACCTCTTTCTTGCTCCATCGTATTAACGATGCTACAGCAAACTGAACAAGGAGAAACAACCTTCAGTCTTGTAGGAAAAATTTATTTCATGTTATTTTAGAGCATGTATGTAAGAGAGATTATTCACCGTTCTGATCGATACAAATTGACCGATAGCTGGTTGCACTGGTTACTGCATTGTCGCATCATACATTTAAGGTAGATTCCAACCATTCTGATGGATAAACATAACATAACCCATTATTGTTTTTCAGTAATGTTACATCAGACCGTGTGAGGTGTGCCACCCGCCGTTCTGATGGATCGGAAAAATTAAGGGCCGAGTTGCTACGTTAGCATTTTTTATGTTACATCAGACCGTATAAGGCGTGCCGCCCGCCGTTCTGATGGATAAAAAATTAAAGGCTGAATTGCTGTACTAGCGTTTTTTATGTTACATCAGATCGTATGGGGTGTGTCACCCGCCGTTCTGATGGATAGAAATTATAAAGCGCTGAGTTGCTGTATTAGCGTTACTTATATTATGTTAAATGAGTTCACGACACCGAGATCAACCATGACACTGGCTGTGCATTCTTTTTTCATTTAATTATTTTTACGAGTTTGCTTCAGTCACTTCCTTCATTACTTCACCAGCTGTATAGTTTCGGGTCCTTTATTGCTTGTTTATAAAATACTGACCTTACTGATAAAAGTGTTCTATATAGTCCCCTCATAATGTGAAAATACAGAACTGAATGCAAGGCTGGCACTACGGCAAAGGGCAGATTTATTAGTGGCCAATATTTCGACTAATAGAATTAGTCTTCCTCAGGGCCAGAGCTATACTCATAATTGGTTTTGGTCTGGTGTGAAAATAGATTTACAATTTGAACATTTCGAACAAAAAGTGAATTTGTCGTGCCCCCTGTTCTGAAAGTGGGTATGGATTGTTGCATTTCATCGTAAGTTTAGGATTGAAATTTTGAGGGCCGCTCTCCTACACTATGTTATGACGCCTACCCCCGGAACAATAACCCGGATGATGTACAATGCAAGATCATGCAAAATTGTGGTTGTCTAGCCAAATGCTCTTCTGTGATAACTTATGTCTTCTTGGCTAAGCGAGCCTTACCTTGGTTCTTTCTCTTGTATTTCCTTTGTTTCAATGCCCACCATTTCGCACAATTAACACGCGAAAATTCCTTAGGAGAAGAATACGTCTCTCATTTTTTGTCTTCGCATTTGTCTGGCCTCCCTGTCATTAGCGGCCCTTAGCAATCGTTTCCTTTTGTTTCTTGCTTTGCACATCTTCCTTTTTTTCCTCAAATGAACTTCCACGCGACTTTCGTGGCATGGTCGATCACAATCTTGGAAGGGCGCGCTTTCCTCTCGTTCCCGCTAAACAGTACCATAATATAATTCCGCGATCGCGTTTCAAGATGCTTGTATATGTGTCCGCGTTTCCACACAGTGACACTTATTATCCAAATTCGAATAGACAGCAGCTTATCGCAAAACAATAGAAACATTAGCTGGGAATGTTTTGTTCCGGAAGTGATTGTACAACTAGTAGATCTAATTACTAAAGGCCCGGTCTAAAGGATGGCTATTAGTTTCCGAGCTTTGTGCACAGGACACAGAGGAGTCACATCTGACGAAATTCAGGCTTATATTTTTTTCACCATGCAATTGCAGCGAAATTCGCGAAAATCGATCTTGTTAATTCATTACAAAACAAAGTACGTGGCCAAACAAAGCGTCATATGATCTTGGTATTTTGCCAACGCGTCCCTCTTATATAATTAAAGGTATACATATTTTTTGATCGGCATGATCAACAATTGCACGGAACCTCTCATTAGATGGTACGTACATAAGTACCGGCATGCCACAGACTTATTTAATTCGAATTTATTCTCGCCATCTTCTTATATGAGGATTAATGCGGTAATTTTGTATCGAGTGACGATATTCAAAAACACTGTCCAGATCGCAAAGAAAGAAGTGAGAATAACATCAGCTCAAGAAACCACAAAGATAAAAATCTCTGCGCGGATTTGTACTTAAAGTAGACCTCATCTGCATCCCCTCATGTTACCGGCCACTGTTGACAAGCCGGACACAATATCAAATGTCGGAGATACTCATGATTGGCTCAACGGAGCGAATGCACTAATTACATTTCGCACCTACAAAAATCCAGGTAATCCGCTTAGGGGCGGACCATTAGAAATCACGGGAGGGGGGTAAAAAGTTTTCAGTGGATGAATTTTTTTTTAGTCCAATTTGTCTGCATGAATTTCTTTTCGACGTGGAAGCTCTGCACGATTTTTTTTTTCGACAGGACTTCTTTTAATATTAAAGGCATACAAAGCTCCGCACAGTTTAATAGGCCTTATCACGGTTTTCGACGCCATTTTGACGAGTAGGCAAACAGGCTTGAAATAACAGTGTTTGTATGGAAATCCGATGTCAAATAATTTTCATAAAACATCGCTTCTGAAAAATTCATGAATTGGAAACTTTTGGCACTAGAAAAAGGAGTTAAAGAAAAAAAAAATTGGAGGGATGTAGCTGTGCCAGAGCGTCCAGTCGTGTTTTGAAGTTTCCATACATTTCCCTGTATTTTTTTCCCGCGAACAAAACACGACTGGACGCTTTCTGGCATAGCTACACCCCTCCAGTTTTTTTTATTACAGTGCCGCTTAAGGTGACACTCTCTTTGGAGTCTCGATTTTCGCGAAATTCAAGTATCGCGATTATCGAGAAGGAAATGAGGTACTAAATGTATCGCACCTCATGACTCGAGGCATCCTTTTTTCTAGATCTGCTTCGTAGTGTTGGTCGGTACCATTTTTTTAATTACAGTTCAACTCAAAAGCGAAAAGCGTGAGAAGTTCGAAGGCAATATAGTACGTATATTCATTGTTTCTCGGTCGAAGATAAAAACGTCTTGTCCAATCGACAAATGGATCGTGCTTCAAAGAGTTCACAAAGCATACAACAATTTTCACAACAACCGTGCCATTCCCACCCGATACCTGAAAAAAACGCTAACACTCATTCTCAACGAAAATTATTTCCAATTCAATGGAAGGAACTACATTGCTCGCAAAAAATTTCGGACGATTTTAATTTCGGACAAAAATAGTGTCCGAAAATAAAACCGTCCGAAATTTTAAGCGTTCGAAATTTTTACGGTATAGTATAAAACTTTAAAAGTACTTTCTGGGCGACGGCATCACTTATTCAAAGCCAATATACCTGATATGGCTTGAATTCGGATTAGGCGGCCTTGCTCAGTCGTTCTTTTTATCACTGGAAAGGAAAATATTTGAGACACTGCTTGAGGCATAAGCTTGATTGAGTTTGTGTTGTTATCTTGTTGGTGTATCCGGCTGTAAAACCTTGAAGGTACAGTAAAACTATCATTTTCACAGATTTTATTTCAGTCTAATTCATGTTTTTTAGTCGTAAATTTACTTAAGCCATGTTTCATCGCAGTGTCCGAAATTTTTGTCCCAAATTTGTCCGAAATGAGGGAAAAAGTGTCCGAAAATTAAACGTCCGAAATAAAACGTCCAAAATTTTTTGAAGGTAATGTACCTCCAAATCCACGGTACTGCCATGGGCACAAAAATGGCCGTTGCTTTTGCAAACATTTTTATTGCCGACATTGAAACAAATTGATAGCCAAAGCTTCGCCGTAAAACCTACAGTTGGGAAACGTTCCATTGACGATATCTTACCGCTGTGGGACACCAGTAATTAATGCGATATAGAACGGTTCATCGAACAAGCAAACTCATATAATCCAACAATCAAATTTATGGCTGAAATCTCAAATGCTGGGACTATATTTCTGGATAAGGTTGTATACAAAGGCAATCGATTCCATCACCATTCCATACTGGATATTAAAACGCATTCCAAGCCGACTGAAACCTTTTGTCAATACACGCATTTTTCCTCTAGCCACCCACCAGGACTCAACAAAGGCCGATTTGTTAAAGGTGAAGCCCTAAGACTCATACGAACAAACTCCTCAAAAACAACATTTGAGAAAAATATTAAAAAGTTTAAATCACGACTCCTTGTTAGAGGCTACCCAAATAATCTGATTAAAAAAGTTATCAGATGTCAAAGTTATAGAAAGGTAATTAGCCTCCCACGCAGACGTTCTTAGGGATTCGTCACGCGTTCCTGCCCCATTCGATAACTTAATCGGGACTTACTGAACCTCTGCTTAACGTCCACGTACTTCCAGTACAACGGAAAGCACTACAAACAGTTACACGGAACAGCTATGGGCTCACCAGTCTCTGTTGTTGTAGCAGAAATTGTCATGCAGAACATCAAGGAACAAGCCCTAGCAACCTACAAACGGACACTACCGCTCTGGTTACGGTTCCTACTGGACGACACCTTTACAGCAGTACACAAAGACGAAATCGACGATTTTCACGAACACCTTAACAGACAAAACGCTGACATACATTTTACTAAGGAGATCGAAGAAAATGGTAAAATACCTTTTCTAGACTGCTTAGTTACCCGTGACAACAACGACAACAAACTAAGTACTACGGTTTACAGGAAACCAACACATACTGACAGACTACTGGACCAGTCATCCTACAACCCTACTTCTCACAAACGGCAACGACTATACAGACCTTAACAAGGCGAGCACAACTGGTTTGTGACTCACCTGACAGACTCGCAGACGAAAACAACTACTTAGACAACGTTTTCAACAAGAACAACTATAACAAGGACTTTGATAGACGTAACACTTACAAGAACACTGAACCTTACGTCACAAACAACGACGCGACTCCCGTAACTACTGTAACTATACCTTCATAAGGGGCACTTCTGAGACTATCGCACGGATTCTACAACCCTACAATATCTGTGTAGCTCACAAACCTATAACCACTTTACGACAACTACTGACGAAAGTTAAGGACAAAGACGAACCGAACCGCAGACAGAGAGCAGTTTACAAGATCAAATGCTGCGACTGCCAGGCCCCTTATATTGGTGAGACCGGCAGAAATTTAAACGTACGACTGACTGAACAAGTTTCAAGTTTCAAGTTTATTCAAAAATGAAATGTTTAACATAAAATTCAAAGACAACACTAACCCGCAAGTAGCTATAGCTAATCTAGGCGGGTAGTGAGAAGACTAATTTACAAGAATTAACTACAGTTTACAGAAATCTATATGAACACAAACGAGCAACTAGAAATGGTGATATCAACAATCACATTGCTGAGCACCATTTACAAACGAACCACAGAATCGACTGGGACTCTGCCATTACCACAGTACAAATTACTATTAACGACTCACTCTGGAAAGCTGGTTTACTATCTTAGAACAAACGCCACTCAACCGTTGCCTACAACTACCTGCACCATACAAACGACTTATTGACAACAACAACGAAAGAGACAAACAATAGACATTTTACTAACAATAGACCCACGGATGATCATAATTTACGTACTTATGACGTGACTCCTGGGTTCAAACCATTTACAATCATACTTTCTATCTGCCTTAGCAGATTCCTTCACTTCAAATAAACCGTCCACCCGCCTCTAGCTTCGCAAGGTTTTTGCGAGTCATATATTTCTAGTTTCTTAGGGCGATTAAGATATCTGACTGAAATAAACCGTCAGGTGCACCTGCACCCGTTAAGTGCTTCCCGCCAGAAGCTTTCAACGATTGGCCACAATGGGTGAAATAAAATTTGTTTCTGGTCCAAGTGAAACGCTTTCAGTCTAGACTTTTACAAATCTCCTTCCGTTATGTCAGTTGATTGACTGGGGGTCCGTTTGTCAAACTTTTGAAGAGTTTTCGGGCTCGAAAAGTACTTTTCAAATCTGTTTCTATCAATTGGTAGTAGTTTTTCGTATAAACTAGCTCAATGTGTTTCTTAATCTTGTAAATTTTAGTGAAAGTTTTCAACGTTTAACCTTCTACTATTGCCCGGGAATGGAATTATTTATTTCTGGGCAAGGAAAGAATTCCTCTCTGTTGCCCCGTGCGCTCAGGATTTGAGCCCGCGTTCTCGAGCAATTTTAGCGGTATTATTACCCATAATGCTATGCGAGTAACCCTGTGTCTTTCTCTGTAAGCCGACGTCAAAATGGTGGGTTTTTAAGAAAACATACCCAGTAAACATCCCTTTCCATCGCATCCTTCTTTATCTTTATAGCATTATATATTTTTTCAGACAAACGAGAGATGCTCGTTCTTTTATCTTATAGGTCTATTTACTTGCAAAACTGTTGCCTTACTCGAATAGTGAGGCGAACAAAATTATGCTCGTGACCATTTAAGCTAAGAATTTTCGTAGCCATCACTGAGTGTACGAATTGACATTACTGTAAAGGTTAAAACTCCGTGAAGCATTTCTGACCCATGTTTATGGTAAAAATTCTAAGTTATCTGTTGAGGGCAAGCGTACGGCATAGATGCACTTTCTGCAGATGCGCATAAAGTCTTGTTTAGTATGCTGATAAATTCTCCATCTTTATATGACTATTGTCGAGCAAGTATTCTAATATTGAAATCATAGCCACTTGTAGAAGATACCCCAAGAATGTTTGACTTGGAACTTTATTTTTGTTGTGATCTTGTAACAGACGATTCGATTATTTTGTCAGTTTGATTTATTCAATCCTCTTTACTAGTTCTGATAGTTTGTAATTATGGTTGACTTTCTTCATATTTCTCACGTGTTTGCTTGCTGTAGTGATGTAGGTAGCTGCAGGGCACTCCAGTTGCTTGATATGTATATGTGTTAGCAATTACCCATGCTTGCTGAAATTTTACAAGTGACTATATTCCCTTCATATGAAAGGGCCCTTTCCTCAAACCCTTACCTAGAAAAGCAATTAGAACAACTGAGTTTGTGTCTTATTCACACCACTTCTTGTAGTGACTTACTTGACGCATATGTTACATTTGTAATGTATTTTTTTTACAAACAAACAAAGGCATTTACATTTACATTTATAGGTGAAGGTAAAAGCTCACGAGCTTCGTGGCAAGAAGAAGGAAGAACTTCTAAAACAGCTTGATGAACTCAAGACTGAGCTCTCAGCATTGGAAGTTGCTAAGGTGACAGGAGGAGCTGCTTCCAAACTTTCTAAAATGTGAGTTGCAATCGTGCATTTCAACGTTCCTGAAACCCATCTGGATAGTTGACGGAATGGCCAATATTAGCTTTTATTTGAAAATTTGCTCGTAAGCACTTTCTGAACTGCAGGGGTACATTTCAGAACCCCAAATGTCAATTAGTCCTATAATTTTGAAATGTCTGCCATAACAATAACTAAAAGCTAACTGTCTGTGTAATTGGTGCTTAACCCTAAATAGCAACTCTCTATAGAGAGGTCCTTAGACCTAATGGCATGATTCATTGCTTAAGATGAGTGTAAAATTATGCTACATTCTGGATTCATTGTGTTGCTGATGCAGAATGTAGCAGTTAAGGATTAAGCAACAAACGAATTATCATTTTGGCCTAAGCACTTTACCATACCATTTTGGAGCCCTGATTATACAGGTGGTTAGCTTTTAGTTGTTCTTATGGCAGATGTTTCACAATTATAGGACTTCTATGGTTTCCAAATTTCCCCTGCTGCTTTCTGAAAATCTTAACTAACCATGTGTGGCATCTGAGATCCATCTGCAGCTGCCTTCTAATGGCACAACTGTGGGGAAACAAATATTCTCAAATATTCTGTTGACTGTTGATGGCATATCATCAGTATGTGCCAGTGCATAGCTGTAGCAGCACTGTACATAGTCTTGTAATCAGATACCTCAGGGTATTTTATATCAGGCAATTATGTAAGACAAACCAGAACCAGCAACTTTTGTGGCCAACGAGGTTTCAGAGTTCCCGTAGAAATTTTCCTAGTTTATTGACTATAATTTTTCTTTACATTACAGCATTAGTATTTCAAGAATAACAATTGTTTCCCAAGTATTATGAATCTTCTTTTTCTGTTAATGCGTCTTTTTCGGAAAGATTTCCAGAGAAATGTTCAACATTCAATTCACGTCGGACATTACAAAGAGAAATTCGAATGTTCATTTCATTTTCGGAAATACTGGTCACGCATGACGTGAATTGACTGTAATATTATTGTTGGCTTGTTGTGGAAAACTAGAGTTCTCCTCACAGAAATGACACCCTAAACTTTCATTTTGTTGAAAAATTACTGCCTTTTTTGTGCAAGAGAAGGTCAGTTGTCATTTTCAGAAAGCCAGCAATGACCTTGGAATGCATTGAACGACATTCCAACTATTTTGCCTAAATTTTCTACAAGTTCTGTTCACAGAAATGACACCCTAAACTTTCATTATGTTGGAAATTACTGCCTTTTGTGTGGTGCAAGATAAGGTCAGCAAGCATTTTCAGAAATCCAGCAATGGCTTGGTAAACAATGAAGAACATTCTACTTTGCCTAAAATTTTTTTTTCTGGGTGCCCCTGATTAAGAAGGTGGACATGTAAAACAGAGCTGACAAGCCTTTGGCTCTCTTAAAAAAGCTAGTATAACTGATAACATTTGTTTTTTTGTTTTTTTACAGAAAACTTGTTCGAAAATCCATTGCTCGAGTGTTAACTGTCATCAGCCATTCTCAGCGTGAGAACCTTCGCAAGTTCTACAAAGGCAAGAAGTTCAAACCTCTTGATCTGAGGCCCAAGAAGACCCGTGCCATGAGACGTGCCCTTACCAAGCATGAGGCATCCCTCAAGACCAAGAAACAGCAGAAGAAGCTTACACACTTCTCACTGAGAAAATATGCTGTCAAGGAATAAATCAACTGACTGACAATAAAAACGTTCTGTAGATAAATATTTTGATGTGTTGATTCCTGTGTTTTCAGCCGTTCTTACTCCATGTATCCCGACAAAGCAATGCCTTTTTCCATCTTTGCTGTATGGGTAAAACAAGAACTGGAAAAGCCATGTTTTTTGCAGGCTACTTTCCATAGGGTGTCATTTAGTTAACCAAGGAAGTGGGGAGATTTCCAATTCTTTGCACTTTAAATTCAAACCCTCAACAAGCAAGGCTTACAACTAAGGTTAAGCTGTGTAGGTCACATTCATAGTTTAATGACCCCTCTCCCTGTCAGTTGTGTAACAAAATACTGCACAGCAGATTTTATTTGAATGGCTGCTCAAGAAGATTTTGCAACTTTTTATGATTTTGAAAAGTAAACTTAGAGCCATATTCAAGGGTGGAATCCTGGAATGAGAAGTAGATACAGAGGAACCATGTTTGACTGATCACAATGCTTACTAGAGGTTGTTAAGTTTGACTACCCATCCAACCAGGATTTAAAAAGAAATTTAATGAATGAATTCCAAATATTCATAGCACTTTACATGGGAATAGTTTATATCTTTTGTGGCTGACACCTGCTGTTTGTCATTTTTTATCTCCTGAATGGTTGGAGATGCACTTGTGGTGCACTAGAGCTCATAGTAGACATGTTCCAATAAATATAGAAGTGCATGCTGGAAAGTACATTATGTCAGCTAGAGGGAAGGGTTTCTTTTTATTGGTGTTTCTTTTGCCCTAACCTCAGCTCTTTTGGTGTTTGTTTCGCTCTCATGGCTGTAAAAGTATGGTCAATTGGCAACTAATTAGGTGTGGAGTGTTCTCAAAGCAGAACTACTGGTACTCATTTAAGTGGGAATGAATGTTGACAAAAACTGTCAGCAGTGTTTTGAGTTGAGATATGGGGCATAAAGTGAAAATCCATGGTACCACATTTTACAGGTGCAGCCAGTGGAATGATGTTGTGCCAATCTGACTTATACCACTAGGGGAGTAAGTGGTAAATTATTATACAGAGAAATGAGTGACCTTGTATGTGAATTTCATACTTATCACACTGTGACCATGACCTGGTTAACATTGAACATTGACATCCATTTCAAATGTGGCTTTAAATTCGTTTTATTTAAATTTTCTACTTGGTTTCTACTTAACAATTAGATTATGAGCTCAAGATTTCTATTGCGTGATACACCTGTAGTTGATGAGGGCGAAGCCCGAATCCACTATCACGCATACAAATCGAGAGCGAATAATCTAATTGTTTTATAATTTATAAATCTACTAGTCGCTCAAAACTAAACAAGTAAATTATCTATTTCCTCATCGCAGACACTTCGAAAACGCGATGAAGCGGCCGCCATTTTGTTGAAAACCGCAACTCACTATCTATCACAAAATAGATAGTAGCGTAGCCATTCAGAGAACGGCATTCGTGATAGAACACTAGTAGATTTATACTAAAAAATGTTATTAGATTTTGTCATAACTGTGGTCCTGTGACAGAATAGCTTATACTGCATTCATTTGTGTGTTTAGCGACCATAATGCTCCATCTCTTCAACTGATTCCTAATCAAAGAGACAATCCAAGATGTTAGCTTTCAAAAAGAAAGACTATTTAGCACTTCCACACCCAAAAAATACACCTGCACTGAAGGCTAATAACAATATTTAATATTACACAGTAGCATGCTGGCAAGGAAGTGAAAAATACACTTGAACAGAATGCCACAGGAGTGTCCTCCTTGAATGAGTCCAAGTGTCTGTATTTTTAAGCTCTACTTTGACCTGAAATTCTTCTTTAGACTTTTTCCCAAGTACAATATCAGTGACAAAGAACACAAGCACTAGCACAAGGTCCAGTCCAGCACTGAGGGCATGTGTTATTGTGTGTTTTGACTGTTTTCCTCCTCTTTCCTTTTACTGGTATGTTGTTGTTTCTTGCATTTTCTTTCAAATGTTACCCTCCATGAAGAGTTGAAATGAACACAACACTGTCATTTTCTTGTAATTCATAATCCAATTCACCCTAAAGGATAAAGAAATGTAAAGTAAATTATCATAACATTTAAGTTGCATCTTAAGTAATAACCAAATCAGGAAAACAACAGCCAAGATATAACCATTCTACCACTATTTTACTGCTCCTACAGTCCTAATCTCTGTAAGTTCTAACCCATCAATTGCATAATTGCTATGGTGAGGTGTAAGAAAAGTAGAGAATTTGGGGAGGGGAGGGGGGTTTGCAGGATTTGTCACCTTCATAAATAAGATCACAGACAAAAAATGTGATGCAAGGTTTATTTGGGGTGATGAAAGGTAAATTTCAGACTTTGTGAGATGGCAAGGCCAGCATTTTTCTACAATTCCAAAACTTTCTTAGCTTCACAAAGCAACAGAAACCAAGACTCTTAGCTTCATGCAAGCAAATCAAGAAATGTGATTTCAACCAGTAAAATTTGACTAAAATTTTGCCAAATGTGTATTTTAGTCTTTTTTTTTTTTACCTCTTAAATAATCAACTGATTAATATTGTTTGATGTCCCACTAAAATATATTGTCAAATGGTTAGAAAGTTCTCCAATTCCTCACCATTAGCTCCCAGTCTGCCTCATTTATTAACACCAATATTCCAGGTCGTCTACAAAGACAGAAAAAATTACTTAAAAAACAACTCAAAATATTCAACTTATTAAGCTGGTTATGAAATGATTTTGAATATTAAAAAGTCAAAAATTCTACAAGTGACAAGAGTGTTTTGAAAAAAATTATTGTACAAGTGACTGCCTGCCTTACGGACTGGCAGTATTCTTCATGTAGCACAAGATAAATAAAACAAACATAAATTACAATATGCAGTTTCATTTACCTGTCAACTTAACATGTCAAGTGACAATATATGTCCAGGAGATCTTAGAAAGCTCTACTTAAAACCCAGATCATACATATTTTATCTCATTTTGGTTCTAAATGAGTGTTAAATACTCACAGCAGTGAAAGTCACTTCATTTTTATAAGGACACATAAATAACCCTCTTTATAAATTTGAAAAAAGCAATTTGACAAGTAAAGTATTAGTGCAGATTAGTGGCAGATCTTGGGAAGATCCATGCGTGGCTTCATCCTCCTTTTTGTTAGTAAATGGTCTTCGGGGCCAAAATTATTTTCATATTTCTGACCCACCCCCACCCCCCCCCCTTAATGTTAAGCTCCACTCCCCTGGACATTCCTAAACACCAGTAGGCTATTCTCTAGGGTAACTTCCCTTGGCCTTCAATGTGCTTAGGTTCAGTTTTGCTGGGTATGTGCTGCTGGCCTCTCATAGCCCCTGCCCCATTATAGTCTATTTTGTGGCCAGTTATAGACCCCATCTTAGTCACTTTTGGGAAAATGTGATTTTCGCCATCCCAACTAAATCACTTTCTATTTATGCATCTACTTTGTTCTGGACTGGTGGTTTTGTGCTATTGTGTAACTGGTTTATTGAAGTTGTGGTTTCAAGAACGGAATGTAATGCGAGGTGATTGTTACATTTAATAAAGAACAATTCTCTGACTTTTGTAGCCTAGACCATTTTGACTCCCTACGTAATAGAATTTTCTTACCCCAAAAATCCGAAAATGTGTGACCCCATTCTAGTAACTTTATTGAAAATGCAACCCCATTATAGTCAATCCAGTCGTGAAAATGCGACCCCATCCAGCGGCACATCCCATTAGCCTCTTATAAGGAAGTGCCCTCCCCACCCCCCCCCCCCCCCCCCCCCCCCGGCTTCAATGTGCAGAATTTGTGTGTGCCAAGGTTAAAATTTAACCAAACAGCATTAAGTTTCAGTAAGTTGTGGTGCAAAATTTTGGAAAAGGTAATTGAGTTCAAAA
The DNA here is from genome assembly GCF_977016875.1 of Pavona decussata. Taxonomy (NCBI): domain Eukaryota; kingdom Metazoa; phylum Cnidaria; class Anthozoa; order Scleractinia; family Agariciidae; genus Pavona; species Pavona decussata. Next base: position 489,665 of record NW_028145602.1, on the reverse strand, counting down.
TGCCCCCTCCCTCTCCAATAACTCCTCTTTCTTGAAGCCTGAAAATAAAAAAAAAAGCATTGGCACCCAACCTCCTTGTTTTTTTACCCCTCTTTAAAACCAAGGGCTAAATTCAAAAAGCCCTTCTAAGAGAAGATAAACCCTGCGTGGGGTTTCTTTAAACAATAACAATGGATCAGAGAATAAACTCTACAGTATATGTTGTAGTACTAAGCAGACCCATTAAATTCCCACGGAGCATTAGCCATGTTGTAAGAAATTATAAAGCTTAGGATACAGCTCAACTTATTTCAACCTTGTGAATCTTGAAGTCTGGATCCACTGCTATTGCTGTGATTTTAAACTAATAAATCTAACTGAGATGGTAAAACTTGTTCCTTACACTGAGTCCCCTTGAATGAACAGCTCTGGCCTTTCTTTTAATAAATTATTTTTGATCCATACTAACAGTCTTCTGATGTTCCCTATCAGAAGAATATAAGAAGAATTTTTAAGAAAATCACCACTGATAACAAAATACAAAGACAACTTCAAGGACAAAATGAAAGGACAATAAAAACTATTGTTGAAACATTGGATGTCCAGGAAGGACTTCTACATGACTGAGGTAAGTGCTGGCAAGTGGGCAAATTGACTGACTGTCAACATTATTATGCCTCATGGCTGTTCTTTCCTCTCAACCAATGAAGGGTAGCTTGCGTGCAGACGTCTCGTATTTCTTCCTCCGTTTTTTGACGTAGGAAGAAATACGAGACGTCTGCATGCAGGGTAATGAAGGGGTGCCTGGAAAAAAGCCCTAAGTGACTTCTGATAAATTGTTAGATTCTCCTTCCAAATTGCCTTGTATTCAATATTTGTGAGACAAAAGGAGAATTTGACCTTAAATCAAAGTCACTTAGGGCCTTGTTCCAGTCACCCCTTCAAATTCTGTGTTGCAAAGAAGTTGAAGTCAATAATATCTGCCCATCTCTGAAGACCATAATCCTCCTACCCAAAATCTTAGTGAGACCCCTTCTGGGGTACTCATTGGAATTTTGAAATGGCTCCTTGCCCCCTTCCGAAAAGCTACCAGAGTAATATTTGGCAGGCATGGTTCTACATCATTTTGATCCCTAGGAGGTAGCATTTCTACCACTGTTAGGACCCTGTGTTGCATTTTTTCTGGCCGGCTTCTAAACTTAACCTTCCTAATAAAGATGCGGGGCGACTTCTCGGACCAAAATAATGAAAAAGTAGTGAAGAGGTAATTTTCATGCACCACCAAATTCTCCAAATCAACATCGACGGGGAAGTATACCAACAGAAAGGAGGTGGGGGGGGGGGGGGGGGGGGGAGACTCACAAGGATTCTCGTTCTTCGGTAAAACAACCTCGTGGTCCTTCACTTTATTGAACAAAAGTTCCGCCCCGCCACTGAAAGAAAAGAAAGAGAGAATTCTGAAGAAAAGTTCTACACCGTTTAAAAATACATTAATAGAGTAAAATCTACACAGCAGTGGACTGTACTGAAAATACCTGAACTGAACGGAGATCTTCAGATCGTCCGCCATATTGGAAGCTCCAGCGCATACTCCGCACATGTGCATTCCGCTGAGGAAAATTTCGCGGGAAATTAATTAAAGATTTCCCGCGCTTTTAATGAGAGTTGTGTTTTTGTTGTTGACTGAACGCCTAATTTTTTATTTCCCTTCTCGGTTTGGTTTTTCTTCTTTCTCTATGCATTTTTCGTTGTACGCGTACGTACTACTGCAAGTCCAACAAGAGCGTACCCAAATGTTTAATTTATTTTGGATACAAATACACGCCTTCAGCATCGAGCTTTACACGCCAACTCTGGTGAACAAGGAAAAATTGAGGCTTTTCCTCTTTCTCTTGTCTCAGTGGCCAGTCCTTCGTGGAAACCAACAACTGAAATTGAATTATAGATCTCAAGATTGCAGTAAAAGTAGTTCTCTTGGGACGCAGCAGGAATACAACAAGGAAAAGCATTCACAGGCACAGTCGACATTCATGTAACTGTCGTCCACTATCAGATCTACGCGCACTGTAATTGGTGGTATTCTCGCCTTTATAGAAACCCCTGGAACTCACATGGGAGCAAAGCATTCTGGAGATAGATAGATACTTCATTGACATACTTTGCAGCCAGAGGCTAAATTACGTATACACACGTATAGTTATAAAAGCTACAATAAGCTTATTACACAAACTTGAAATACTTTAAGAAGAAAGAAAATGCTTATAGTACATTCGGTATAAGAAAAAAATCATAACTAAAAAGACATATGAAAAATATGGCATCTGATTAAAATCTTATTAAAAATTTGATGGCTATCTTAAAGAGTTTACCCGGAGGCATTGAGAACTGAATGAAACCATTCCTGGCCTGTACTGTAGGTTTTAAACTTGACATCAGAAGTCTTGGCATGCGTTAGAGTGTGTTGTTAACTGTGCGAGGCGGGCAGATTAAGACATTTAAAATATATACAAGGAAAAAAAAATAGGTGTAGTAACAATATAAACACCTCTGCATACTTTCAACAACATATCCCGATGTTTAAATACCGGCTGGTCGTGTGACAATTATGGTAATAGCGAGCGCAATTGTGACGTCAAATTGTATTCATTTTCCTTGAAAACTCCTCAAATTAAAATAATTTTTACTAAGAGGCAAATTACTTTAGCTCTTGAAAACAAGATTCCTCTGCGTAAAATGTTTAGGAATAGATTTAGAGATAAATTTCAACGATTGTAAACACCCAAAAGGTAAGATATATTTTTCGAGTACTTATTTGTTGACTAATCAACCACAAGTTGTTTTGATGTTTACGACATTCAGGAAAAAGCTCTTCTCACCAAGATGGATATTGTTCTTCCAAGATTGCAACGGAATCTACGCATCATAGGAAAACAGTTAAGTGGAACACCATGTGCATCGTGTACATATTTCACACTTATAAAGCATCATAGAAGTTTCACTTTTAACCGTATTTCCGATTTCTAATTGATTGATAGTAAAGGCTGGTTTCCATATAATCGCGGATCGCAGATCGCAGATCGCAATAAGGTCTGCGATCATATGGAAACATACTTCTGCGATCGTATGCGATCCTGCGATCACGATCGCAGACGATCGCGGAAGATAGAACATGGTTCTATCTTCTGCGATGTTTCTATATGATCGCAGACGGTCGCAGACCTCATTGCGATCTGCGAACCGCGATCATATGGAAACCAGCCTTAAGAAATAATATAATTGACGATCAGGCCCGGGAGAGTGAATAACGTTTTCCAGCGTATAAATTGCTATCCTGTGGATACGATGTACTCCAACCAAAACATTTTGTCCGCTGTATATCGACTTATCTTCTGGATAAAGTAATCCACTATTTCAACAACCGGGGCTAGAAAATCGAAAAATCTGGTAGCTAATCTGTTCAGAAGAAACCTCTTAATTCGTATCCATGTTCACCACATATTTCTCCCTTTTAACATTTTTGTACCACAGGATTCGTTCCATCCCTTCAAGGATCCGACGGACAATAAGACGAGCCGTGGAGCGAGTTCGTGCTCGCTTTGGAATGTCTCGTGACACTGAAAGAAAATTAGAACGATTCCAGAGTAGCATGGCTAAGATCTTCAGCACTAACAGCCGGGGAAGCCGGGGACAGGAGTCTTCAGGGTTTATTAGTGATGAGGAAGATTTCCCGGATTACAGTAACACAGAGTTGAAAATAAGACTCACCCCACCCCACTCGGGAACTCTGGCGGCCGAAACTGATGGACCTATCGAGATTGAAATGATAGTTTTAAAATAAACTGTACAGAGTAAGGCGTCAATGGTGGTGGGGTGACTATAATATCTGCTCATGACGTCAGGTCAAAATAGCGCCTTGTGTCAGTAGCCAACAAAGCATGGGCTCCTGTCAGGGACAAAAGAAATATTCATTTAATAGGACAAGCAAGACCTAGAATACTGAGAAAATACGTGTTCTAACATATTTCGTTTCAGTGGCAAATTGGGCAAAATCTCTGTCATACTTTACTTGCATAAATTTAGTCTTATGCTTCGCAAAATCGTCGTAATCCCTGTCCTACAAACTTTCTAAAGAATGGGGACATGATACAGGGGTGAAGAGTGAATAAAGATTTTTCATCGTTGTATCCATGACGAATCTAGCTTAACGCAAAAACAGAATTGCTCGGGAGAGGGGCTGGAAAAGAGGCATCAAGTCCGCTACCTCTAACAATAAGGGAAGCGGGTCATACGAGAATCGACAATGCGCTCTTGATCGGCGTTCGTGTCTTTACGGAGCGCTCAGGCTCACCACTCGAAGATTGCGCGATTGTCGGTCCCCCCATCCACTTTGAGAGTCCACTGTCCTCTTCAAGGAACGAAACGATACCATTGGGTTCCTCCGATATAGGCCGTCGGTTCTAAACGGTTACTTGCCGCCCAAAGGGTCCGTGATTTTGGGACTCTTTATCTAGAACGACGTTCTTTCTGTCCACTGTTGTGAATCATTAATGCCAAAAAGCCCGCCGAGAAAGCCTCGGCGAAGAAGCGAAGAGGGGCTCTTCTACTCTCGTTACTCCAAAACACCACATACAATAAAGGAATGACCAACAAAATATAACATCGCTTAAAAATTCGGGAAAACACTTCACATCACATCTGATGCGTAATCAAGTAAAAGACTATATGCAGTCTCTTTCAGACAAAATACACTTTTGTTTTTGATGTATTCAATGTTACTCGAATTCGAAAATGCGATAATGAAGACTGACGATCACACTAGAAAGGCAAAGAAACTTTTAATTTATTTGAATAATAGCATTCTACATGGGAATAAATAATGAGTAAATAGCGCTATAAATATATATCCTCAGCTTTTCCTTTAAAAGTAGACGCGCTGGTTTCTCCCAGGTTCAACCATTGTTTAAAAAAAATCAAGAATGAAAAATCTCTGGCACTCAGTATCTCCAAGGAACTTTTTGGTCAAAATATCGGAATTTGTTTTCCACACTGAGGCTCGAAAGGTCGCTTAATTTTTTTAACCCTAGTATCAGAAAAACCAATTAAAGTGTGCACAAGAAAAGTCCTTGCAGCATGCACTCGGGTGGCTTTGTGGCCACACATTTTTTAAGTGCCCTTTTTCTGCAAATCTGAGAAGATAAACCTAGGTTGCTAGAAAGGGTTTTTTTTCCTGGACATTACTGGGCAGTAAAACCAGCCTCAAAGTTCATCTCTTTTCCTAGACAAACATTCCCTTTTTGTCTCGATTGCTCGAGCGCTAGTTATATCCAGATAATTTGTAACAAGTTTCTTAAACTTCAATCTAAACTCAACTGCAATTCGCTGCCTTCTTGAGACATCATGGCTCAAAATCTCTTCGTCCTGAGGCATTCCAGTACTTCTGCCCGACATCTCGTCTCGCAGGTGCAGCGACAACAAATTCAATGCAACAACCTCGTCTTTACAAGAGTACAAAGGAGTACTCTCAGTGTGAAGCGAAGGACTGTTCAAAATTTTCTTCAGCTCCGATAATTTCCCAGCATTGCTTCCTACTCGCACTAAATCATTCACTTCTTTGTCTGCAAGGGCCTGAATTCTAAAAACTGGAAGACCAGCTGCCTTGAAGGTGAATTTGTCGCTGTACTTGACCCTCTTTTTGAGTTTTAGCATCTCCGCTAATCTTCTTCGCATTCTGCTGTTCAGCTCTGGCAAAGGAGTGAAGAATTTGCTGCCTTTGGACTCGAACACACCATATTCAAACAGCGTCTGAACGCTGTCACCTGTCGGGTTCACATCAATGAAGATTGTGTCTCCTTCTTGTACAGTACTGTTAAAATATCTGTATCGGAGGGCACCACCTTTGGTCCACCACGTTCCACCAGCATTGGGCCGATATGTGAAAAAGTTTAAACCCTGAAATGTCAAAATATAATGTCTTAAATCAAAGCTTAGAGAAAAGCTGACAAATAAAAAAAGATTTTCACGAATTAAGAGCCTAGAGCATGACAGAACTATAGTGCTTTTTAGAACACTTTTCGTGTTTTAGTTCAGATTCGCTGGAATTTTTTTTTGTGTGTGTGCACATTTCCCCTCAATTCCTTCAGGAAACCTTGTCTCGATGTTTCATCCACTGCTTTGTACTTCGTTTTGAGATAAAAACGGAAATCTTACCGATAATGGGTTTCTACTCCAAACGAACAATCTCGGCGTAACATTTCAATTCCTAAAGGAACTGAGGGCCGCATGCAGACTTCAAGCACTTTCTCTTTTGCTCCAAAATCCCCGGGAAAAACGATAAAAAAACTGAGCGAGCACGATATTAATAATGATAAAAACTGTATTTCTGGGTCAATATAATATAGTGGTTTAAATTCCCACTAAGTAAGGACACCTATCTAAGAATATAAAAATAAAATATGCATAAAACCTATATTATGAAAAAAAAAAACTAACAAAATATCAACATACCGTATTTACTCGAATAAGCGCCGCGGCGCTTATTTAATTTTTCGTGTCTCCTGTGCGGCGCTTATTCGAGGGCGGCGCTTATTAAAAGGGTCATACCACAAAGCCAAAACATTTTGATTGTACAAGCAAGCGCTGACAATCTCCTTACTGCAACAGTTACAGGGAAGAGAAAGAGGGAGGTTGGGCTTCTCTTACCGGCAAAGTTTACAGCCTTCACGCAAGAACTGAAGAACGCGAACATTTTGAAGAGAGAACTAAATGAAAGAGCATCAAGATATACTCACTTCGAACTGAAAACATCACTATTGATGAAAATAAATTCCCATTGTTGGCTTAGAACCGCATTGCAGCGATTACAGTGTATTTTTATCATCTTATGGAAATACTCAAATAATCGCCGCACCGGTGCTGCGGCGCTTATTCGAGGGCGGCGCTTATTAACCATTCCGCCCCATGTGCGGCGCTTAATCGAGGGCGGCGCATGTTCGGGGGCGGCGCTTATTCGAGTAAATACGGTACTCAATCACAAAAGAAATTGAAATTTGAGGGGTGAGTAGCGCAGCGCCATTGTCCCTCGCGCGCGTGCAACTTCTCCACTCACCCCTCGGATTTTCGAGCAAAAGAGAGACTGCCTACAGTCTAGGCCACATGCAAAAACTCTTGTGAATATAAGCCAAAACAACAAAAAGTGGTCTGAAAAGCACTGCAGGTCAGTAAGACCCCGAACCTTCAATATTGAAAATAAACAAACATAGAAGGTGTCTGAGTGGAATTGGTGACTCCGTTGCAAATGAGTGGAGCTGCAAACGACCCCAGACCGGAAAGAGGGATACCATTTCTAAGAAAAGGATTTCAAAACTGGGGCAGAACCTCCCTGTAAAAATTTCATTGAGTACCTCCCACCCTCCCAAGGTTACAACATGTGCATGGGGAAGGAGGCCATGGGGACTTGATACCCAACCAGATTATATTATCTAGGCACCACTGAATTCCACAATGCCCCCCCCCCCCAAACCAGACTGCAAATACATCAAATGTGGCTGATGACTCCTGTACAGAGCTTACACAAGAGACCAGTGACCTTCAGATCAGTAAGAATATTCTTCATGAAAGAAATGTGATGGTATATTTCCAGCCTGGTGAATGAATGAGAATGATGATTATTCTAGAAAGTGACGCAGGCATACTCGGAAAAAAGAAATCCGAGTGCGCCTATCAGGAGTCGAACCTAAGACCTTCCGATTACTAGTTCGGATGCTCTACCACTGAGCTACAGGAGACTCGTGGGAGCTAAGGCCATTAAACTAGGTTCATGGGACAAACATCCTGCATACCGCTAGGATTTGAATGTCAAACGTGTGGTATATGAAAGAAATACCACACTTTTGACATTCAAATCCTAGCAGTATGCAGGATGTTTGTCCCATGAACCTAGTTTAATGGCCTTAGCTCCCACGAGTCTCCTGTAGCTCAGTGGTAGAGCATCCGAACTAGTAATCGGAAGGTCTTAGGTTCAACTCCTGATAGGAGCACTCGGATTTCTTTTTTCCGAGTATGCCTGCGTCACTTTCTAGAATAATCATCATTCTCAATATTCTTCATGTGGAATTTTTAAAAAGGTAGTAATGCTACCCATGGCTGATATACTAAGCCTATCTAAAAAAAGTTAAGATCAATCTAGAGAATTTAACCTCACAAGAAGCTAACAATACTGAGGACTAGTAGCAATCAGGCTCCATTTTTTATCCACATGGTCGAGTGACCATGTAAGAGGAAGAGAGAGTGCTGTCTCTTGTACTTAGGATACATCTTGACTTAAGAGTTTTCATGAATCAGCTGCAACTTACTGGTACCAAGGTCCTAACAGGGTGTCCTGAATCACTGGTAACATTAACACTAGTTGACTGAACCGCACAAACTGTATTCACCTAGAATATAAAGAACAGATATTAACTTTGAAGTACACTGAAACCCCACCTTACAACCACCTTGATATTATGACCATTTTTTTGTGTCCCAAACCAATTGCCCATTTTACAGTTGTGTGCTTAGTGACCTGGCCTTGGATTGGAAGTGAGGCTGGGGGTGACCTTGTTTTGATACAAACCTCACTGCTTTTCATATGTAGATCATGCTGTTGTTATGCTAATCAGTTTGCATTTACATATGAAAAGCACTGAGGTCTGTATCAAAACAAAGTCACCCCCAGCCTCGCTAAGCATACAACTGTAAAATGACCTATTGAAATTCCAGTCAGAATTTCCTTAGTTTTACAACATTATTGACCATTATTAATCTGAGCACCCTGTTATTACGACCACATTTCCATGGCCTGAAGTGGTCGTATTAACTGGATCCCACTGTATAGTCTTACTAAGACCAGTTGGCCTGTGGTCTGCATGGCTCGGCAGAGCTTGACAAAGTTCCATAGCATGAAACAAACTGGATTGGATAACAGACTATTGCAGGGTTACCCCTAGAATTTATGTAGGTATTAAATTGTGGGTAACTTTTTCACCTGAGCGGAGATAGACAATGTGGAGTAAAGTTTCTTGTCTAGCAAGAAAATAACATGACAGTGCAGAGATAATGCTCAAACCACAGTCCTTCAAACTTACATCCAGTGACTGCTGCACCTCACCAACACAACCGCCTATCCTTGTCTTAAACTGAACATCTTTTTTAACAAGACATAACACAATTGAGACAAAACTAGTCAAACTGGATGGTAGAAGTTTTGGTTCATGATTAAATAAATTTTTAAAACAAACACCTTTGAAACCCACTCCCCATGCCTAGTATAATTGAGAGAGAACACTCTTTAGAGGGACATGAAACTTGTACCAACTCTGCCATATACTAGTTTGAAAAACATGTACTTCTAGTTTAGCGAGAGAAAGGACTGTGATGCTTTCAGAACATACTTAACCGAAATATTAACTGCCAGAATCAAGAAGTCTGCAACATATTTCTTCTACTCCACAAAGACTACATTGACACATTTCCTTGCTTTCAAGTTACTCTAACCTTCTACTAATAACATCATTCTGGACATGAATACACCCACTTATAGGAACAGTACATTATCTGTGATTGCACCGAGAAAGTTGTCTTTTCCACAGAGATGTCAATAGAGAGGGCATTTACTGCACTGAATTGGTTGAATTAAATAGTAATAAATTTAAGTTTTTCTCAGTCTCAAAGCTTCGGCAATGCTTATTCCAAGAGCCACTTTAAAGGACTATTGAACTAACCCCACTTTCCACTCCCCCCCCCCCCACCCCAACAAAAAAAAAGGCTCACCAAGGTCTCTGGATCTAGATCTTTACCAGCAAACATTCCAAAGCTGTTCAGCTTTGGTGTGATGTTAGCAGCAACCATATTGACCACTTCCTTCCACTTCAGAGCTCTCTTAGCTAATTCTTCATCCTGAAGCTCTCGCAATTCATTTTCACTCCACATCCATAGAGCATCACATTCTTTGTTTACGAGGATCTTGAAGTAAGGAAACCACTTCTCACTTCTGATGTGAATAGAATAGAGAACAAAGACAGCCATCTGCATCAACTGCAACACTTGCTGCTCTGCGAAATCCTGATGTTTTAGGATCTGGTCATCTGTGAGAGATAACTGCTCAAGAGTTGGTCCTATTGTTGAGCTGATGGTAATAAAAAACAGCTCAGAGTGAATATCTGAATAACTATTATCATATATTTGATATATTTGAACAGCCAATTAAAGATTTCAATACATGGAAAACCATGGCAGTTATGTACACAACATATGCAGTCGCAAGAAGAAAGCCTGAACAAAAATGGTTTGGATGGACCTGAATGGCAGTTGAACCCATCATCTCTGTTATACCACTGTAGTACTTTATCATCTGAGCTAGCTAGCAGTTCACTTGTCTGGTGTTTCATTTATTTACTTCCATGTCTTCATCCCCCACAGGTTTATAATGAACCCACAAAATGACCAGCTCCCAGATGAATTGACAGCTCAGCTGATAAAATGCAGTACTGTTATCACAGTGGTCAGGGGTTGAAAACCATTCAGGCTTGAAGTTTTTTTTAAGTCTTCCTTTCACAACAACATTAATTTTATTACTTTTTGAAAAGTTAAATACATGGAAGACCATCAAAGGGAATAGGCCTTATCGTGGTTTTTCGACACCATTTTGACGAGTAGGCAAACACGCTTGAAATAACAGTGTTTGTATGGAAATCTGATGTCAAATAATTTTCATAAAACATCGCTTCTGAAAAATTTATGAATTGGAAACTTTTGGCACTAGGAAAAGGGTTTTAAGAAAAAAAATGAGGGATGTAGCTGTGCCAGAAAACGTCCAGTTGTGTTTTGAAGTTTCCATACATTTGCCTGTATTTTTTCCCCACGAACTATTTTTAGTAGCAGTTCATGGCTGGTTCGCTATACAGACAAAATAATGTATGGAAAGTTCAAAACACTGTTATTTCAAGCGTGTTTGCCTACTCGTCAAAATGGCGTCGAAAACCACGATAAGGCCTATTCCCTTTGATGGTCTTCCATGTATTTAACTTTTCAAAAAGTAATAAAATTAATGTAAGTTTAATCTGTTAACAGTGATTCTGGAAAAGAACACAAAACATTCATGGGCGGATCCAGGGGAGGTGAAATGGGTGAATTTTCACCCCCCTTTTTTTGAGCCCCCTTCCTTTTTTTTTTCCTTATCCGTCAAATATTGAAATAATATTTGATTTCTCTAATTGAGGTGGAGAATGTGCATTAGCGATGACTGGTTCTACCAATCAATTTATTCATTTTGAGCCTGTTGAAATGGGGTTGACAGACCTACACGACTCCCGCTGTGTGCCCATTGTGTTGACTAAGCCTTTATAATTTTGCTTTAATAAGCATGTCTTTAAGCGATTTCCCTTTTCTATAATAGATAAAGGGAGGTTCCTTGTATATCTCTCTTAGTAGCGGCTGGTTTTGTATTAAATGCCATTCAGTGTCCATTAGAATATTTTTCAAACATGGCAGTGATGGTTGAAATTGTGTCACGAAGGGTAGAATTTTCTTGTGCACTTTCTGTTTTTGTGTAAGAGCGTTCTTCCTTTCTGCGAAGTTAACTTCGGAGAGGATTTTGTCCACCAGGTTACTAGGATAAGCTCTCGATACCAGGCGTGTTTTAAAGTTTTTAATGTTTTCGTCAAACACTACTTTAGAAGCGTTTGTCCTCAGAAGTGCCTGCTGGGTGGCAGCTATTGTGGTTTGTGTACTGAAATGTTTTAGTAGGTTTGTAATGTGTGCGCACGTCGAGAATCGATTTTTTCTCGAATCTCTGTCCCTTATAGACTGTTGTATCCAAGAATGTTGTTTCTTATTGTGAGACTTCAGCGGTAAACTTTATGGTAGGGTGGTACGAATTTGCTTGCTCAATGAATTTTCTATTTCTTCTTTGTTTGTATCCCACAAGTAAAATACATCGTCAATGAATCTTCTCCACATTAGTGGTTTGTGAACGCTCTGCCTTAAGATCTCCTTTTCTATAGATGCCATAAAGATGTTGGCAAAAGCTACTGCCATTTTAGTGCCCATGGCAGTTCCGTGTGTTTGGAAGGAGTTCTCCTTCAGTATAAGGCTGAGCATTTCTCTGAGGAAATTTGTAGCTATAGGAGGGTTATTGGCATGAAAGTTCTCGTATGCGTTGCATACTATAGTGATTCTTTCAGTCCTCCTGTGGGATATTCGTGTAAAGGCTAGTGACATCCATTGAGACTAGAAAAGCGTTTCTAGGCACCCTAGTGCTTTCAATAAACCTTATGAAATGTGTCGTATCTTTTAGAAACGAGTCCTGTATTTGTGCTATTGGCTGAAGTAGTTTGTCTACGAATGATGATAGGCGTTCTGTTGGGCCATCACACCCAGATATGATAAGTCTTGACTTCCGACTAATGTCGGTTTGTGAATTTTTGTGAGGGTATAAAACACTGGGCTTCGGGGCGGATTTGGTGTTAGGTTAAACCATTTAACCGTCATTTCGTCTATGCACCCTGCTTGATGAAGGGCATTAATGAGGTGTTTAACTCTCTGGGATGTGTCTCTAACCATTGGTTCGTCTAGTGGCTGACAGTTATTTCTATCATCCAATTGTTTCTGTCCGTCATTGATTTTGTTTTCTCCGTTCATAACGACGGTTGTTCTGCCTTTATCTGCTTTTTTGAGAATAATTTCTTTGTTGTTAACGTTAATAAGCTCCTTGAGAGCTCTTCGCTGCACAGACCTCAAACACCTCAACCAGGCTTTGGCTCTATAAAAAATTACATTATTACAAAAATTCACCCCCCATCTCAAAATCCTGGATCCGCGCCTGACATTATCCACCTATAAGCCAAGTTGGAACCCTGTAGGCTTTGAATTTGAATAAGATTGATTAATAAACATAATTACCAGAAAGAATATGTAAGTTAATTTAGCTCTTTTTATTTTCAGATTTTTAATATGAGCTAGACACAAGATTACAGAGCACTCAAAGGGTTTCTGTTCGAATAATATTTTAATATCTATCCAACGTTTGATTTGAACCTACTGAATTGTTTTCTCTTACTTTGCAGGACATAGTTATCATTAACTTCAAGTATTGTCGTTCTAGTACCTTTCAATAACAGTAGAATTCACAAGTAAGGACTGTGGAGCCATTAGTATTGATTCTTTTTCTACAATCCGTCTGTCGGCCAGTGCGCTCAACTTCTTGTCTTTCGCCATTGCGAATCTGCATCGACACCTTCCACCGTGATCTTCAAACCACTTTTTGAAGTTCTCCAAGTCGTCCTCTGTGGCCAATTCCTCGCTTTTGATAAAAGAGAAGAAACTTATGGACAAAATCAGACCAATTAATAAAATCAATTTGTCTAGCATGGCGGCGTTTACGACGAATATTTGGGGCGTCTTGCGAAAGATGACAAGCGATTTTGCTGTCCAAAATCCCTCAACCGTAGAAATCAACGTAAGCTATGCTAAATTAGACATTTTCGATTGAAAATGTTTAGAAATAAAAGAGGACAGTCCCTATTAAAAATTTAGCAGCCTTGAGCAAGTAAAAGGCTAAAACTTTCAAGGCGTTCCACGTTGCATGCTAGTAGGCTGCTGAGAGAAGACTAGGCTCTAGTCCGGTTGCTAAGCAAACCAAAATGGCGGAGCGAGAGGCACACTAAACAAGCCAATTTGTCTGAAATTTATTTGATTATCTGTGATAATGCTGTCCTTTTATTTAATGACACACCGCAGATTCAAATCGAATTATCTTATTTCTTTTTTCCGATAATATTCTATCCTGCAAAAGGCCATTATTTGCAGTTTCAATTTTGACTGCTTGGTTGACTTTTGGAATTCTTTGCATTGGGCTTTAGTTTGATATTACAAAACCTTTGATGTAATCACTTAAACAAGACATGGAGAAGGTAAGTCAGATTGCTTATCTTAACTCATTGCCTACCCTGACGTTAAATTTTTCAGTTGAGAGTTTTTTTACACTTGTTCCTCTATATTTTTCTGTGATGACTAGGTTCATCCTATCTCGAATAAATAAATAAATATATAAACTTACAAACAACCAAAAATAAATAAATAAATAAATAGGGTTTATAATATTGGACTTAGTTCCAAACAATGTACTGTAACTTTGGCTGGACTGAAGAAGATTGTTCATTATACTGGAGAATTTGTCATCAAGAGTTCAAATGTACTAAATTGTGGATTCATTAATTTGCACTTCTCCATCGCTTTTAAATTTGATTATCCCCTCTTCGCTGGGATAAAGTATAAACCTTGTGTTCTCTGTTTTGTAGCTTAAAAGTCTTTGTGCCAAGGGTGACAGAGCATTTAAAAGTGAGCAGTTTCTTCAAGCCATCAGTTTGTACTCTGATGCATTGAACCTTTCACCGGAGGATGAAGATGTACTTGGCTGTAGATCTGCAGTTTATGCCAAGCTAGGCATGTTCAATAAGTCTAAGAAAGACGCTGAAAGCCTTATAAGTGTAATTCCACAACAACCAAAGGTAGGTGCTATTTATATGTTGTGGTTTAATATTTTTTAATTGGTTTTAAATTTTTCAACCCAGTTTAATTCATAATATTCTCCTTTGTTCAGTATTCATCATAACCATGATCTGAGATGAAGGGAAATAAAAATCAAACTGGGTTGGAAATTTTTAAACCAAAAAATAATTTGAACCACAACACATCCTTTACCCAACCGTCGTTACAGATGTTTGCAGAAACTAAATGAAATAAGTTTTTGAGAAAGTGGCAAGGGGGTGTCAATTGTTTGATTTGGGCCAGTTTCTTTTTTTTTTTTTTTTTGGGGGGGGGGGGGGGTGGGTGAATGATCAGAGGGGAGGTGGTGCAAATGTTAAAAAAGACCAGTCAGATACAGAAATTGTAATGCTGTGAGTCTGACAAACATTGTACACCAAATTATTCATCATATGTCTCAAGTAAAAATCTATGTATAATCTATTCTCAGGGGCACTTTTTAAGAGCTATTGCACTTGAAAACCTTGGAAACTACCGGGAATGTTTGAGATCATACCTAAAGGCTTATGAACTGGATGTCACTCATCCCACAAGGCTTCTGCTAAGTATTATCCAAGCTGTTGGATGTATTTGTCAAATGTCAGAGGCAGAAGAGCTGGCTCTGTCAGACCAAGGTGAGATTCAAAATGGATTTATTCATCACTGGACAGGTTAAATTTTCTCTCATATATCTGGTATACTGGCCTTGGGAGCCACCCCCATAAAATTATAAGCATATCAAGATCCACCACATTGTTTTATAAGTAGTGGTAACAGGAAGGATTTGGAGCCTGGAAATTATCACAAATTATTGTTATTGTAACTACAGAGACTTTTAATGGAAATCCCAGGCTTTTGTATTGCATAAATAAATTAGTACATTATTTTGAAAGAAATGTGATGTTATATTTTAAGCCTTAGTGAATAAACAGACATTTTTTTTTCAGTTTGTGACATAGGAATACTCAGAAAAGAAAATCCAAGTTCTCTTAAGGGGAGATTTTACCTAAACATCATTTTTCCGCCACTTGACATGGCTTTAATGGAAATATCTTGTTCACATTTCAAGCAATCCAAAAACTCTACACTCATTCCGTGAATCTGTATTGTGGGGTGTTTTGTGAATTTTTGGGTATATTGGGGAGATAGTTTTTCTAGAAGGATTGGTAAATTAAGAGAAATAAGAAATATAATTTGAAGATTTAGTGAAGTTTTAAAATTAGAATTTGTAGTTAATAATTAATAGACGGACACCAAGTTAGTCCACTGCCAACCTGGGGTGCTCTTGCATGGGTATCAACTGTCTGTTGGTGTTCCAAAAATCATTTTCTTTCTTCTATCCCTTCTTAAAACCTCTTCAAATTTCATTCAAATTTAGGTAGAAATATCCCCCCTTAATAGGATTCTACCTTGCTTTGTAGAATCATAAATTGTGATGAAAAATTTCTTTAAAACTTCTTTTTTCAATAATTTCAGATGCAAACTCTCATAAATTTGAGAAGTTTGTCCAAGTGGGAAAAAGGCTTCTTGAAACTGGTAATTACAAAATGTGTATCAGTGTCATCTCAACAGCATTAAAAACACATTATGGCTGGGATCCAGAAGAAAGTGCAGAAAACCTTCGTGGTAAATCAGTTTTAAAGCAGGGGACAGAAGATGAGATTACCACAGATCACAGCCATGTTGCTGATGAATTGCAGTCATCACTTCCCAATCCTGTCTTTGGATTTTCATCCTTTTATCTTGCAACTGGTTACCATGGAGATGACGACGATGAGAGGGGCAGTACCGAGGATGGAAGGGTGTCATCACAGGATAGCAGGGCGGTGATGTTAGCTCTGCTTATTATGAGTGAAGCTCATTTCAATCTGTATCAATACAAGGAGGCACTGTTGGCTTCAAGGCAGTGTTTGTCGATGGCTCTAGATTTCAGGGACAAAGAATTTGAAATAAAATCCTATGTGAAACTAGCAAACATCTATCACAGACTTGCACAGTACACCCAAGCTGTGTCTTACAATGGTAAGCTGTTGGCAGTTGGAAGAGATCTGGGAAAAAGCGGAGATGAAGAAGAGAAACATAAAGAATACTGGAACAGTGATCTAGAACAAAGAGCAGTATGGAATTTATCTGCGGCTTATAAGCTCATGGGTGATTATGAAAAAGCCTTGCAGCATGCACAGGAGTACATGGAAGTTGTGAAGTTCATTGACCAAGAAAACTTGACTACAGCGCATTCAAACTTAGGTGAACTAGAGCTCTTGCAAGGGAACTATGAAAAATCTTTGAAATGCCATAAGACTGAGCTGCAACTTTGCAAAAAGTTTGACGATCGTTGTGGAGCAGCTTATGCTTATGGCAACATTGGCATGGTATACGCCTACATGGGGAACTTTAAATTGGCAGCTGTCAATCATGAACAACACTTGAAGCTTGCACAGAGCCTAAATGATAAAGCTTCAGAACTTATTGCGCTGAGAAATTTTGGATGCATGCATAAACTAAAGGGAGAGTACGCTCAAGCTGTGAGTTATTTTGAGAAACATCTACAACTGGTGAAAGTGAACAAACTGGATGAACTGCAGTGTAAGGCTTACTCTCTCATCGGCGCATGTTACAAGGAAATGCATCAGCTTCACCATGCTCAGTATTATTATGAGACATGTCTGAAGTTGGCCACAGAACATAATGATCTGGAAGACGAGCTTGAGTGTCGGCTTGCTCTTGCGCAGATCACAAAATCAATGAGAAATTTTGAAAGCTGTCGCCAGTACTTCCACAAGGCTATTCCAGTTTTAGAAGAAAAGCTTTTGTCAAAACATGGAAAAAGCTTGATTATCAAGGATCCCTTGCTCGAAAAGCTGGACCAGTGCTACAGAGATTTACAGGAAGCATTGATTGAAATGAACTTAGGAGATGAAGCATTAGAAATTGCCGAACACTGTAGATCGAGAATTCTTGGGAACATTTTGAGACATCAGAACATTTTAACAAACAGTGAGGCATGTTCTTCAGAGCCACTAATTCCCCCGCACTCTGCAAATGACATCATTGACATCGTCAGCAATCAACAGGCGTCAATATTGTTCTTCTCTGTGATTCCTTCTGGTTTCCTCTCATGGTTGCTGTCACCTGGAAAGGGTGTTGTACAATGCCACTGGCACAAGTGCTGTGATCATTGCAGCTTTGTTGACAAAATCAAATTGTGTATTGAAGAACTTCACAGTGGCTCACAGGAGAGCTACAGTTTGGACCACCGCGCTTTACCAAATGATGGGACAATTAAGTCCCATCAGTCACCTGATCAAAAGAAGAACAAGAAATCTTGTTACTCATGTGAGTTTCTTTACTTTGCCAAGCTGACACCACTTCAAAAACTATATCATCTTCTCTTAGGTCCTGTAGAGGATGAGCTCAAGACTTCTCTCAAAAGTGGCACCAGTGAGTTAGTTATTATTCCTGATTTGGAGGTAAATTCTGTTCCTTTTCCATGTTTACAAGACCAAGAAGGCCAGTACTTGCATGAAGTTTTCAGTGTCCGCATTCTTCCTTGTATTAGATCAATTTCTCAGCAAATGAAAACTTCTAAATACTCACCCAGTGCTGTAAACAAGGACCAAGGTTCTCCCAAGATTATTGTACAAGGAAATCCAAATATTTCAAACGTGGATTTAAATGGGAAAATCTGGCATCCAGTGAACAAATCAGATCTTGCAGAGGAGGAAGTCAACACAATTGCTTCCCTCTTGGGAGTTGATCCTGTCAGTGGTTGCCAGGCAACTAAGGAACACTTCCTGGAGGCTTTGCCAGAAGCATCTGTCGTTCATTTGGTGACGTATGGAAGCTGGCCTGATGCATGCATAGCTCTGTCTCCTGATGTCCATCACCATAGCAACCATCCACCTGCAGAATCATTCTTAGTCACCGTTTCAGACATCGCATTGTTAAAACTGTCGGCAAAACTTGTGGTGTTAAATGCATGTTGTGGGTGTGCTCATCAGTATTGTCAGCTGAAACATGTCAGCTACCACTTGGCAATGGTTCTTCTGGCAGCTGGTGTGGAGTCTGTCATCATGCCATTGTGGTCCACTCCTCAGGCTGCACTCCTAAACCTGTTTTACAAGTTCTACTCAGGTTTGGAAGAGGTATGTTAATGACAAGAAGCAATAAATGAATTAATATTGTGTGATTGCCCCCAGCAAATATCCATTCCTAACCCAACTGAGGGTCATTAAAAATTCAAAGAGAGAGGTGTCTCAAAAGTTTTTTTTTTTTTTAATGGAAAGTGTGAAGCAAAACTGGAATCCTATATGGGGAGGCTCCCCCCGAAAGGGGTACCTTTTTCGCGCTTCAGGTACATGAAAGGGTAGGGAAATCTGTCATTTAAGTATTTAAAAGGGCCATCCATTTGTCAAATGGAAGGTATATGAAAGGGGTACCTTTCTGCTAAAAATGGTATATAAGAGGGTAAGGGGTCGGAGTGGAGCCTCCCCGTATTAATTTTTTTTTAGTAACCCCCCCCCCCCCCTTCCCCCACCCGGGCTGGGGGGATTAGAATAAAATAAAAAACTGTGTGGGAAATATGGATATTTTTTGGTGGAACCATTGATTATTTATATGTTTCTACATGGGATGGGGGCAATCTCAAAAGTGTTAAATACATGTCAGAATTTGGTTCAAAAGGACATCTTCAGTACTAAACCTGCCCTTTTTGGCCCTAAAGCATAAAGAGAGCTATGAGTTTAGGTCATACAGCAATGCCCTGACCCTCCCTCAGTGTTTGCTTGTGATCTTGGAATTTGATAATAGGTTCACATGACAGTTGCATAACATTGTAAAAAAAAATAAAAACAAACTATAATATATTTTATTGGTACCTACCGCAAAGAACAATAACCAACTATTTTCATGACATTTGCTGTGATTGTTCTTCCTTTCCAGGGTAAAACTGTCAGTGAATCTCTAAAACAGGCCTGGACCCAAGTGAGGAGTGTTGAGCACATGTCATCCCCAGACTCCTGGGCATCGTTTGTCCATGTTGGATTTGACACCACAGTGAATCTAACAACGTTACGCCATCAGCTGTTTGACAACAAACTGGATCAAGTGGTCCAAAGTTCATCACCTGAGAGGTTTCCACTTGTCACAGCTGAAACACTGGATAACAAAGGTAATTCTAACAATAATTTAATCCTACCTATTCTAGAGTAATTGCCAATTTAGTCATTCAAATCCTGTGTGTCCAAAGCAAAATTGATTGTGTGGTGTGGTAACTTTTAGTGTCATGTATGTGGAAATATAATTTGTAACTTACTTAAAAGTACATTATTTTGAACTCTCCGGATCTGAGGAGACAAATTCGTTTTATTTCTTTCAATACTCACATCTAATTCTTAAAAACCTGTTGCTTGTGTGGATCTCTTAACTGAGAACTTTTAATAGATTAGCAAAAGGTTATGAGCAGAGGTTAAATGAAATCAACTCCTGAAATGCATAGTTTGTCAAATAAATAATGATGTTGTCATCATCACCGTGATCATCATCATCATCATCATTGTCATCATCATCATCATCATCATTACCATTTAAGGTACAGTCGAACCTCTTCATAACAGACACCAAGGGGACAGGGATAAGTGTCCGCATTATAGAGGTGTCCGTTTTAGAGAGGTGGACTTTATATGGATTTCGGTCCCTCAGGGACCAAGTGAACTGTCCGGAATAGAGAGTTGTCTGTAAGGAGAGGTTCCACTGTACCAGAATCTTGTTAGGAGTGTGGCTCCTATCTATCTACCTTAACCCCCCTAAGGGTTTCAACTTTGTGCAACTTTCCTTGTATTTACTTTTGGAGCAGTGTGCCTTGTATCATCACAACCTTTCCATTTTTCAGTGCCTTCAGGGAAGGTCAAGATTAAGAGATTTCAAGAATTGTTGACTCAACTGTTGTTACAGCATGGTTCTTTGCCCCACGTACTGCCAGCTCTGAAAGATGTGGTAAGAAATCCATTAACCAATACAAGTACCATCATGACCTATGCTACTTTTTTGCATTTTACATCACTAGAGTATCTGCTAATCACAATAGCAGAGCCATAAAACAGTTTCTGTCGTAAACATTTTATAATTCATAAAAATCAGTGATAAAACCTTTGACCTCTCCAAGGTCATTTTCAAGTTCAAGAAGAAAATGTGTAAGAATTGGCGTACTGTTATACTTCAGTTGAAATCCTGCATTAAGTTAATTTGAGGTGAACCCCTATTTCATGGCAACCACTTGCCATTTCCCTAACGGTAGCCACTTGATAGGGGTTTGACTGCATTATTCTCAGGTAAACCAATTTAAACATAGTTATTTGTTTAGCTGAGATATTCGAGAGCTGATCGACGTTTCGAGCGCTAGCCGTTCTAGCCGTTCCTCGGCTTCCTCAGAGCGAACACGCCATGAGTGAAGGGGCAGTCGAAAAGAGGTGTACCACAAGGGACCATTTTTCTTTACTTCTTGATGTCCTTCTTGCTTGCTTGTGACAAAAAAGGGGATTCGTATCGTCTGTAGTTCCCAGAAGTATTCATTGCTTTTTCATTTTCTCTATCTAGGTGCAGCTGGCTCATCAAATGCTCTTGTCATACCACCACCCTGAGCTTCTTTTATCCGAGAACTTTACCATGTGTGCACAGCTGAGCTCTGACGCCCTGGAGGCGCCTGGTGCCAAGGACTTCCTTGTCTTCCTGGGATTTGACTTTCAAAAAGATGGCGCTTACGAGAAGGATCCATTTGTTGTGTTCCCGCACTGGGACCATGACGGCAGTCTGGCCATGACCTCGCAAGTTTTATCGGCTGTTTGTGGTAAGATAGAAATCACAATGAGATGCGCATGTCCAGGTTCAACCTCGTTCCCAGGTCTCACCGCAGGATGCTACAGCTGTAGAGAAAGAGAGACACTGGAAACGAGGCTGGCTAGTTTTCAGTCAACCATTCCCTGTTGAGGTCTTGATTATAAATTGTTGTTGTTTTACATATTGTAGATATTGTAACGGTGGCTTCAAGTGGAGGTTATACCTTGGCTAAAATCACGAAAAACCTGAAGAAAAACACCATGGAGAAACTCAAAGAATTTGTAAGTTTATCTTCATTCATTTGTGTTTATTAATGAATACTCCTTTAATACATTGAAAAACGAACAAGGGGAAGCATACATTTGATATCAACTTTGATAAGCTAAATAGTCCACCGTTAAGAGATTCAAAAGCTGACGTTTTGAGCGCTAGCCCTTCGGCATCAGAGCAGGAACTTAACGTACACTTGTGATACTTTGGGAACTTAACTGTACATTAAAAGCGTTTCTCTCTCCTCCCAGCTAAGCCTGAGTTGTCGTTATCCCGAGAGGATTATGAAGACAAGTGATTTTGTTCTCCGCTCACTGTGGTACAAGCCTGAACTGCAACACTTTTTCGCTTCATTGGGTTTCTATGAAGTGGGACAGTCATTGCTTTTCAACAAGACTGAAGGCAATCAGGTCCTGCTTAAATCCACACTGGTCATAATCTCAACCATATTGGGTAAGTCAAGAAATATTGATGAAAAGGTCATAGTTGTGAACTGCGGATACAACATGAAAAATAAACTGAAGACCCTTGCGATGAATTTAGAAACTCCGTCATTTGCCAAAGAACTTAGAATAAACCCAAGGGCTTATATTCATCCGCACACCGTTTTAGGGGGTTATTTTCGTGGAGCGGGATATAATCAGACGGAATTCCAACGAGAAGAGTTTGAAACCACGCTAACAGATTAAAACAGCTGAACCTAAAAGCTTATGGACTTATATCTCGGGGCAGGGAGGGGGGGGGGGGAGTCTTATTTTTAAAAGGGTTATTTTAGCGTCTGAGGTTTTTTCTTTTTGGGGGGGGGGGGGGGGCGGGGGGAGGACTCACCAACTGACCTATCCAGCCAAGTGATGAATGGAGGACTTGGTAAGAAGTTTTATTTCTTGTTTTTCAG
Organism: Pavona decussata; assembly: GCF_977016875.1. NCBI lineage: Eukaryota > Metazoa > Cnidaria > Anthozoa > Scleractinia > Agariciidae > Pavona > Pavona decussata. The sequence goes on along the minus strand of NW_028145602.1, from coordinate 467,128 downwards.
TTTACGTTTTTATCTTTTGTAGATTACATCGAGAAAGGAAAAACACGGACATTTTCTTCTCCTCGTGAGGTACAGAGTCCTTCGTGTTTACGTCTGCTGTTTGGGGTTTGACGCCATTTAATTATTGTGGTTTCTTCTTGCAGAGTCGATCTTCAGGTGGAAATCCCCTCAAACTGGCCTCCCTCTCGCCCCAGCTCACCCCGTCTAAACAGGTTAGTATTTGGCCTTAATTTTCTTGATTAAGACTTAATCACGCATGCTCAATCACTAAACAGCGATGATTGGTCGTTTTGCGAGTGACTAAACTGGAAAGCAGTACAAAGAACCGTGAACAAACAGAGACGGTATGGCTTTGTTGAAGAAATAGCAGACTGCCCCAGGTCCAACGGGTGTAACCTAATCAAACGGCGGGGAAGGTATTGCTATGTGGAAAAAATAGCAGACTGCCCCAATTCCAACCCGAACATTGACCTTTAGTGAACGCGCTCGCTGATTGGTTGAAATATTTTTTTGTTTAAGTCTTTGGAAACATGGTTACTTTGTAAAAAATTATGAAGGAAATAGAAAATGTTTGATCACAGACGTTTGAGAGAACTTGAAATGCAATAGAGACACTCGCGTATGTGTCGTGTTTCCACAACAGTCTCTCGTTCTTCCAAACGTTTACCCTTGTTCCTATAGCTGTGTAGAAAACATCGGCTGAAATGATTTCTGTTTTTTAGATGTTAAGTAAATGAGTTCTTTTTGTTGTAGATTGTAATGGACACGCCCTGGATGTCAGCAAGGGCTGGTGACAGTGAGAATGAGTTAAAGATGGCTCTCGCCAGAGAGTGAGTTTCTAGCAACTTATGCTGAGGGAATTCTTGTTTAGACTTCGTAATGGTTTAACAGCGCTTACTAATTTCTCATGACAATATATTAAGTAAATTCTACAGTAGATATGAGACAAGTGCAAAAGCAAATTACCCCACCCTTCCCCTGGTAAAACAGACTGTGAATCGGGGATGATTGAAAGTAAGAGAAGACTTTATGCAAAGAAACACATTAACCATCAATCGAGGTAAAGGAAATACCCTGTTACAAATTCTCAGATGACGGAATTTAATGAAAGTATATGACAACGAATTTCCCAAGTAGCGGCTCCGATGAAATACGTCCGAGGGCCCTGAAAGAAATTTAGCCCTTGGTGATTATGTTTTACATTAGAGTTCAAGGTTGATCTTGTTGTTACCACATTATGGAAAACTTCGTTAAAAAGAAGTTGCTATCTTGAAACTGTCTTTCAGGTTAGAAGGCATCAATAAGGAGTTTGCTGGTCACGTGACAAGATCAAACTATTGGCATGCTCAGTTGCTCCGTGCTCAGGTACGTACTTTGCCGCGCTACAACTATGAGCGATTTTGGATCCAAAGAGAGAATTCTGCGGCAATTTTGACTTGAAAATTATGATAGCACTGAAAACTCTGAAAGTGAATTTTTCTAAATCATGGACGTTAGTCACTAGATCTTCTTTAAGAGTTGTCAGATTCGATTGATGTGTCGAGTGAGGGTAGATATGGGGTGATTTTAGGAAACCCTTAAAAAAATGCAAACAGACCGAAGGAAAAAACATATTTAATTTGATGTCATACTGTCAGTGTGTACTCAAAAACTAAGTAAAATCGTTGTGATAATTATATCAGTAGGAAAGAGGTTCGCTGCCGTTGTGGAAAAGTTGTAAAAATTTATGAAATATACTTAAACTTAAAAGCTTAAAAGAGACTTGAAACGCTTCTCTCCGTTTAATCTTTCAGTCTGCTCCCGGTTCCAAACTTCCAGTTATTGGCGGGAAAACTCAAAGAAAGCCATCAGAGAAATCGCGACTAGAGGACAAAAAGGCGGGAAAAGTCAAGGTACAGGGCGGCATGACGGCATCCTGCAACGGGCGGCCTGTGGAGGAGGAGCCAAAACTGTCAGTCAACGACACCAGAGAGAGGCGCAATGAAATCTACAGAATTTATGCTCAGCGGTTTGACGATATTGCCATGCACAAACGACACAGAGTTCGACAGTTGTTCTTGTCGCAGATCAATAATCAGTGATAAAAATCGTGAAGTGATTTTTACACTGGGTTTTTGTTTGTCTATGTAGCGATCCTAGGCAAAATAATTTGTTTTAAACATAAAGTACAAAATTGTAAATAGGTAATGTAAATTGTGTCTGGAAAGAAATTAAAGAGAGGCGTGGATTTAAACGATTTTGTTCCGCGTTTTTCTGTGACTGCTCTTTGATCTCTGTGTGATGGTTCTGGTATCTCCTTCTCGACCAGTCAATGAAATATTCACCTTCAAGGCGCAAGTGAAATCAAGAGAAAATAAGGGGACAGAGAGAGAGACCGCCAGTATAGCCCTGGAGATATGTGAATTTCACATAAGCTTTTTTTAGACGTCATGAAAACGGAAGGATGTTTCTCGAGACGTCCGCAAACGTATCTAGACGCCTGTAAACGCCACTTAGGAAAGTCATACTGAATATTCAACAGCCGTTATTACACAATGCGACGTTGGCACTTTTCGATGACTTCATGTGACGTCACACTGACCGTTTGCAGACGTCTTGGGAAACCGACTTCCTTTTGAACGATGTCTAAAAATAGATTAAGTGAAATTCACATATCCTAGCTAACGTCCCTAGTTTGCCTCTCTGTCTCCTTATTTTCTTTTGGTGAAAAACAAGACACAGCAAGAGGTGCTGTTCACTTGTTCCTTGTCGTTTCTCCCAGTAGTTTACTATTCTTCGCAACTGGTAAGGAAAACATCGAACGACCAGCAATCAACATTTATTTTAGTTATGCATTAATAACTTACACATAAACAGGTTTTCTAACTCACTCTGTTTATGTTTGTATCAACCTAACATCACGCAAAAAGTAATTAGACATAATTTTATTATTTGTATTTTAAGCTTGTGTAAGTAACAAAATAGGGCCTCAAACGACTCATAGAATTGATCAGGACATGGCCAATCACAACAAAAGCAAATTGCGCAATTAAACTAATCAGAACACCAAACAAATACATGCAACCGGTGCTAAGCGCGGGAAAGCTCTTACGTCGAGTGTTTTAAGTTGGATTGTGACTTGTTCAACGAAAAAGTAACTTTTTTCTCTGTAAAATCATTTCACTTACTGTCGAGTGTTTCAGCTAATTATAGTGCAAAACCACAGCAAAGATGAAATCTATCATAAATGGATAACTACTCTAAATTGCGCTATTAAATCCTTAAACTACAGTTCATCGTGCGGTTTCACTTTTTTTAAAGTCCTGCCATGATCAGTCGCTAGACTTCCAACATACAAATTCCAGTGAAGTAAAATCTCGTCCACGGACAGAAACCCGTCGGCATTCTCATCCGTGCCGTCCATAAGGTGCGCAGTCTCGTCATGTGAGTCGTTGTTTTCGGGTAGTACCCAGGCTCTTGCCTCCTCTCGGTCCATCTTGCCGTCTTTGTTTTTGTCGAACTTTTTATGAAAGTCTTTCCGCTGGCGTGATACCCAGGCTGGTGGTTCCTGAGCGTCATGGTACTGACCGAGAAATTCATCAACAGTGATGACCCTGAATGATAAACAGAGAAACATCTAAGTCGACAGTATCGTAACAACAACAACAACAACAAAACTTTATTACAACGTACACACTAGATAAATTTATACAAAAATTCTTCCACCCGCCTGTGGTTGGCTAATCGAGGCAGGGGAAGAAGAAAAACAAATTAGAAATAAATAAAACTGTAACTAAATTACTACACTAGTTGAAAAAGTAACAAGTTAAAGATAGACTAATATTAAGGATTATGGAAGGATGTAAAAATAAGATATAACTGACATTGTGAAGACTGAGAAAGAAAAAACACAGAACTATAATTATTACATTACATTACATAATATTGATAATTAAAGCAATCTCAAGATAGTCATCATTTTTATGAGTCCCCAGAGCCTGCTTTTCTTTTGATCAGCAGCACGAACACTGAACAAAAGAATAACAGGCTCTGCTGTCGCTTGAGTTTTGTGTTCGCCTCTAGCTCCTCTCCCCTCCCCCCTCCTTCGTTTTTTTCGCTCTCTTCCCAATTTCTGCGCGGTTAAAAAGCAAAAAAGGCACAAAACCCCTCAAGCAGTTTAATTACGGCCTGGGTTAAGGGCTTTTAAGACGAAAAATGGTTTATTCGAGATAACTTTAACAAATTCAATGGCACTGAACTGAAATTTGGCAGATAAAAAGATCGTATAATTCTTAAAATTTCTGAGCATAATAAGTAGTGCTGTAGATCACGTGACATGTCACGTGATCGTTTTTGTGAAAAAAGCAAAGATTTGACAGGTAGGCGACGGTTTTAAGAGAAAACATCAAACAAAAGCGCGTTTCTAATAAAGATTAAACATCTCCATCTCTTTATGTTTGGAATGATCGTCCTTTGTTCTCGAGAAAAAAATTTGTCAGGACAAAGATCATTTCGTAGTCCACAATTCAACCTTTGTTTGTTAATTTCTCTAATTTAAAAACTTGAGGACAGTCATTCCAAACGTAGAATGTTCAAAATTTTAAATCTGCTTCGGAAACACTAATTCAGTTATCTATATAAAGAAAATTCGCCGCCGTATCGCCGATTTACGAAATTTATTTTTTTAGTCACGTGGTGTGTCACGTGATCAAAATTATACCTTAAGGCAAAAGAAAACATCGAGTTTTATATTCAGGGAAAATTTCATCCTTTTCTAGGCAGACAAACCGAAGATATAGGGAATGATTCATAATTTCTGAGCACCTTTCAAACCCAGGCCTTAAACTGCTTGAGCCTACTGAAACGCTCAGCTACGCGGGCTTGTGAGAAATTTGCACCCCACTGATGCGACACAGTGCGTAATGGACGAATGATAATGATAAACTGATAAGTTCCGTCGATCTCTCAATTACAAACCCGTTTTTGACTAAAAGTGGTGTTCAAATGGTATTCGAAAGTGTCATTAATTTTAGCGTTTGTCTAATTTAACCCCTCCAGGGTACGATAAAGGGTTTTAGATGAGTTGGCCCGGTGTCAAGCCGAAACCTCCTGCAACATATTCTGAGAACTCAACCTGCTCGTCGACTGAGCGGTTATTTTGTCAGCGAAAGTACAAGGATATTCAATAAAGACAAGTCCGACAACCTTATTAAGGCGGGGCTCTACCTGAATTTGAGTGAAATTTGAAGAGGTTTTAAGAATGGATGGAAGAAAGAAAATGATTTTTGGAACACTAACAGACAGTTGATACCCACCCAAGAGCACCCCAGGTTGCTAGTGGACCGTCCAAATTCTAATTTTAAAACTTCACTAAATCTTCAACATTTCTTATTTCTTTTAATTTCACCAATCCTTCAAGAAAAATTATTTCCTTCCAAATATACCTAAAAATCACTCAAAAATTCATAAAACACCCCAAATCATTGATTTGTGTAATGCATGGAGGGTTTTTGTATTGCTTGAAATGCGAACAAGATATTTCCATTTGACCGATTTTAAGCGGCGTGATAACGGCTTTCGGGTGAACCCTCACCTTAATTGCATTGATTTGTTTGTGTTGTTGGCCTTGACCGTGCACAAGAGATTTTTTTAACAATAAAAGTGTGAAGTGCCCAGTACAAACGTTTCTCAGTGTTAAGCTGTTCAACCGTAGTTTTTGAGCATTAGAACTTCGGTACGAAACAGACCAAACTGTGCAGTTGTGGCGCATCCCGCTACATAGATTGCTAAAATTACAGCATCTCCTCAGTTTTAAGTTTCTAACTCCTCGTGAATATAACATAATTTGTCTTACCCGTCTCCATTTTGATCGACGTCCTCTATGACTTCATCCAAGGCAATTTCTTCCATCCTTTTGTTCTCTTCCGGATGCTCAAAGTCCACATACTCGTCTCTGTTCATTTTCGCGTTCTTGTCCGCATCAGCCATGTTAAATTTGTACTGCTTTTTACGGATCTGGCGGCGTAAGTTCTGTTTAAATGAAAATAAATGTTTTCAACTGCAATTTTGGCAAAGTTTGTGATTCACTAGTCTAAAAATATTAAATATGTCGAATACTTCTTAATTTTGCAATACTAAAACTTCTGTTTTCGCAGTAAGCCGTCACTTTTACTAATGCCCCAAAGTACGTGCATTTTTGAATTGGGTCAAATGTCCTTTCAGGACTGATTCGGTTGAATTCTACAGGCGGAGAGAAATCGGGTGAGGGAAAGTTAAAGCTTAAAATTGAAAACGCATTTGAATTAATTTTACACGAGAGAGTTCGGACCATGCGTGAACGCCTTTCTAACCGGTAAAAGTTTAATTAACAGTAAGTCGGAGGCGGTATATTATGCGTACATATGCGCTGTGGTGCGTTGTCTTCCTCAAATGAAAATTTTAATTTGTAAATGTGGAAAATCTCATTGTCCATTTTTTGTTGCTATTTGGACGTTGAGACTTCAAACGGTAACAAAAACGCAAAAAGAAAAAAAACTTTGGAAGAAAAACCATTTCAAACATGTTACAAACTTACATGATCTTTAGGAAGTTTGTCAGGATTATCCCATTCTCCGTACTCTGCTTTGGCATATTCTTCCCATGAAATCTCACCGTCACCATCTCTGTCTTCTTTGTAGATTCTCTTGTCCACGTCTTCGTACATGAATGCCTTCCTTTGCTTCTCTATCCACACGGTCAATTCTTCGCTCGACACCAGGCTGTCTTTGTTGGTGTCGATCAGTTTCGTGACGATCGTTTTAAGTCTTCGTTTAGACTCCTCGGGTGTTAATTTCTTGAATTGTTCGGCGTCGGGGCCCAGGAACGCTTCGTGGTCATATCGCACGTCGTGTTCTTGATTTGCACCGAAATGTTCGTGTTTATGAAAGTTATCCTGGTGCGGTTTGACCTCAGCAAAAACGAGCGCATTAAAACCTAATTGAGCTGCAAATGATATTACGCACAATAACGCCAAATTGAGACCTTCCATTGTTCATAAAACGATGAAAGTGCGCTAAAACAGGTGGAGCTTGTTGTCTTGAATTGTAATCTTAAAGTAAAATAGCGAGAATTTGAACTTTGAAGAAAGCTAAACTATAATCTCTTAAATCTGAATCGTAAAATGTTGAGTCGCTTCTTAGCTTCTAGTTCTTTATTCTTATTATTTAGTTTAAGTGGTAAAACGCCATTGGGCTGTGAAAAAACCAATCATTTCGTGCCATGAGTTCAGTTTATTCCAGCTGTGTAATCGGTGCATTACCGTATTAATTATGGCATTGTAATCGCTTATGAATAGAAACAGTTAGAATCACAGCTTGTTACCCAAATGATGAGTAAGCGATGTTTCGGTTTAGCTCAACTGACGTGTCATATGTTCACTGAAAATCATCTCTGTTGCATAAATTACAAGGTTTGAGGTTTGATTTTTTTCACACTATGAATGCATCATACGCTTGTTACAAATTTAAAAACTTCCACCCTCGGGGTCCTTGTCCATACTATAAGGTCATATTTCATTCCAAAATTGGCAACCTTGACTGAGTGAACTGCTGTCATTTCAAGGGATGATCATTCATTGAACGTAGAGATTAGTGAACAAATTCTCTTTACATCCCGGTCCTTTATTTTCTCATCGATCGATCATTATGTGAGTCCAGAGTGGGCCCATTAAAAACTGCGGGGAATTCCCCGTGCAGGAGACCAAGGAAGAGGAAAAGTCATTTTTTCTTTCCTTAGCCAAAGTTTTCGAGGCTTTAGAATTCTGTACTTAACGTTAACAATCTCTTGCTCACTGATTATTCTTTTATATGCATTGTATGTCTTTCTTTACAGCGCGCATACACACAAACTTGAACTCAGTGAAACTGACTTGTTGAGGGGCATTGATGAACAGGTCGAAGAAAGACCGTAGGGCTCATGAGTTATGGTACAGTTTTATGATGCCTCCTCGATCAAAGAAGTCGAAATTTTCGCAAGAGCTAATAACTTCGCATTAGAAGTCATTATTTTGCGTGCGGTGCCAAGGATAGTTTACAGTAGCTATTCCAGTCTCTTAGACTGCAAAAGACGCAGAATGAAAGGCGCGCTCAACAAAAAAAAAATTAGAAAGCAAGAAAGGAGAGCAAACGTCTTTGACCGTCTCGTTTGGATTGACAATTAACGATCCATCCTCAACCAGTCAGCCACAACTGGAAGGCGCAAAATGGCCAAAGAAGCACAAAAGGTATAGCTGAAATAAAGGCCTTTCGACACATTCTCAGTGATATAATCAGGCCGCCTTGGAAGTGTGGTGGAATAATGATTTCGGTTATTACAATTTAAAGGAGCACTTTATTGACTGCATGCAACATTAACTTCAAAAAAGTGACAACGGAATAATTAACATTAAATTATTCTTATTTAATCGATTTCCCTGTCGATGGAACGAGTTATTCCTTCAGTACATTGTCAGTTTTTGTTTCATTCGAGGAACAGTTTATCCCACAGAAGAAACGTTCATTTTGCAAATACATAAAAGCTTTACGCTTTCATGAAAATTATTTTCACAGCTGCTGTAGAATAGACAATAAAGGTATAGCAAATTTCGGTCGGCAATGTCCGATCTCACAGTAAATACAAGCCAATAATTTAGCTCATAAGTTTTGTGTGGTGGACTATGTTTTACAATAAACATATGAAACCGATATATGTGAAAGAAATGGGATTATATGTTTTAAACCTGGTGAATAAATGATATATGTGTTTTTTCAGTCAGTGACAAAGGCATACTCGGAAAAAATGAAAATCCGAGTTCACCCAATAGGAGTCGACATTACTAGTTCGGATGCTCTACCACAAAGCTACGGGAGACTTATGGGAGCTAAGGCCATTAAACTAGAGAGAGAACTCGGATTTTCTTTTCCCGGGTATGCCTTTGTCACTGACTGAAAAAAAACATCTATCATATTAATTAAAGTATATTTTAGCATATTTGATAGTTTACAGCATAATTATTTGTTGTATAATAAACATATTGTAGCATATTTCAGCAGCAGTGTTTGTAGTATATGGCATATTTATTACAGCTTTTAGCTTTTGTATCACTTATTCGTAAGCTGTTCAGGTCTGCTGACTTTACTTCCGTTTTTCCCCTGCTACTTCCGCCTTTCCCTGTTACTTCCGCCTTCCTCTGTTACTTCCGCCTTTCCCTGTTACTTCCGCCTTTCCCTTGTTCAGCTCAGCCAATTCCACAAATAGAAACACTGATACGTGAAAATTATTTCGTCTCGCTTAGTCGTTCATGTCATGGTTTTTTTTTTTTTCGTCACTTCCTCTGACTTACTTGGCTCAAGGGATTTGTAATTTAACGAGAACTGTTTCGCTACTCCAATCCGTTTCGTAGCCAATCCGATTCCGATCCAGACGAACTGACGTCGCCATTTTCTCCTTCACTCGCACTGGCAAGTGAAGCTTGCGATGGCCGTACGTCATTTCCGATCCCTTCACGGCGCGCGAGAACACAAGTGTAATTCAACCGTTCCTGGGCGAGGGAGATTTCCGAGTTGAAACCGAGCTCTTCTGCCCTGTCCTTCGCTAAACTCGCAAACCTCTCTGCTTCAGTGTAGTTCCCTCTACGATATTCTAGATCTGAGCTGGCCAGATGGAACTGAATTTTAAGTCCCTCTGTGATGTCGGACCAATATTTGTTCTTCAGTGCGTTTAAGCATTCCTGGCTGTTCGCGATAAGCTCCTTGCTTAGAACGCGTTCGCGCGCGACGTCCGTGCGACAGTCGAGGAGAAGCATTGCAATTTTGACGAACGCAAAGTGGTGTCTCTGTACACAGATACCGCTGTTTTCCATTTCCATTTGCAAACACACATCTATGCACTTTTCCAGATTATGCAAAGCCTCGTTTACTTGTCTGATGCTTCGTTGAGGTGAAAGTCCGATGAAATCAAGCAATACACTTGCTTTCTCGTAAGCAATGTAGCTCGTGTCGAGACTCGTGTGACACGCGCGATCGTTTTGCTCCGCAAGCTGCATAAAGTAATCAGCCTCTCCTAGATTGCTCAGTCGTCTAGCGACTCCTGCGCGATAACCGAAGCCTCTGGCCGCCAGAAGATGTACGTTCAAAGCCTGTGGTATTAGTGTGAACGCCTCATCCATCAACTTCAGTGAGCCTTCTGTATCATTTCTGTAAATGGCTGCTTTGCTCTGTTCCAATTTAACTGTTGCTTGCGTGTCCTTGTCGAGAAAGTTACGCAGCAGATAGCAAGAAAGTCTGTCGAAATCGTCCCACTTAGCGTCGTTACGGCGCGACTGTAACTGATTCACTACCCACATAGATCGTTTACATAGTTCCCTGCTCTCTTTAGAAAGCGAAGCTGGGCCTAACTCGACAAAAGACAGGGCTAATCTGTTCTCTTCCGTTTCTTTTCTGGGTTTTCCTGGTTTCCGTAACGTTCTTGATCCCGTCTCAAGCGAGATTGAAATTTCGCTCGCCGTCTCACTAACTCTGTTTACCGATGCGATTTTCTTTTTTCCCCTCTTTTTCGGCGGAGCCGTCTTTAAAGCGAAGTGAATCTTGTATTTTGTGTTTGGCTCATGAAACCGGAAGAGAAATGCCACCACACCTGCCATAGTTCTGCAAACACCACTTTTGGTTTCACTCTTGATACGTTTGCACTGATAATCAGGCATAGCAAAACTTGAATGTCCCTCTCCATCGTAGGTTACTTTCACGATTACTTCGTAACTGTCCGTGATGTTGAGAGTCTCTCTTGTTTTTTCGTTTTTGCAGACCAATAGTTGTACCAAATGATCATGTTCACAATCGGGAAAACCTGTTCTACTTCGACCAACGTTTAACTTTCCAGTGGGTCGCCAATGCTCTCTTAGAACAGGGCCGCCCTTATCGCTTTCCTTCGCTGTACTGTGGGGAGTGTGTCGATCCACTGAACCAAAAATTATGTCGCTTCGTCTTCCAATTTGCATAAAACGAGCCTCAACGTTCAAAACATAATCCTCTTCGCTTGCGTTCGTAGCTCGTTGAATCACACTTTCAGACATCCCAGTTTCGTCAACGACGTCATTTGAAGATTTGAATGATTCAAAACATTGCTCTTTCTCATGGTCGAAATTTTCACACTGGCCAGTAGCCATAACTATTCTTATAAAACTACATTCTGCTTAGTATGCAAATGCCGACAGTTTGTACAGAAGATATGATTTCAAAAGGAAGTGATGTAGCCATGCATACACGTAGACTTTCAAGGCCTGACCATAAAATGAAATTCCTTTACCGTTATTGAATTTTGGCACCCTGTGTGCAGAGTTACTCACTCCGCGACAAACCCCTTTAACTATATACCGCAGGTTTTGAATATTTATTGCATATTGAATATTCAGTTTGAATGTTTACTGAATATCGATATTTTTCACTGCACGTGATGGCTTATCTCGCCAGTAGTCATGTCTGTCTTCGGAGAATATATCTGGTAAAATCGATCACATTCTCTAATCTGATTGGTCAATGAAAATGGTCCGATGCAAATTGCATCAAGCATTTTCAACTTTGCTTTGCACGCGCGTAGACGCGTGACTTACAAAAAGCTTATCTTGACAATTCAGTCCTTCTGACGGAAAAAGTGATTTCTTGTGTTGATTTAAACTTAACATTTCATTTAACTGCGACAAGTGCTTATAAACATACATTTTTTTATAAAGCATTGTCTCTCAGTTAAACGTTTTGCGAAAATCTGGTGTGTAAAACTAACTTGCACGCGTAATACAGCGCGCGAACTTTGGCCACAGTTGTCAACAAAACTTAAACAGCGGCGTTCTTCTTTCCCAGAAACTTGACGTCATTATTTTTTTTTCTGAATGCATTTATAGCGACAAATCGATCTTGAAAAATCCATCTTGGGCAATTCGTGAGTCAAGTCTTTTTGCTAAAAATGTTGAGTATGGGCAGATGTGCTACACATGAAAAAGGGCTCTCCCGTAGAGTGAGGAGTTCTGGGTATGAGATTACGTGTTGGCTGATGTGCTGGGAGTTTCCCGACTATTGCGTGACTGATGATGTCACCATCTCAACACATGGTCGGCCTGGATCGGTTATCTCTCCCCTGTAGAGGCTCCTTCAGAAAAATGTGAAAAGCGGTGAAAAACAGAGAATAAAATAAACTTGAAGCACTCTCTTTCTTCTTCTAATTTACACCGACGTTGTGCTCGTTCAATTCACATGGTGACTGCGGGCGAGCGCGAAGAGATGAAGAATCCCAGCCCTTCCAAATCTCCCAATCTCTCCCCGTTTTGAGTCGTGTGTAGATCTGTAGAATGTGAGGGGAAAGGGTCACTACTCACAGTCTAAGAGAAAAAAAGAGAAAGGGGAGGGGGGGGAGGGCAAAAAGGCCATGCACCCCTCTCCTTAGCAACTGCTTAGTTTAGTTTACATCTCCTCAGCCCAGACGTCCAAGATATCAAATAAACTTTTGCAAAAGGAAGAGGGCGCATCTGATAACTGGATCGTTTGAACCATTTTAGGGGATTTATGTTCTCTTCCTGACTGATCCGATCCCATTAAAACCTGTAACATAGCTTAGGCTTGGTCAAATTTAAGGCAAGAAAAACAACATGAAATTTTTTAAAATCGTTTTCTAATGGATCAAGACCGACTCAAACATTTCAAATTAATTTGCCTCTTACAAATGTAACACCACCTAGGGTGATGGAATCCTTATTTCTCGTGACCTCAGGGGTTGAGTAAGCATTGATATTACAAGGAGAAATTTGATGTTTATCACTGTTAGGGCTTAAAGGGTTAATTGGTGGCCAACAGCTGGCTACACTTGAGTTTTAAATTTTACACTGTTAGCATAACGTCCTAGCAGCAGCCTAATAAAACCAACTGCTCTCATTTCGAAGGCAATGACTTTTCAGGAGAAAACGGATTAATTTGCTGTGACCGCAAAAACGAGTATTGACGATTAAAGTGTCCAGTCTCGAATAAAAACTTCGCGCCTTTCAAAGAGTCGCTGATAAGCAGAATAAATCCACTCCTTTGTTAGCTTTTTGCTATTTTGTTAGTTCTTTTCTGCTTGCATTGTATTGCTCACAAACCCTTCTTCTTGGTTTAACTCTGTTATCCACAGACTATTGAAACCAAATGCAAAAGGAGGAGCGCAGGGCGGAAAGACCCTAGGAACGAGGTTAATGCCCAGTTCCCGCAGAGGTCCTGAGGTGTCCCAGGTGATGAGCGCTTACAGGCCACACACAAAATCAAGGGAAAATGTGTCCACAATAATAATAACTTTATTTCAGTATCAACGACAACAATGCCCCCCCCCCCCCCCGAAAAAAAATCAGTAAAACAAGGAGTGAATCTAAAAGAAAATGGGGGTTGGGGAGGTGGGTTAGGGACACTTTAAATCATATTGAAAAACTTAATTGAGACCCTGATTAATATGGATCTCGTTGACTAGCACTTGTAAAAAGAACAGCTATCAAATAAATGATTGCTATATTGGGCACAAGCCTGGCACTTCAGGCAACCCTCTCCTAAACAGCCAACCAAAATGCCAGGGTTAATATTACAAGAGGTCTCAAAGTACTGTGATTTTTTCTGAAAAAGGAGATTTGGTAGAATGATTTTTATTTGACCTGGAAATGATTATGGCCAAACAAAACCAAAACAAAACAAATAGTAACTTGATTGGTTTAGCAGAAATAAAACAAACAATCAAATGTTTATGGCTTTCAGTAAGTTTCGATCTGTTGCCAGAGAACATTATTCTGAGAAATCAATCATCTTTCTCTTCAATGTTAGACAATCTCGTCTCAAGAGCCCTCTTTCCTTTAGTTCAGCACCAAAAACGTGTGGGCTCTGGGGATGAGATTACGATGTTTCACAGTTCTCGGTCATTCAAGTGCATGGCCAATCAATGTTTATTCCATAGTTGGGTGTTTTTTGGTGGGAAAAAAACTCCCCCTTGTTTTGAGCATTTTAACTAGTTGTGGATAAAATAACTAAACATTTACAGAACCCATACTTCAAGGCCACACAAAAATCACTCTATTTCATATAAGTGGTCATTACAGAAAGATTGTTACCTAGGAAGATTGGACTTTATATTAATTTTTACCAACATACATGTATCTTAGTCAAAAAGATGCTAACCCTGTGTGTACAGGTTATAACTTACTAAAAAATTCTTTTGTGTATAAAAGTACCAAAAACAAAATGTATTTTTAAAGTTCTACATGTTTTGGTAAAGCACGCCCATAATCTGTTGCTTCACTTCCAACAAAGGTTTCATGGTTCTTGACAATCTCATCTTCACTCAGTTTGCCATCTTTGTTATCATCTGCTGAAGTAATCAGATGACGAGCTTCTTCTTGGGCCATCATGTGATCAGTCTCGGGTAGAATCCAAAGCTTAACCTGCAAAAATAAAACGAACGTGTTTGGATTAGGATAGTGGTAAGGTCACACACAAGCTGTGGGTGAGCTGAACAGCCAAAGCTTAATCTGGTTTCAGAAACCCAGTGGAATGCTAGTCCTGGGTATCTGTTGATGGATTTTGTCAGTGAAGAGAGGCAATGAAGAGCTAAGTTTCTTGTCTAAGGTAAAAACACATCAGCCTTGAGCCATTAACCCTTTCACTCACGTGATCTGAATGTTAATTCTCCTTACTGACTGCCCTACATTTCTTTTAAAGTTAGTTCACAGAATTTGGAGTTACATGATTTTCTTTAAATATTCTTATCACCTGTCTGGTTGACAATGTATTGATAATGTAAGAAAAAATTACAAATTGATCACTCCTGGGAGTGAAAGGGTTAAACTTCAGATCTTATGTCCAAAATGCTGCGCATGACTCCACACTTGTTGCCAATTTCATTTCTTTAAATTGTTCTACATTTTCTTGACGATGGGTTTTCAACTCTTATTTCTATGAAAAAACCCATTAAATTAATGAACGCTACTGAGAATCACTTTGTTGTAGTACTGTTTTTTTATACTGAACAGGGTGGTTCCAACTTTTGAGTCAGTAGATAGAGTATGGCTGTGCAGTACTTTCTTGTGGTGTTGTATATTTGGTCTATGAAAGCAGACACTTTTTGCACTCCCCCCCCCCCCCCCCAATTCCCCCCAGTAGCGCGTGACACAAGAGCCACAAACGTCTGCACTCACAGGCTACTGTATGTTATGAAGTACATGTACAATGAAGTTCAAATTTTGAGTTCTTGGATAGAATCCTAAAGTGTGACCATTCATACAAAAGCTGATATTGAGCAGTGCTTTCCTGTCCTGGTGGTTCTAAATTTGAGTCTGTACATGAAATCTTGGAGTGTGACCATTCAGCTGAAAGCAATATTATTATTTTGCAACACTTCCCTGCCAGTGCTGTTTGTTATTATACTTGTTGGAAGAAAATGTTTGCTTTGGTAGCCTGTTCCACGAATTAAGATTGTGTAAGCAGCAAAAAACAGTGTGCAAACAAAAATGAGAAAAGACTAGGGAGAGGAAGGAAGTTTCATTGTATCAGAATGTTTTGTCCAGTGCTCCGCACTATCTTAATGCTTGGCCACATTGCAATATTTTCTTTTTGCTGTTCCCTGTTATCTGAGCCTCTGAAACAGACTACCCTTGCATGATTATGAGAACAGGAGTCTACTGTGACTGAAAAATATAACATTAACTCACTTCGTCCTTGTCAAGTTTTCCATCATTATTTTTATCATATTCCTCTTTAAATTTCTTAGTTTCTTCCTTCACCCATTCAGGCTCATCTGCTTCAGTGTCCTCTGGATCACGGTAGTCACCCAGGAATTCATCCAGGTTGATAAGGCCATCCTTGTTACGATCAATATCTTGGGTGAAGAACAAAATGTTGTTTAATGGAAAAATGCATAATATAATGGGGTGCTAGTTTTATTGATATTCTATAGTTGAATTTATCTCAATCAAGATTTGTCTCTACACTGCTTAGTAGTTCAATACAGTTTTTATTAGATAGACTTTCCCACCTGTTGTTTAAAAACTTGTTTATTTTCAAGCAGTGCAAGAAAAGTGCAAGGAAGTAAAAACTTCAACATGATGGTTTCAACAGTTCCTACTTCATAAGCTTAATTTAAAATGTTTTTCTTTGTTTTTTGCCAAAATTGAAACACCTAGTTCCTTTCACATGTATGTTTTAACACAAGGTGTCCATCTTAGTGTTCCGTATAAGAAAAACTCGGACCGCTCAAGGAGCCAATCAGAAAGCTCCTTTTCAGTGCAGATCTGTTCAGCTATATAATAAAATGGGGTAACAGTTTTATTGATATTCTCTAGTTGAATTTAGTTGAATCAAGATTTGTCTCTACACCGTCATCTCTACTCTACTGGCGCTACTCTGCTCTACTCTACTGTAAGCTACTCTGATCTATTCTACTTGACTCTACTTTAATCAACTCTCCTCTACTCTTCTCTTCACTACGTCTGCTCAACTTTATCTGTGCTCGAGAAAAGTAGAAAACTCCAACAATAATTTTCATCAAGAAATGGGACCATTCATTTGGTATTTGTATGAGTTGGCTTTAACTATCTGAGCCTTGAGAGATCATGTTTGCATCATCAACAAGGGTGTATGCTGGCTGTTTGAATCAAAACATTGTTGGAGTTATATTTAAAGCCTCAAACTTACAAGGCAAGACCAAAGTTTAGTATGCATAGCTGTAAATTTGCAGTAATTGCTAATGTCATTTCACAGTTATCGGTGTACAGGGCAAGGCAAAATACCAAAAGGTATTTCCCTCTGTGATCTATTTTCTGAATGGATAAGCCATGGTAAATAAGTAAACTTTATTATGAAAGGTGTTTGTCATCGTGGTTTAAAATGATAGATGAGTTAATCGTTTGTCTCACGATTGAGTCACAAAGATGTGGATTGCGACGTTTCGACCGCTATACTCATCTATCAAGTAAACTTTATTCAGTGGATGACTATGTCCACTTTAAATCACATACTTTTTTCCCCTAGGCAGATTTTTTTTCTTTTCAAAACACACTTTTCTTTTTCCATGTGAATGATAAATTGCAAATCACCTCATCACCACATACTAGAAAAAGACCTCTATCCTCCCTTTAGAATATATAATGAAAAGTAGATAGAAACTTTATTATAGTTACAAGGCTTCTGGTCAACCCTAATGAATCTACTAACTGGGGAAACTCAACTATACACATAAAAAATTAAACTTTGTTACACTGATATTTAATTTTTCCTTTTGGCCAGAATCATTTTGAGAGTGGGACGTGATTCTTCAAATAATAGTACAAAGCCTTCAGATATTTCAAACAAATTTTGTTAACTTTATCAACACAATTAAATATTTATAAATACTCTTTGTTAAATATCTGACATATCTAGCAAAATTTGCCACCTAATTTTAGCTTCAAATTTAATACAAAGTTGAAACAAGCAGTAATACACATGTTACATCTCCACAATGACCCCTGCTCAGCAAGAGAATAACAAGCAAAATGTAAAAATGCTATCACAGATCATCTATACCTGAATCTTTAGTAAAAGCCCTGACATGACAAAAAGAATTGCCCAGAAATTTCTCACACAATAAGCTTCATCAGCCTGACCCAGTTCAAAAATGACCTCAGTAGAATCACTGGTTATAAAGCACCAGTGAGAGACAGGTTGTAATAAATAATTAACATCAGAGGATTGTATATTGTCAGTTTTGAATGGTGCTAAAAGCTTTCTTACAGGAAAATATTTAGGGCATAGAAACAAGAGAACGCAAAAAGCAATTTTCAAGAAAGCTGTTATTGAGAAGGACAAAACTGATTTTTGAAAGTTATTCTTGAAAGCAAGTTTTCTATGAATTGAATAACTCAATTCAATTCAATTCAATTCAATTTATTAAAGCACATTTTTCACGAAGGTAAGGCAAGAATGCACTAGCCCGCAAATAGGCGGGTAGTGCAACCGCATCAACAGCATTTCTTCCTAAGTATCCATACATATGATATAATTTTGTGAAAATTACTTCAGCTTCCCCATGCCAAACTGCCTGACGCAATATCAGAACTCTTAAATATTGGCTTTGCCTCCTGTGATGATCCTTACAGTTAACTTTGTAATAATTCTTGTTATCATTTGTGGTTTCCTTGTCTCAAACTGGATAACTAAAACTGAAGTTTAAAAAATTTCTTATTGTGTGAATATATATTTTTCAGTTTTGCTTTGTGTTTCAAGAAAATATTATTTCAATAAAAAGAAAAACAAGACAAATATTATACCAATCCTTGATTAACATTCATTAGATAAAACAATACCCACATACACACCTTTCTTTCTTTCTTTCTTTCTTTTTTTTTAATATTTTAAAATTCAAAGGAGACAAGACGATTAACACTGAAAATGCCTCCTAAAAAGACTATGCTTCGTGCGCTAAACGAAGTAATAAAATATCACCATGACAATACAAAAATGAATGTTAAAAGTGCTGGAGGGAAATCTTGAAAGCCAACTTGTTACCGGTAATGAAATAAATCAATCAATCAAAGGAATAAATTAGTGGGAGAAATGACTTTGAAAGCCATTTGCAAGCACCTAAATTAATTTTCCGAGAAACAAATTTCCAACATTCTTCGGTAACTATTTACCAACCTTCAATTGTTTCCAAGACATGAATATCTCCCATCTCTGGCGATGATTCTGGATGCATGAAGTGCACAAATTCCTCCTTAGTCAGGGCCCCATCTTTATCTTTGTCAGCTGTGTCAAATCTTCTCTTATCGCCACTCAACATCTTCTTAGTCTCTTCATCCGCATCGTCTTCCAACTCCTCTGTACCGTATGAACCCTTGGTGTACTCATCCCACGTGATTTTTCCGTTGTTATCTGCATCCTTCGTCTTTGCGTCTTCTGCTACTCCTTCTGCCAGCCGTTTCTTGAACACCTCTTTGACCCAGTTCGTGAGCTCCTCTTCTGTCACGAAGCCATCTTTGTCCGAATCGACTCGCTTGACCAGAACTCTGAGGCGCTTTTTAGCTTCTTCTGGTGGTAGCTCGTCGTATTCGTCTTTCATGTCGCCGAGGAAGGCCTCGTGGTCGTATTCTGTACCGTGCTCTCCGTTCACTGTATGATCTTTCTCGGAGAGAGTTTCTTCATGCGGTTTCGGCCTATCTCTTCCAGTAGTAGCTGCACAAATACAGCTGTTGATAAGAAGTGCACTGAACAAGACGCACAAAACCCTTTCCATATTTACGTCCGGGAAAGAATGCAGGTAACTGGAGCTTGTTGTGGCTGTAAAGTATAAAAGGAAAACAAGCTGGCCGATAGTTTTAAGGGTAGACAACACAGTTGGTACACGTTTGCACTGGACGTCTCTCAACGTGGCAAAATCTAGCAGGCTCCAGCCAAACGAATCCGCGAGAAAGTAATCAGCGGTAACCCGCAAGGACCACTGATCCGTCGTGTACGTAATCACTGTTTGACCCCCACTTTGTTTGGTGAAGCAAATGATACAATACAATACAGACTGCGTTGAATTATTTAATGAGCTGAATAAGTTCACCCTTTAAGGAAAAGAAACCATTTATGAGGAATTTCTTGTGGATATAAGGTAAAAGAGAAAACACTTTGAATAGCCGGCTAGCGCACAAAATTGAAAATATTAGACACGTCATTGTAGTCAAGCCAGTCAGCTGAGACGTGGCAAAATGCCGTTATTTTGTTTTGAATACATCCGGAATAGGAAATTTAAATAAAAAACTGATATAGGTGACTTGACGTGGCAGAAACTCCAACACGCGCGTCCAAACAGATATGCCTTTCATTTTCGCAAAAAAAGTGCCGGTGAAAATTTAATAATCCAACCTAGTTTTGGCACTGGTATAGGAAACTTTTAACCTGCGAGAGCACAATACCATACCAGCAAATTAAATTTTGTACTATTTTGCCCATTTTAAGCCCCATGAAAATAAATGCATTAGAGTATACGCCTACTCTTAAAACGTAGGCCAACGCATTTAATTTTAAATTACGGTACCATTATTTCACTTAAAAAGTCAGCTAACGGAGCAAGTAAGTTTCATTTCTCTGCCATCCCAGAGCGACCTAACTAAACTTTAATCCTCTCAGATAGAGTCGAACGAAATCAAAAGAATTTTAAAAGTGGCTTCGTGGTTCGACGTGGAATCTTTTTAATGCCTTTTCGCGAGAAAATTTCCGCGCAAATTTAATTATTGTTTTATATATTGAAAATATAAAAGAACCAAGCTGTATAAACATACTATAAGTTATCTAAATTTCCTTTCTTAACTGATAAGCTACTGTAAACATCAACTACAAACACGGTTGGGCAACTAGGGCAACTAGGGCAGTATTGGCATAATTTACTTCAGTCAAGTGCAATATTACTGGTCCAATAGTGTGTTCAGCTGCACTAATGTTTCCTTTCGAAAGGCCGATTTTTAATAAACGTTTTCAACTATTTACTTTGCGGTTCTGACTGATTTAATTTTTTGTATCTCGGTATCGCACTTTATTTTCGATTATTTAAACGCGGTGCCTCTAAGCTGATTATCCTGAACTAACATATTTGCGCCTTTGTAGCACGGTCTTTACAGCCAAACCCGTCTCTCCCAGTCCGCCTTCCTGTACACTTTCTCTGCTTTGCATCCAAGTCCAATTTCTTTTGTACACCAACCCTTCTGTTTTTGTCCGTTTACTGTCGTTGTGGTTTTAAAGTTAAGGGTCAGTCGAGAGTTAAAAAAAAAACGAACAAACTAGTCAAAGAATGCCCTTGCTATAACATTTAGGGGGTTGCACATCAGTGTCGTGTTAAAAAAAAGCACTTTTCAGCCGCCAGGGTTGTTACTGTGAACCCTGGGACCGGCATAACCGAGACATCCCACTGGATATATTCACTTTTGTAGCGATTTCTCAGCCCGATACTGGAGGATTGGTGGAGGTGTGGGGCACTTTTACACTTGCCTCAAGGTTACCCAATGTCACGGGGATGCACCCACCCCGCCCACCCCACCTCTTCGGGCATTTTTGCCCAATAAAATTACCTTCTTCCGGAAATTTGGAATGTCCGCTCAATTTTTCGGTGACATTCACGGAATAATATAATATCCTGCTTAACCGTAATTATTTCACGTTTCCCTGACATTTTCCTGAAAATCTCTCCAGATTCGCAGAGGAATTTCCTAGTTGTGAAACAGGCCCTTGCTCTTGGACACCTAAGGGTTACAATCTCCCCTGCGCGTAAATGGAACGTGTTTAATAGAAGAATTGGCTATGAATCTACAATACCCATCGACAATTTGACAAGGACATGACAAGGGACATGAATGAAACGCTTCTTTCCCTACGATGTCTTCTGGCGACTTGCCAGCCTTAATATCAAAATGGCTGAAAATAGAGAAAAATACAGCCGACAGCGGTACCTCTGGACACTTTGCCGTAGCGTTGTACCATGACGATGCACCACGAGATTTCGGCCCGCGGTTCGCTTATGCCAGCTGGAGATGGTTCCGCGCTGCTTTCCGATACCTTGTCCCCGACAAGACAGTGAGGGAGAGAAAAGTCGGCCCCTAGACCATATGAGACAGATCCCTTTCGTTGGCACCTCAGTTCCACCTTACTGACTTAAACTGAGATTCAGCCATGTATATATATGACAATGTAGTCATTTTGTCTTCCATGTTGTACGTTTTGAGGCTTGAGCATGCGCACGGGCTAAAACGATATAATAACAGAAGGATGGCTCGTGGTCAAACGACCTGTAGTCTTGGAGGTGCCGCTACTCTTGGACTCCTTCTACCTTATTTCATTCTTACAATTTTTAATGCCGTTTTCCCGAAAACGATTGCTCCTTCGATCGATTGTTGACATTGTTAAGGGAATCAGGTCGTCACTCGAAGAGCTCTGTGAAAGCCGTTGCTATTTTTCTGTTTTTTCCTATTAAGTCAACACTTATTACCGTGCCATATGTAATGAAAATGTGCCACGTTTGTTACTACAACAACTCAGATGCTACCTTTTGTCTCTTGATTTCTGGTGACATCAATCCTAACCCTGGACCGGTTTCTGCTTCGATTGGTGGTAAGATCAATTGCCTCGTGCTGAATGCCAGAAGCTTAAAAAGTTATCACAAACACAGCACAACAAACTGGCAATCCGTGTGTAACCTCCATCGCTTCCAGGACCTGGTGTACGCCGAAAACGCTGATGCGTCAATAAGACATGGTTAAACCAAAGTATCAGAAACTCTGAAATATTACATTCTGGCTTTTCAATATTTAGGAGAGATCGGTCTGATCGAGGTGGTGGTGGAGTTCTTATCGCAATAAAAACAGCCTCCTTCAAAGCTGTCAAAGAATTTAAACCTGAATCGGAAGCCGAGCTGAAACAGCTTGAGATCATTTTTGCCGAAATAACTACGCTTACCGGTCAAAGAATCATTTATTCTGTTTTTGCCTGATGGGCCACCCAATGAAGACCCAAGTTGGATGGATGTATTCGATAAATTTCTGTATGAAGTTTATGACCAGTTCGACAATATGATAATTTTGAGTGACTTTAATTTGCCAGACATCCTCTGGGACTCCAATGACAGCGCAATGGGTGTTAACGAACTAGCCTTTATTGAAACCCTTCACGACCACCTCTTGACATGCACAACTCAATAAAAACCCACTCGTGGGAACAACACACTTGACCATATACATTTTTTCCAGTTTAACGCTTTTATAAAAGCCCCACCAAAAACCCTGAGATTTGTCTACGATTATGCAAAAGGCGACTTTGAGGGTCTCCGTACGGCTCTGTCAGCAATTAACCTCTCTTCGATCATAGCCAATGACGATATAAATACCGACTGCCATCCGGCAATGGAAGGACAGGTTTCTTGTAGCGGTCTCTGACTATATACACACCAAGAGTCTCAGTTGAGAGACGGAATCCCATACATTGGATATCTGGTTCCAAACTAACTTAATTTGATCAAGAAAAAGGTATCTATAAGACAAAAGTTGAAACTATCTCCCTCGAGCCACCTAAAGGAGAGGTCAAAAAACTTGCGCAAAACAGTTAAGCGCATGCTGTGGAACAACCGTGATGAGTTTCTTGGTTCCGTCGATCGCGAGCCCGACCTCAACACAAACCCAAAGCGTTTTTTTGTCGATACTGAAGCTGAATTCCAAATCTCATACAATTCCTGATCGAGTCTCGACGCTAATATCAGCCAGTGCATTCGCTGACCCATGTAATCGTACGCCGTTAAATCTTCAGCTGAAAATCCTCGGGAAATAGCCAATCTGTTAAACTCCTACTTCGCATCAGTTTTCGCCCATGACACCCCCTCTTCCCCCGCCCCTTCCGTCGGCTAGAAGACGGAAAACAGGTGGACATGTTCTATATGGATATGTCTAAGGCCTTCGATTAGGTGAACTACAACTGCCTGCTGCAAACGTTTCACGAGTTCGGATTTGGAGGCAGCCTTTTGCAGTGGTTTAGCTCTTGCCTTATGGGTCGCTATCAACGTGTAACAGTGCTGGGTGAAACCTCTGATACTATGCCTGTCAGCTCCGGAATACCTGAGGGTTCCACTTTAGGCCCGATCTTATTTCTCATCTATGTAAATTACGTGTCCGATTCGGTCCTGGCGAGCCATGTTGCCATGTTTGCCGATGACACAAAGATATATAAACAAATTAAGTCTCAGGAAGATGCTGCGTACCTACAAGCTGACTTGCGAGCTGGCTGGGATTTTCATTTCTTAAAATTAAAGTCTTGCTCGCTAGCAGTGAAGAGCGGGTATTTTTCTCAGGAACGTTAAATAGTAACCAAGATTGACGTAGGGACAGTCAGTTAGTGTTTAGTGCAACATACGATTAATTTTCTCTAAAAGGGTCGTTTCGGTACTTCTGCCTGCTAACTTTCTACGCGTACGTACGCAAACTCACGTCACGCCCTTTGTGGGAGGAAATGCGTGATGTGACGAGTCAAAGAAAAGTCTGCGTAGGTAGCGCAAGCCTAATAATCTAAAAAAAGAGCAAGGCTGATTTAACGGTCAGGCAGAACGCAGGACAGGCGTTTTTTTTTTTTACTCGCGCTTTGCGCTTGTCTCCGCTAGCCTGAAAAACAGCAAAAAAACAAAATAATAAAATAACGCTTCTGCAGGCTACTGCGTAGGATGCTACTCTCCCGGCCAAAGTTACCGTAAAATCCGAGCCTTGACAAGAGGAAATTCCCGCTATAAACTTCAGAGAGTCCAGACTGCCCAGAAGAGTTTGATCGTCTTTTCACAAATTCGATCATCGCACTCCGGGTTTCATTATACTTTTATAGGAGGGGATTTTCATGAGGTTAGCGGGGTTCTATCCCTAACCCAAAAAAAACTGCTAGAAGTCATTTTCCTGATATTACGGGAGAGCCACTAGGTCTTAAATTTTATTTTGTTCATTCAAACTCATCATTCGCGCCTCAGTTTTCGGCCCCCTAGAAAAGGTCAACAACAACAACAACAAAAAACACTCCAGAAACTTTTCGGGCCCGAAAAACATTTTTACGCCGAAAAAAATCATTTCCAGGATATCATTTTGAAAGTTATGACGTTGAGCAAAATAAAAAAAAAAATTTAAAAAAAACATCCACTGCTCTCAAAACTACCAACAATCGTTTGAAAATCGGGATGGAAAACTGTTTTCAAAAATTCGTCATCCCAAAACCTTTCGGAAGTGTTGAGAGAAACGGACCACTGCACGCGCAGATCGAAGCTATTTAGATACACTCCAATCCAAGTAGCCTCTAGTTTCTACATACCTAACTCTGGCTGATAATGTTTCCTCCTTGATCGTAAAACGGAACTTCGCAAGCGCTTGGGTGGGGTTAATATTTAACTGGCCTATATCTACCCCAGTCCCTTCGAGTCTTTTCATCTTCTTTCGCGCGCAAACCCGCGCAAACACAAACAAATGTAGGATTGTCTTCGAATGACTGCATAATTCATCCAGCTAGCGCTTGTATTGTTTGCAAAGTCAGATTTTAAAGAACAACACCCCTAGGAAGTGACGAATTTTGACGAAATGAGTGCAACGATTTCCAGGTCGCCTTTCCTCCGAAAGAGACCGGTCAACTGCGCTGTTCTTGGAGAATGGACAGGCTTCAAGCGGCGGGAAGACCTCATGGTTGTTCTAGCAGATGTCGCTCGTATACAGGACACAGGCCTCATGAGAGAGTCCTTTGGCTTCTCGATGAACGCATTTATACGGTTGTGGAACAGCGTCGGTTACCTTTTATCGAGCAGTGAGGAAGATTTGATTCAAAACACCACCGACGAAAACATGCGCTTACTACCCTATGACGACGCGTTGGAATTCATCACTCAGCATTTGACGAGGCCAGGGAAACTGCTTTTGAAGATTTTCAACCCACAGTTTAAAGGCAATAGCAAACCAACAACCGAAACAGTTTTAATAGAACCGCTAACAGAGAACGACGGGCCTAAACTGGAAGCATCAGACGACAGCAGTGATTGCAGCGAGAGATCTCCTGAGGTGGGAATGGATCGAAAAGCGAGACTTCGGGCCGGCTCCAAAAGAGGAGAAGCCTCATTGAATGATTCCCCTGAAAGTGACCAAAACCGAAAGAAAAGCAAGACTGGTAACTCAGGTCAGAAAAAAAATGCGTTTAAAGAACGCTCTTAGCTCTAAAATATTAAACTGTGGTGTATTCACTCTAGAGTTTCATTCTGGTGGGGTGGGGTGGGTGCAATTCTATCCTGCAAGGGTTCACTGGGTCAGTAGAAAAATCCTGAAGGCCGATTTTACACAGTACAACTTTTGTTTATAAGTACTCTATGCAACTTATGTGGTGCCCACTGCTTGCATCATGCAAAAAAATTGAATACAATCGTCACCCTGAGGCCCCACACTTTCAAACAGCCAGCTGGTATGTATTGTAATAACAAATAATTATTATTTGTTTCCTATTATTTGAGTGGAGTGTCTGTAAACTAGCTTGCTATTAACTAAGAGCACTTCCATGTTTTAAATGTCATTTTTCACAGTAAAATTTTTTGTTTTTTAATTTCAGATTTGTACTCACAATCAGTGTTACTAAATGACAGCTGCCCCAACAATAATGAAACATTCCTGTCTTTTACAAAGACATTTTTGGAGAAGAGCCAATTGGAAAAAGGTATTTTAAACGCAGTTAAGCAGTTAGCTACTCAGAAACGCTGCAACTTTTCCACCAGAACAGGGCTGTACGTAGGATTTTTTGTCTGAGGGGGCAAACTCTGCACACCCCTCACAGGACAGACAGGGTTTCTAGTTGGACATTTTTGTTTTCACTCCTACACACATAAACAGAAAGTTGTCTCTAAGACCTTTAATTATTGTTTGGAATTCACATTGAAGGAAGATTTTTTTCAGTCAAATTAGTCGATTTTCGTATGATTTCGGAGCAGTATAGCTACAAGAAATAGCTCAGCAAACTCAAAAGCTATGTTAGAAAAAAATTGAGTTTTCCTGGTGGGGGCATCTGCCCCCTCTGCCCCCACGCTATGTACGGCCCTGCAGAAGAAGAAAAAATGCAACTGAAAAGAAAATTCTGCTCCATTGTGTTAGTTTGAACTGTCACACTTTGGGTTTTTTTTGTAAAATCATTTCACAATTTGTGACCGTAAGGAGATAGGTTAAGAATAGAAATATGTATTTCTACTTATCATACGGGAGTGACCAAGCGCCTTCCTGTACTTTTGAGTCACTGGAACAAGTATTGTCCACTGCCTTGGATGGAGCCTTGCAGGTTTATGTAGACTACTTGCATGGCTCCTTAGAAGAGCATTTATTATTGTGATATTTAGGGTTTTTACGCATAAGTAAAAATTTTACTGATATTATTACTATTATTATTGAGAGACATCTCATCAATGTCAGTTGAAGGGCTCGTGGGATAACAAATGTATCAGGCTTTCTAGATTGGCTTTCATGGCACAGATTTATCAGATATTTTGCATGTGGCTCTCAAATATTCCTTTAGGAAATATGGTCCCAAGATCCTTTTTGTGGTTTGTTTAGAGTAAAAGCCCATGATTATGGGCAAGGTCTCACAAATTAAAGCAATTCTCATGCATGTCCATTTCTCTCGCATTCACAACTGGTAACAGGTACGTAAGTAACATATATCTTGAGGTAGCTGGCAACATGAGAGTACTTCATGAGTTGCCACACCACATCTCATGCCACAAAACTTTGTTTGCTGTTGCAAGAAATCATGAGTTTTTTTTAAAGAACAATTTTCTTGAAAAAATTTCCTCTCACAAGTCGGACTGATTTGCAGATCTCCTGGATCTGCCTGGCATTAGGCGGATTCACTAGAAAGTCATAAGCTCAGTGAGTGTGTTCAGTGAAGCTGAGCAAAGAATCTTCCAAAATGGGAAGTAGGATAACTGAGGAACATTTGAATGGACTTACCTTAACTTGTTTGCATCATGTACTTGACATTGACAAACTTTGTCAATGTTGAGTGCAATGATACAGGAAAATTAATTTTTTACGAAACAAAGATAACTATGAGAGAAGATAAAACTGGAAAACATTTTCCTTAATTGTTTGCTCTTAAAAATTTGGCATGATGCCTTTTGTTAAACATTCCAGGGTCCACCCCACAGATAAACTGTCTGAGAGGTATCCATGCATAAATTAGGGCAATGATTTTCATATGTTAGGAAAATCCCAGACGCGGCTTCCCAAACATTCCAGATTTTACCAACTTATTTCTGCAATGGTTGGTGATACTTCCTGACCAATGAAAATATATATATTTGGATTGCTGGGAATGTGAGGGTTATGTTTAGCTTGATACCAAGACTCTAAATCCAGCCAAAAATGCTAAAAAAAGAAAATTAATAATAAATAAATAGAAAACTTTTACTTGCATCTTTATTTTTGTCATCACCTTGACCAATAATTGCCAACAATTTGACGCAAATCCTGGAACATCTGGAAAGATCAGGAAACAACGAAATTGTGATTTTTGCAACATACAACTTTGAAAAACAGGTTAAAGCAAAGGGTTGACTGCATTGTTCTATTTCACCCACTCAGACATGATGATTAAACAAATTGAAACAGAACAACAAGCTCGAACTAGCATAGAGGCAAGAATTAAAGAGCTTGAAGGTAAGTACCAGTAAAAAATACAGATGACAGCATAGAACCTGCTACCTGCTTAGGAAAGACGTGCAGATTTCAAAGTTGCAGACAACATGTTTAAATATGGCACAGCACACATTCTGAATGTCCCACACAATGCTATTATCTTGTTCAGGAGCCAGCACTTATAATTAAAATTTCTTCTGATTTAAATAATGAGAAAAATGTCCCATTTTAAGTTGTTGCTGAAAGGTTATTAAAGATTAAGAAACCTATTTGAGACTGAATCCTATGGCATGGAATGCATTTCAAAGTAATCTTCCAAAGTAAGACAGTCTGGCAGCTAATCAACAAATAGCCTTAATCATTGAATGATATGTTCCTATTCTGATTACATTTCCTATTAAAAAAAAAGATATTAATTTTTTATTGATGATAGTTTTTTTCTCTTGTCAGTTCAATTTCAACAGCAGCTTGAACAAGAAAAGGAACTCAGGAGAGTAAAAGAAGAAACAATCAAAAATCTTCAAGGTGATCGATTCATTTGAATGTTCAGAGTCCCTCTCAACCACAGAAAATTACAATTGTCATCAAAACTCTTAAGAAGATTGTTTTACCTCGAATGGACTTTCCTCCCCTCCCCCTCTTTCAGTGTTGAGTTTTAACTGTCAATCTTTACACATTATTGTTCATGGGGAATCTTTATTATTGCTTCATGGGGTGGAGCCCAAGTATTCAATTCAGTTTCCTTCATAGGCCTCAAAACTGCAATCAGGCTCTAATGCACCTGTGCTAAGTGTGGCAAGAAGATGGTCATGTGCAAGTTGGGTCGGCACTAGGTAACATAGGTTGAAGCAGACCCAAACGCTCAGAACTTTCCGATCGTCTTTGTGACATCATCTTCCGACTGCCTTGTTTTCATCAGAAAAGACATGGCGGCACATTCAATTCTTCCCTGTCCCTGTGTTGTAAAATATGTTAAGACGAGTATTCCTCAGATTCATAAATATCAAGTGATGCATAAGACTCTCAGGAAGTCTTTTATCGCTCACCTGTCATTAAAGACTGAATGTGCATGCTCAAATTCGCCTGTTATACAACAATGCCCAAGTACACACTCCCACATGGCCTTATTTGTGTATGGTGAATCCAACATTGAACAGGGAGGTGGGGGAAACAACAAACAAAGGCATAAACATAAGTAAAAAAAGTTGTCGGACCGTCAATAGAGACTTGCTTACTGGGGGCTTGTTGTCAAACCTTCTCAACAGAAATTGGTGAGGTTTGTTGGAGGGAACATGGATGGCTAGGCCAAGAAAGAGATAAAACAGGGCGGCTGGTTGTTCCTCCTCGCACCCACCCACCCCTTCCAACATTCTCAGTGATGTTTGTTTCATGGTACACTGAAGTCAGCTATTCAGACAGGCTCCACTGTTATGACTGACTCATAAAAAAATCCACAATCTTGGACAAAGCTAGTTGAGACAAATGCAAATTTTGCTCATATAATTTAATCTTCCTTAAGGAAAACACCATCTGGAGAGTAGCAAACCCTTACTCTCCCTCCCCCCTCTACCCCGATTACCCAGCCTTTTTTTCAGTGGCGAACCAACACCAATGAGGGAGGAAGGGATGAGTTGTTGATGTATCACTGTAGCAATGGAATTTGTAGATCGACAAAAAGTTTCTTAACAGTGTTCTTTATTCTGGCAGAGGAATTACAGTTATCAAACAACAAGAGGCAAGCTCTTGAAGACAAATTGCATGGTATGTTTTCAGCTTTTACCCCAAAACAAATTAAATTCCCATGGCTGCCATTATCAGATTTCTGTGAGAAGATCTCAACAATAAAAAGTTAACAGAAATATGTTAAGAGTCACTGAAGTGATGCCATGAAGTGAGCACTGTTTTTGTTTTTTCTAAGATGTACTTTTGAGGCTTTAAGTCGTGGCGTGCCATGGTGCGTGCATGCTGGTACTGAGCAACTTGGGACAGTTTTTCTTCAGAGTATTCCTTTTTTCTTTTATCTAGTCCAAATGCACTTATTATCACAGTAGCCCTCTTTCACAGTCTAAGCCCTTCATTTCAGAAACATTCTTAATTATTTGAATTGTATAGTAAGCAAAGTACACAAATATTATTTCTTTCTTTGTCTTTTTCTTGCCCCAGGAATAAAGCAATTTCTGCAAGTGGATCCAGACAAAGAAATCACCAGTCCCTGCTAGTGTGACTGTGTGCTTGCCCTAATAATGTCAACACTCAGCCCGTCTGGTGTGACCAACTCCACACAGTCTGTTGTTGGTAGTCATATGAAGCTAGGGCTCAGTGCATAACAGACCTACAGTGCATTTTAGATAGCTTTTTAAATAGAAGAAAGATGGACTTGCAGTAAGTCACAACTTGAGCAGTTGCAAAAATAAATTTTTTTCAAGCTTTCTTTTTGCAAACTGCTTAAGTTGTGTACTAACTGTGAGGATCTTTCTTCTATTTGATCTTTCATCCGCAGTTCAAAATATAATATATTTTTCATTCATTTTTATGTTTCATATATTTACATTCAGATAGCTTTTTGTTGTTTTGGCTCAGATTCGCTGGAGGTTTTGCATGTGGCCTTGAATTCCTTCAGGAAACGTTACTCCAATGTTTTATGTGCCACGTTTTGTTCCACGATTAAAAAAGAAAAACAGAAATCTTGCCCATAATCATAGGTTTTTAGTGCAAACGAAGCATAGAGCAACAAAAAAAGATTGGGGGAATGTTTCCGGGAGGAATTCAAGGCCACATGCAAAAAACTGGGTGATTCTGAGCTAAAACAACAAAGAACGATCTAAAATGCTCTATAGGTTGGTTTTGCACCAAGCTGTTTGTATGTCATAGACTTCATTGTTAGAAAATATACCCAAAAGTTATTTTTGTATTTTCGTTGCAAGTTACGGTAAAAGAGGGATGTTTTGGTTGGCTACTCGATTTAATATGTTCAGTTATCTGTATTGAATCCCACAATGTTCCCCTCTAATTTAAATCTTTCGCAAACTGTTCAGCTTGAAATGATATTGAAAGTTCAGTTCTCTGTCTTGAAACCCAAAGATTATTATCTACAATACCATCCAACTGTCCTGATTTTTCCTTTTGACTTAAAACTTTTTTGTAGCTTTTGTAGTTATCTTGTAATACAAAGTGTTAGTATTGATTTAACCAAGAGTCAGATAATTTATCTCGAAATACTGAAGAGTTGTTTAAATAAGAGTTGCAAGAAGAATCTAAAGCTCAGTTGTTCAAAGCCGGATTAATCTAATCCTGATTTACGTTTGGTCACTAATCAATAAAATTTCTTCCGAAAGATTTTTGCCTCTTATTTTTGACCCAGACTATTCTTCGCCATTAGCTGAAAATTAGATTTTAAAAACATTTGTAACAAGCAAGATGGAAACCTTGGTTAATTTTTAAATATCAGAGATTAGCGTTTAATTGACTTTGGAACAACCAGACCCTGTTCTTTTGTAAAGCAGCAATTAAAGGAGTTTGTGTTTTGAAGTCATTAGTCTGTTTTATTTAGTACAACGGTGCAAAAACTTGAAAAAATCCCTAAATTTCTTTCAAAATAAATAAATAAAACAGCATTTACTAAAAGATACAATTCAATGGCTTTCCTTCTAACAGTCATCCCATATGACTTTATTCACAATCCAAAAAAGGTGGCAAAGGTCTTAAGGTTACTGAACTATAGGATTGATTCAATTAAGGGACCGTTCATTTTATATGAGTGTGGAGTGGGCTGGTGGAAGTTTATGGGAAGGGGGGTTCACTTCAGAGGAGTAGGGTGGGGACCATGGGTGCACCTAAAAGTGAAGGATTTTGACAGTTCAGTGGTTGTTGAAAAATTTCCAGTGGTGACTAAAAGAAACTCTATAATCCATAAGTTACCGTGAAACTGACGCTAATTTTTCTTTGCATCCCTTTTTTCTACTAGAAAATTGGGAGAGGCGTTCCCTCTTATAGGTACATTTTTTTGGGGGGGTTAAGGGTCTAGTAAACTTAATTTTGGATGGATAAAATTCTACCCGTCCCTCTTACCCTAGAAAGAAATGAATGGTCCTTAAGTAGCAGCTAGACTAGGAGTAGCCTCATTATAATTTTCCCAAGGGATAGTAATGCATCGATCAATTCCAACAGTCCCCCCCCCCCCCCCTCGGAAATTAGGATTGTTGAAAAGAAACTGGCAAATGCCCCATGGCCGGGGCAAACTAGTTGTTCAAATGCCCCCGGTGCAGTGGCTAAAAATGTTTTGCTTTCTTCGTTTCTCGTCTTACTTTCAATAAAATCTAAGCTAACTGTTCCCAAAAATAGTCCTAGCTAGGTCGGGTTTTTTTGTAGTATTGTAAAAAAAAGATCATTTTGCAGCTTTAGTGTCCCATTTACATCCTTTTTATACGTATTCAATAAGAAACTTACTGTATTTGCCGATGAATTTGTCATTAAGAAAGCGACAATGCTGTAGGGTGAAAAAAGTGAGATGGTCAAATGCTCCGGGATTAATTGGGTGGAAGGCTAATGCCCGCCTCCGACCCCCGGGATGGACAGTGTGGGAAAATGCCCCACTATTGTCTCCAGAGGGGGGGAGATGGGCACAGCTGGAATTGACGTGGAATTGACTGATGCATATCCCAATACTATCACCAATGGATTCCTCCGAGGTTGTTTCCTCTAGACTGGCAAAAAATACAGAAAGAAGACAGGAAAACGGGGAAGGCTCGGCCATGCTCATTTCTGCGAATTGTAAAAATCGTTCACGTAAGTTACCCGGAAAAAGAAAAAAATCAGAGCTGGTCACATCTGAGGGGTGTAGCTTATATACCAGTCGCGTTCCTTTATTCCCACACGATGCTAATTCAAATGTTTTCGTTCAGCATTTGTCGGAAAATTTTACTGACGACATACTTTGGCCAACCGACAGTGAAAAAACGTGACTGCTCTCTACCAAAGGTAAAGTCGAAGTAAATTGATCAGAAAAATCTTTGGCCTTTATAATTTCCGTTGGATTCTGGCCTCCCATACATCTACTTCCATATGCTGTGTTTTGTGTCATGTTTTGCCTTTCCTCCAACATAGCGAGAAAAGGTCTTAGAGATGCGTCGTTCGTCTCGCTATGCGATGGTCCGTGTATCAATTCATTTTAGCTAGCGTTTTTCTCGGCTGGAAATTGAGAGCGCCAAAACAAAGGCCATGGAAAAACACAAGGCACCCTTTCGTTTTAAAATGGCCAGAAGATTCCAATATTATTTTTTTTGCGTGTTCCGTTTTCCTTTAGAAACGTAGCTTTTTCACTACGGGTTGGCCTCCATCCCGGGCCTCCCGGTACGTATCCGTTGAAAACAGTCACCTAAAACGCGTTCTTGTTCTCGTGTGGACACCTAAAATGGATATTTTCGAAAGCGATGACGTCACGAGGTAGAATTCAATGGCTACCGTTTACAAAAAGTTCCGTTTTCGCTGATCGTTTTCATTGGAAACGTGTGGACGACAGGAAAAAACGAAAAATCTTTTGCGTTTTCGAATGAAAAACGGATACATGCTGACGGGCCCAAACGATTCAAAAATGCCATGTGTGGACACACATTTTTAAAACGGAAAAAACTTGAGTTTACAAAAGAAAACGGATACATTTGGATGAAGCCTTACACAATCAAGCACATGCAAATGAACTCAACACCAACTGTCACTGAGAATTCTGAGGAAAATTACATTGAAAGTTGACAGAAAAAATAGCTTAGTCTACAATGGTGCTATCTCTTACAAGAGCGAGGTAAGGTTGCGCTGTGTATTAAATATATTATTTAAAAATTCTCTAGCAATGCGCTCTTCAGAGTTGCGTTGCAGGTTGCAGAAAATGTTGCGCGTGCTGAAGGCTGCGCGCGCGTCTGTGTAAAGAGCGCGCGCTTATTTCTGATTGGTCTTTCGATCGAGACATCACAATAGACATTCAACGTAAAAAGACAGTTTCGGTGGATAAAAAT
Organism: Pavona decussata; assembly: GCF_977016875.1. Taxonomy (NCBI): domain Eukaryota; kingdom Metazoa; phylum Cnidaria; class Anthozoa; order Scleractinia; family Agariciidae; genus Pavona; species Pavona decussata. The sequence continues at coordinate 432,940 of NW_028145602.1, read as the reverse complement.
TGCGAGAGGTCTTCGTTGAAGCTTTCCGTGTGTTTTTATTTCAAATTTTGCGATTATGGGGATTCTTAAAGCCATTAGACGCTTGAATTGCTTTGGTTCCAGTAAAAGAAAGCAAAAGTCAAGGTAAGAATACTTCACGGCGTTTCAAAAGAAAATTATTGCCGATTCTTTGTCTAAAGATTTTTATCACCGCTATTTTTATATTGTTTAACAGGAAAAAATTGGAAAAAGAATTGAGTCACATGAATGCATCAATCCGTGCAATGGAAGAAAAGATTGAGACCACAAGGTACCAGGTTTCGATTTTTGTCAAGAACCTATCCTTACTTGGCGCGCTTGACATCGGTTTCATTATTCTCGCGCGTGGAATCGATCGCATATTTTCCCGCGCTTAGCATCAGTTTCCATGCTTTGCTTCTACTTCTGATCGGTTCATTGTCTCATTCAGTGCGTCATGATTGGCCCGATGTGGTTAGAATACGCGCACTTTGAGAAAGGATTTGTTTAATAATCAAGAACTGATTTTTTTTTAGGTGGATCATCGATGAATGCAAGCAACAGCAATTAGCAGAGGAACAAGAGCAGGTTGCTATAGACACCAGAAGCCAGCTGATGGGTCAAGTAGGACAAACAGATATTGAACTGAATGAAGCATTAGAGCAACGCCAAACGACAATGGTCGACATCATGTAAGTTTGAAAACGCATATTGCGCATGCACAGCAGGTACCCACCTCTCGGGATCTCGGAACATGGGCATAGTCCGTATACTCTCCTTTCTTTATAAGAACGTCTGATTTTGCGGCTGAGGCTGAAGCCAAACTAAATGTTCTTATTTTTTCAACGTTCCTCTTATAACAAAGGATTGTAAACTCTTAGAACTGGCTAGCCTTTGGCATAATAATTTCACCAGACAGAAATCAGTGATTTATGCGCCAAAGCTACAAACAACAACCAACATCGTCAACCTCGGGAAAAAAGGTCGTTTTGGTGTCTAATCTTGCAGGATCTAGCCAGCTGGTTTTTAACCCCATCAGTGAACAGTAAATCATGAAGTGAACGACGGGTTCCAAAATTGTAATAGTTAGAGGCCATAATCTGCCTTCAGATATCCATTGAGGGATCTTGCTCGATAAATCAGTTTAAAACGTTGTTTTGGTAATGTCATTTTCCAAATTTAATGACATTGACTGTCCTTGAAGACAGAAAATGACAGAAAAAATGACAGAAAATTTTATTTAAGCCTATGTACATGGTGTTATAGTTTTTCTGTACAAAAAGTAACAAATAGTTTTCCTTCACAGTGAAACTGGCCTCAGAAAAATGGCTCTAGAGAAAGACGTCGAAGCCTTAGAGAAGAGGTTAACGTTCTTTTGGAATGAACTTAATCAAAACGACCCGGATCCAAGACAAACTGCCAAAACATGGCGAGAAAATCTACGACAAATGCGTTCACAGAGTGACATGCACAAAGCAGTGCCAAAGCCGCCTCTGATTACAATTAGGGAAGATGAGGCTATTTGGATGGATAGGAAACTAAGTTCTGAAAGCTTGGAGTGGCAGAGTGAAGAAAATGTTTCAGAAATGGCCACTAACCTTTGAACTCAATTCCGTTATTTACCGTACCCGCTTATTTCAAACAATCAACTGATTAATCTATGAACAAAAGACTATCTTGAGATAGCAGACGCCCTTATTCTCTGGCTCGGGTTTTTGCGCGCCAGAAAATGCTTCTCGGCGAGTGAAACAAGAGCCGGGAATGTCGTCTGCTCTGGCAAGAAGAGCGAAATCTTGCCGAAACAAAGAAACTCACATTTTTCACGTACTGACTTAAACAAGAAGCTGGTTCCTTGTATTTTCAGACATTGTACCAGAAAATATACTAATAAATTTATAGCGGGTTTAATTGTTTATTGAAAATAACTGTGTAACAGTTGTGTCGAAACAATTTTGTCGTTCGGTGACATTGCGCCCCAACAAAACCCTGAAAATTAAAGCAGTTTCGGACTTTCAGATAAGCTTGCGCCGTGTTGCATAACCCTATTCACCTCTGATAACAGGTAGATGTATGTGGTCTAAGTGAGTTTCTTCAAATGGCACCCTCAAGGATACCCTTCTAGCAAAGCGTTTCTTTCTGGCAAGTGCAGTTTAGCAGTGTACAAAGTCGTTTGCGTCTCTAGTATTTCGCGTAGTCGGCTTGTTTATTTCTCTCAAGGTACGCTAAACATGCCAGACTGACATAATTTCCCTGCAGTGGTTTTCAGAGGTGTGGGTTGGGAGGGGACAATTGGAAGAAGTCGTGATATTTTGGCAACAGGTTTTTGACTTATTACAACTGATTAAAATTTCTGCGGGAAAATCACTCGTCGGCTGCGGAGAGTAGTCGAGATCTTTTACGGCAAATAACGTCTCTAAGACTAATAATAATAGAATAATTTGTGCGTTAGTTTCGAATAATAGAACACACAGTATTTGTTCCCAACGTAAAATTTACTATGTCAGGATCGTACCTAGTATTTTTTGTCTGTGGGGCAAACTCCGCACACCCCTCACAGGGATCTCCCGTATGCAGACAGGGTTTCTAGTTGGACGTTTTGTTTTCACTTCTACACAGAAAGTTGCCTCTACGACCTTTAGAGAAAAAAAAACACACTGATGCTTTTTGTCTTAAAATGTCATGACTTTTTATGGAGTTAACACCTTGTTTAGCTTGAATCAAACACTGTCCATCATTTAATGGTAAATTTAAAACACAGTCGATGCGCTGCTAAAAACAAAGGGAAAAAAATTACTGAGCTTCCACAATTCAAACGCACTATAACAGTGGAGCGAAGCATTTGGAAAAAAGACAGTCGTAACTTAAGTACAGCTCAAGCCTTTTCAGTATTACTGTGACACGTTGCATAGCTCTATAACACGCTACAACAATTACTAGAGAACCGAAAAACCAAATAGCCGTGCGAAGAAACACAACTCCTTGTGACAAAAACTAGTAGCCGGACCCGGCATTACAACAACTACAGAATTAACTTCATTGAACGATACAAACAATGATTAATTTCTGTCCTAACATTACACAAATCCCAACAAGAAAGGCACTTAAAACTATCACGTACTTAAAAGAGCAAACCAAACCCAACTGAAATGTCCTATGTGGCATAAAAGCACCTTCGTTGAACACACAGAGTAAGAGGTCATATTCAAAATGGAGAGAATTTAAAAGAGGAAAATCAAAAATTATTAGGCACAAATGACCTGTGAGGTTGAACATACGATGGTTAAATCCAAGGCTCTATCAAATCCTCCAAACCTGCTACAAATACTTGGGAGTAGCGCAGGCTTACTCGTGTAAGCGAGATTTAAAAAGGCTAAAACGCGCACCAGGGAGTGGCATAGGCTTGTCAGTCTTAATTTACACACCAAATTCTAAACCATAGGCAGCCCAAAATGACAGAATCATTATTTTCATAAGAAAATTCGTACTGGCTTTTCCCTTGAAAGGTTTTCCAAAATAATTATTTGGAGTTCACATTGAAGGAATGTTTTTTCAGTCGATTTTCTTGTGATTTCGGACCAATATAGCTACAAGAAATAGCTCACCAAGTCAAACACTATGTTAGAAAAAAAAATTGAATTTTCCTGGCAGGGTTAGCTGCTTCCTCTGCCAGCCCTGTATGTAGCTCAGAATAAAGCTTTAGAGTGGGAGTCAAGGTTACTGGTGATCGACCGCGGGCATAGCTACACCGGGCGTATTCAGACTCGTGTTGCAAAACGACGCGATGGGAATTACATCAAAACCAGAATAGCCTATTACACGGAACATACATATTGGATAGAACGATATTCAAGCTTTACAAAAGTACTTACTTTCAAAACTAAACAGGAAGACAATAGTTTAAAGAAAGGCTAGCCTGCATAGCAAGGGTTTCCATTGGGTTTTGTGCGTTAGTTTCGCTGTTTTATTGCACGATATCCGTGCGGTCAAAAAGCGAAAAAAATGAACAAAACCCAAATGGAAACCGCGCTCACTACGCAAGCTAACAAAAGGTTCGCGGATAGGTCGCAGTTACACGTGAACGCTAATTTACAGTTATAATATTGACCGATAGCAATTCACTGCTTTTGCTGATCTGAAATAAGTTACAGAAATGGTTTTCGCTTAAGTTATTATTATTTTTTTTATATTTTAACAGCGAAACCTAAGCAAACAAAATAGTCATAATTTTCTACGCTCATGATATTTTTCGGGATACTTTTCCAGCGCTCGAAGCAGTTGAGTATGAGCAGAAGTCCATTGCTCATGGTTGCATATATTCCCGAGCTTGCATCGGCGAACTAGCCACGACACCTTTTCGGTTAGCAAGTTCTCTGTTGCAGTCATTTTTCTTCAGAAATACGTAAATTACCATATTTTATTAATTCGTCGGTTCTCCAGAGCGAGCACAGTGAGCCCTCCTTTCATTTCAACTTTGATCAAATCACCACATTTGAAATAAAGCTCAGGCTGCTGTTCTTTTTCAGACAAGTGTCCTAGTGTTGTTCTATTCTTGGAATAGCATGTCTTGTGCTTCGATTACAATGATGGCTCGTGAACAAGACCGATGGTTCTGTGTTGTAGTTTAAGACAACAAAAATGCAGGTTGGGTTTGAAAACTGTTCAATTTGCGAATTGTTTACTGTGATGGCAGGTGCCTTCCTTTATTTGGTGAACTCGCTTTCAATATGATAAAATCGAATCCACACTCTGTCTGTACGGCTTTTAGCCGGATCATTCAAAGTAGAGTGTATTGCTTACCGGTTTTTTTTTTTTTTTTTTGTTTTGTTTTTTTTGCCACTTCCCTTTTATCTGCGGTTTGAATTTCGATCGATACGGATGAAATTGGACGTTTACTCGACTTCAAATGTGATTCAGCTGAGGCCAGCGAAACAGGCATTGACATCTTGTCAGTAACTTCACTTTCGTGTTTTAAACCTAAACAAAAGGCTTTGTGAATGTTTTCACCGATACTTTGATATATTAAAAACATATTAAAGGTCTGGAAATTAGGATTTCAGGATTGTCTGCCAATGTTGAAATTGGTCTTCAATGCTGTTCACATGTTCTATACTTGTGTGTTTATACAGAGGCCAATTATTATTTTCATATTTCCTCCTTCCACAGCCATAAAAGGGAAAAGGAAAAAGAAACGCCATTAACATATCACACAAGCTTGAAGTCAAGAGATTAAATCAACACTTTTGCTAAAATTGAGGACACAGTTTTCTTTTTTTAATTTCCGGTCGCCCCATTTTCCTTGAAACAACAATTTTGGATTTGCATTTTAAAAAAATTGCAAACCCACGGAAAATTCTTAGGTGAATTATTGGCTATCCTGTTTCATTTTCGCCAACTGTTTACTTTTTTGTTCAATCAGTCTGGCTCAGTTGAAGCGAAAAAACCCAGTTTATGTCAAGGTGAGTAATATTTGTTTGTTTCAACATGAGCATTTTGACACTTATTAAATTACTTCGTTTCGTTTCGTAGTCAGCTCTAGCAAAAACATTACAATGCAATACCATGCAATACAATACAGTACAATACAAACTTTTTTATTTCGCCAAACAGTACTATCTTTTAGATCAAAATGAGCATTAAATTACTTCGCTTCGTTTAGTTAAAAACATTTGTCAAACGTTACTACCTTTTAGATAAGGACAGTCTAGAAGGATTAAATGTTTAATGAAATGACGATTATTGGTGCAAAGTTTTCAGCTAGGGTTTTATGTTTTCGATCGATATCACAACAGCTGATCGCGTTAGATTTTTTCATTCGCAAGGCCTGCCTACTACAACATCCGAACAGCAATTTTCAAGAAAGAACCTTTGAAAAACAAAGGCTCCCCCCCTCCCCCACCATACTGCAAGCATTTGGATTATTAAACCTTTTTCAATGCTAAAAGAACACGAAAAAGTAGAAACAGATCAAGCTGTATACGTGAGGCCGCAAGTAGCCTTGGAGAAAACAGACGTCGCTTTGCTTCGTGGCCGGGGGGAGATCAGTCTGTTTACTCAGCCGGCTACAAAGAATAATACATACCCTTCCAATCTCATCGTCCAGAAATTGGATGACTCCTTGTCCGGAAGTATGGCCGTGAATTTTGATAGTAATTCCTAAACTGACGAGGAAACTAAAAAAGTTTAAACATTAGCGAACACGAGAGGACAGAAACATCGCGTACTGTAAGTACCTCCTGGTGTCTCTCATAAATCCTTAGAAAACTTTTCTTAGGATTTGTGAGAGCTTAATCTGGAGTATCTGTTTGCGCTCCAGGTTTCGTCACCTATGCTTTCCACTTTATGTCATCAAATCGAAATAAACGTGTCTCAGTTATCATATGGCGGGAGAGATGTTACGTGTCACTTGTCAAACTTTGTTACAGGACATGAATGAAATCGGGAAATCCGAACCACCTCCACAACCTCGTTCCCAGGGTCTCTCTTCTTCACGTCCCAAGGAGATGCTCTTCATCCGTGAGTTCAAACCAAAGCTTAACAAACAATGTGATTCTATCGGCGCGAAGTTGTTTATTAATTATCCCATACTTCATTGTTTCTTAGGGGCCGTCCATTTAACTTTGAGGGGGGAGGGTGGGTGATTTCTGGTCAGCAAGAATTTTTTTTTCTAGCAACCTGGTGGGCAGGATATTTTTCCCTTCTAAATGCTCTGCAGGATATTTTTTTTTCCACCTGCCCCTCCTCATTTCTCTGCAGGATTTTTTTTCCTCGAAAAAGGGTCATGTGTTTACATATACAAAATGTATTTGCATTTACATTGTGGTCATTGCAGAAATAGTCCTAATATAGAGCTGCAAAGCGTAAAAATGTTGTAAGCTATTATAATTTATCTATCAATTATTATATTAAAGATATAACTTATTTCAAAATATTAAAACAGAAAAATATAGATACATGTTACTGTTATTTGTTTATTCATGATTGACAATAGAAAAGGTTTGGATCTGTTTCTTTTTATACTAAATATATATATTTTAAAAAAATAAATTTCTAATGTCACTCGGCAGTTGCCTTGCATGTGACAATCATAAAATCGCTTCATTTACTGATTGCACACAGTTGCAGTTTTCTGCCATGTTCATTGCTGCTGTTAATTTTTATCTTGCAGCACAATTTTTGTTCACGAAATATACAGCTACTTTTTATGCACCTACCAATGTCTTGCTCCAACAGGGGGAGTGCGGGCATAAGTGGGACATTTGACCTGTGAACTTTGTCCAAGGGAGGGGACGTTTTGAACAAGAACAGTAAGGTTTGAAATGGCAGAGAGTGTGGAATTTGAAATTTATTGACCAAAAATATTTGAAAATGTCAATCGTCAATAGCCCCTGGGTATACCTGCACTCTAAAACATCGCAAAAATATTATATTTAAATAGAAAATAAGGCATTGCAAAAATATTATATAAATAATTACGTGAAAATGTTTCGGTTAAAAATTAAAAATAAAAATAAAATATTTTCTTTGTCTTATAAAACTTGATTCTTTAATAAAAAAAAATTACCGCCATTACTGCTTGTGATAAGCTAATAATGAATTGAACATATGAAGCAATAATTCTGCAGAATCACCAAATCCAGAGTTCAAAGGGAGCAAGGGAAGAGAATGGTTGCAGTTTTGCTGGGATTTTGTAAAGCCCCCCCGGGAATGATATAATAGCTTTGCAACATTTTTTTTCTTACAGCAGTGCAATATTTTTTTCGATTACATTTGTGCTGCATGCAATTTTTTTCTTCCGACAAGCGCTTGCAGGAATTTTTTTTTCAAAATCACCCATCCCCCCCTCTCAAAGTTAAATGGTCGGCCCCTTACTACACCTTTTAGCGTTTTTATTACTATTAATATCTAATCACTTGTCATCATGTGATTTATGTGAGATTATTTACTCTACTAGCTTTTTATGTCCCTACTTCTTAATGTTTCTATGTAAATACTTTAGCACTCTCATGTACTTTGGCGACTTAGTGATTCAAAGACATTACATTTGCATATTAATAATAAATATTCATGGTTTATAAGTTATCCTTAACACCGAACTTGGTACGGACCGTTGAACAGTCGAACCGTCGATCGCTTTTAGCGTTTATTTTTATAATTAAATCTCGCTCCAAGAACTAACTGATTCGAAGAAATCGAATAAACATGACGAGATTCACGAGGTGCTGAAATGGCGGACCCCTACTGGTTTTGCCCTAGTAAATAGCAAAAGACGCGTTTGTCTGTAAACATGGCGCATCCCCGGCGCTGCACAGAGTAAAAGTTCTGGCTCTGAACTAAAAGACGTACTGTAAAGCGTCGTGCACTCAAAACTATAAAGCGACGGTACTCGCAATAGCTCTTTTCAACGTCAAAACAGGAAAACAGTCGGGTTTGTCGCGTCCAACCAGGGTTGTTTATTATTAAACGGTAAAATGTTTCCGTTTAATTAATGCCCAACGAAACGGGAAAACTCTGCTACGGTTCAGACTCTTTACAAATCACAGAAAATACAAGTCAAACTGCACCAAGGTTTTCATATGCAATTGTTTTCTTGGTCAAAGCCGCAAATCTAAACCGAATGATCACCTTCCTTTCAAAAGTATGCTTTAAATTATGTTTCGTATCCAGATCTTTCTTTATTCAACCAGTGCCGCTCGTTATAAATTTCCCAAAACTTAAAAAATTTCCATATTTCCACTTACTGCCCAAAGAACCACGCTATTCTTACATTTAAAATATCACTACCAAATGGCCTGTTTCGTACTCTCAAAGGGTAGGAATTTTTTCCTTAAACATCAGTTGAAAAAGCGTATACGGTCAGTCTCTTTCATAGCCTCCCACGCAGACGTTCTTAGGGGTTCGTCACGCGTTCCTGCCTCGCGAACGTCTGCTGACGTTCGTGGGGCAGGAACGCGTGACGAAGCCCTAAGAACTTCTGCGTGGGAGGCTATCTCTTTCACGAACTTTGTCTCCTTGCTGCTCAACTATTTTCGCTCGACTGGGAAGCTTCCGACTGCATCATATAACACTCCTAAGCAGTGCAAGGAATTGTTATCAACCCTAGCAGCCTCGGGCCTCAGGAAAATGGTATACAAACATTCAGTTGGTCATGCTAAAATTACATTCCTCAAGGTCTTCTAATTACAGCGAATTTCCGTAGAGTAAAAGTTTGATATTTGTTTCCTCGCCGTCAGTTAACAACTTGATACCAATATTTTGCTCCTCGAATTTACGGTGTTGCCTGAAGTTATTCTGTGTGATCACGTTCTTTGCTAATTAAAAGAGCCGCTATTCATTAATGGTGACCATAAGAAGCTTAAAACAAAGAACATTTTTATTTCCAAGGGCGTTAAAACCCACTTACTTAAGTCATCCATAAACCTAAATAATGGACTCTCACTAAGGCATCAATCAAGTCGAATTTGGATGGCGCCATATGTGTGTGTGTAATTCTGGCTCGGCATTTTTCATTTCTGAGAACAAATAATACTGCTTCCTCTGTTAAAGCACAGAACCCCCTCATTTTTACCTGCACGACTCAGGTACACTGGACTTACTTTAGCAAACCCTTTTGGTTGTTTTTTTTTTTTTTTTTTTTAAGGGATTACTCCAGTGTCCTTGTTTTTGATAGAATCTTAATCATCTGGATTGCGTTTCCAAATTATGTCCTCCATGCCGTTTAGCCGGCATGCACAAAGGCAAGGAAAAGAAAAGAATTGCTCTCTTAAAAAATTAGAATACTAAGAACAAATGACCTGGTCAACTGCGTTGATGAAACCAACCATTCGTATAATCGGGATAGTCAGAAGTGAGATTAGCTCTAGTGATTGACTTTTGGAAAACAGTGGAGATTGAGTGAACCAGTATACTTCTTTTTACAGTATACTCTAGCGGTATACCAGTATACCGCGAGAGTTTAATTAGCCACTTGGGTCGCTGATACATAGAGGTATGTGGAGTCCTCTAAAGAACTGGCCCTGGTTGTTCAAAGAGCGGATAACTTTATCCAGTGGATAAGTCACTATCCAGCGGTGCAAATGTATACCAAACAATTCTTCTGGCAAGTTTTCCACACAATCCCATACTTAAATTAGACATACACTTCTACTCTTTACACAAGTTGCAGGGCTTTAGGGAAATTCTTGCACACATTTATTTGCCGCATAGCAACCTATCCAGTGGATAAAATTATCCACTCTTTGAACAACTGGGGCCTGAAAGTAACTAGAATACGACAAAATTTCAGTATGGAAAATATGTCTATCCACACTAAACGTTTGATCTTTCATTAAGTCTCAAGGGAAAGAAACTTCCTCGATTTAAATTTAGGTTTAACTGATTAAGTATTTAATGAAGCTATCAGAATTTCCCGTTACGACCGGGTGACATCGACAAACGGCCAAGAACATCGACAAACAGCCGATGAAAACAAAAGCGACCTTCTATTTTTACCGTTTAATAATGAACACCCCTGGTTGGACGCGACAAACCCGACTGTTTTCCTGTTTTGACATTGAAAAGAGCTATTGCGAGTACCATCGCTTTATAGCTTTGAGTGCACGACGCTTTACAGTACGTCTTTTAGTTCAGAGCCAGAACTTTTACTCTGTGCAGCGTCGGATGCGCCATGTTTACAGACAAACGCGTCTTTTGCTATTTACTATAGGGCAAATCCAGTAGGACCAGTAGGCAAGTAAAAACTAGCGATATAATGTTCCGACGTTTCGGCGACGTCATGACGCCATTCTCAAGGAACATTATATCGCTAGTTTTTACTTGCCTGTGTATTTCTAAAGCATTATTAATTTAAATCCAGTAAGGGTCCGCTATTTCGGCACCTTGTGAATCTCGTCATGTTTATTCGACCTGTTCGAATCAGTGAGTTCTTGGAGCGAGATTGAATTATAAAAATAAACGCTAAAAGCGATCGACGGTTCGACCGTTCAACGGTCCGTACCAAGTTTGGTGTTAAGGATGACTTAGAATAAACCATGCATATTAATATGCAATTGTAATGTCTTTGAATCGATAAGTCGCCAAAGTGCATGAGAGTGCTAAAGTATTTACATAGAAACATAAAAAGCTAGTAGAGTAAATAACCTTACATGAATCACATGATGACAAGTGATTAGATATTAATAGTAATAAAAACGCTAAAAGGTGTAGTAAGAAACAATGAAGTATGGGATAATTAATAAACAACTTCGCGTGGATAAAATCACATTGTTTGTTTAGCTTTGGTTTGAACTCACGGATGAAGGGCATGTCGAGCTTGTGCTAATATTTCCTCAGGAGTTTCGTGCAATGTTCTCTGGCTCCTTCAAGTTCCATCCAGGATCCCTCGAACAAAACACCATCCTACAATTTATGGAGGCGTAAATTATGGAGACCGAGTGTCCGCAACTACAAGTTCCTAGAGAGCGAAAAGTTCCCATTAGAATCGCCATCGCACGCAAACGACTGGGTGATCTTAGCCGGGAGGTAAATGTCAACGTCCGTCCGTTTACACTAGCCTTAAGATCAAGGATGAAAATGAGAATTCCAGTTTTAACAATCTTTAGTGTTTGCGAATTGTAAAGTAAAATTTATTGAGTGAATCTGTGGAGTTAAAGCATTATACATTGGAAATTTCATCAGTGCGCGAAGCGCACGCATTGAAATTATAATTTCACGAGCAAACCGAAATAAGATATAATAGCGTATTCTCCCCGTTTTCCCGCCAATTCAAGCCATTTCAAAGTCAAATCGAGGCTATAGAGCCTCGCTTCCGTGTTCTCCCCTTTCATTCTCCAAAATCGGTGAGCGCAAGGGAGCGGAAGAAGACGAGTTAAGACGTAGGATAGGAAACAAAATAACTTTATTGTTATGTAGTAACCGCTTTGCACGTGAAAAACGAATGCACTACATTGATAATAAACAATGAAGTGATAAACGCAACAATTATGGAGTACAAACGTGTGCTCAAACATTCCTAAAGAGTGGAATATCGTAACTATCAAAAAATGCATGACATACAGCTTGAATATGAAAAACTACAACATTGATCAAGTCACTGTAAGTCTCCATTAGGCCTCTTCCAAGGGTCTTGACTGTCACTACACATCCTAGTTGTGCTTAGCACCTGGAAGGAGGAAGCAAACCGAAATAAGATTTTGTCTCTTAAATCCCTTATAGGGAACATAAATGGGTGGGACAGGGTGGGACGCTATTATATCTTATTTCGGTTTGCTCGTGAAATATTAATTTCAATGCGTGCGCTTCGCGCACTGATGAAATTTCCAATTTCACTTCACAAACCTCAATAAGATATAATAGCGTATGTTCAAAGCACCTAACCTTCCTGGAGCACCGTGGCCTGGAAGGCATCCTGTCCTGTCCCCTCAGAGACAATATCCCTTAAATAGTGTCTTCTGAAAGTGGACTCTTTCTTCCACTTTGCCATGTTCATTATCTCCTGACATGAGAGCCCTTTAGCTTTGGCCTTAGAGGTTGAAGCACCTCTGGTTGAATGAGCTCGAAACTCAGAGGTGTCAACCCCTGATTCTTTCATCATTTGTACTAACCACCCAGCAATTGTACAAGGAACTACCTCCTTATGTGGCTTGATATAGCTCAACAGTAGCTGATTTTTATTGCAATCAGAGCGCCATCCTTTAGTGCGTTCTAAATAACAATTTATGGTTGAGACAGCACATAAGTCAGGGTTAGTGTCAAAGGCAGTGAATGTCAACTTAAGGGGACACTGACCTTTCTTCCTAGATTTTGTTAACCGACCAAGCTCAAAGACTATGCAGCTCTCTTTTACTGTCATGTATCTTAAATCAAGAGCCCGAAGGTCTGAGGATCTGCCTGCTGAAGCAAGAGCAAGCAGCATACTCAGCTTAAGGGTCAACTGTTTGTCCGAAAGGTTGGCATCACATCCTAGAGTGCAAATATGATCTAGCACCCTATCAACATCCCACATCACCACATACCTTGGTTGTGGTGGCCTGGCATTGAAACATGCGTTCAATACTTTGCAAACCAACTCATGTTGCCCAGCCTTACAGCCTTCAATGGGCTTGTGAAATGCTGAGATTGCTGAGCGGTGGTTATTAATTGTACGATAGCATCTGCCTTTGTTAAACATTTCTGTGAGGTAATCAGCTATAGAGGCCACAGTGGAGCAAAATGGATCAATTTCTCTCTGATGACACCAGCCACACCACTGTGACCAGGTGCTATTGTAAGCGCTCGTAGTTCCCTTGCGCCAGGAGTGGGAGCTGAGTAACTCGGCAGTTTGCTCTGAAACTCCTTTTGCAAGGATGTTTTGCCTGAAACCATCCAAGCCGCTAGTTGTAAGCTTCCTTGTAGAACAAGGGGGTGTGGCTGTTGACTGGGAGACATAAGGATGTTCTCGAGAGGGGGGAGCAGAACTGGCTGTCTGCAATACATTTCTAGTAGAACTGGGTACCATGCTTGTGTATGCCAAGTTGGTGTTATCATAACTATTGTTGCCAGGTCTTTCCTGATCTTTGCCAGACAACGGCAAATCATTGAGAAAGGTGGAAAGCTGTAACCTTTCAGTTTCGACCAAGGAATCTGAAAGGCATCTGTTGCCTGGGCAAATGGGTCTGGAAACCAACTGACATAGTTCATCAGTTGAGCATTGAGACGGTCGGCAAACAGGTCTATCTCTAGGGGCCCCCAGAGTTGGTCTAGCGCCTGGAATATGCTGGGATTCAGTTTCCAACTGCTCGAGTCCCGGAAGTGCCTGGACTCCCAGTCTGCCTCGTGATTGTATTTTCCAGGAAGATATTCTGCTGTCAGTGTAATTTGTTTGGTCAGAGCATAACCCCATAATTCCTGGGCTATCCCTACCAATACCGAGGATCGTGTTCCCCCCATTTTCAATACATAAGCCACTGCTGTCCTGTTGTCCATTCTCAGGTGGACATGCAACTGCCTTTCTTTGGCAGTGAAAGCTCTCACAGCAAACAATGCTGCTTTCAGCTCCAATGCATTGATATGAAGGGTGTTTGATTCCTGCTGAGACCAAAGTCCCCTTGTGCGAACCCCTTGGCAGACTGCTCCCCAGCCCTGCAGTGATGCATCTGTCGTTATTACCAGGTCGGGGGCTGGAGTAATTATTGACGGACCATTCCAGGTGGAAATCTGATCCACCCACCATTGAAGGTCGTTCTGACAATTCTGGTTGAGTGATACCATTGTCTCGTAACTCTTTCCTGCTAGCAGACCTTTCACTTGCAACATTTGCAAGGGTCGGTAATGCAAGGGTGCAGGGAGAACAGCCTGCATTGACGAAGTCAGTTTCCCAATTATGTTGGCTAGGGTTCTGACGGAGGCAGTTTTTTCCCGAATCAGGTCTCTGCAAGACTGGATGGGTTGATTCATTTTTCCTTTGGCAATGATAAGTTCATTTCCATTGAATTTATCACAAAGCCTAGGCACTCCATGCAATGTGAAGGATCTAACACTGATTTCTTCCAGTTCATTACAAAACCCAAATTCTGAAGTAACCAGAGGGTTGAGTCTCTGTCCCGCAATATTCCCCCCCGAGTCTGATTGAACACAATGATATCGTCTAGATAGACAATCATCCTCAGGCCAAATCTGCGTAACAGGGCCACCACTGGTTTCAACAGCTTTGTGAAGTAAAGAGGGGCAGGAGCTAGACCAAAAGGGAGGCAAGTGAACTGATACCGTGTGCCCCCCCAAATGAACCTCAGGAAAGGCTGATGCTGCTGGCTCATGGGTACACAAAAGTAAGCATCTTTGAGATCTATCTTGATCATGAAATCCTTTTCCTGAATTATATGTTTGAGGAGGTGCAATCCCTCCATTTTGAAGTGTTGATACACTATGTGGGAATTCAACCTCTTGAGGTTGATCACTGGTCTGCTCCCCCCGTCTTTCTTTGGAACCAGAAATATTGGACTGATAAACTCCCCTTTCATTGGAGAGACCACCTGAATCGCCCCTTTTTGCAACATCGCTGCAATTTCCTGCTCTATGTTTTCTTTCTCTGACTGATTGTGAGATATATGAGGGGGCATATTTGTCTGGAGTGGAGTTTGTTGAAAGGGAATCACCACACCAGTGACTATTTGTAAAATGTACTGATCTTGTGTCAGTAATCTCCAATTGGTTTGAAAAAACTGGAGTCTCCCTGCCAATGGCAGAGACCTGCTTAAAACTGATGTGTCCAACCCTAGTTTTCTTAGAGCTGGTTGGATGTCTGTTGGGACTATCTGTAATGACGTCTCCAGAATTTCTTTTGCAATCTGGGGCTTGTCTTTTTGATTCAGGTGCTCTCTTTTTGACCCTGAATTTAACTGACTTGCCTTTTGGATATCCTTTGTAGTTAGAGCTCTTTCCTCGGAAGGAGACAGACTTGCCCCCACCTCTGCTCTGAAATGAGGGCCCATGACGAAAGGGCTGAGAGCTTCTGGAATCTTGCCTAGAATACCTTTTGCCTCAGTAGACCTGAGGGGACGGCCGGGAAGTGGAACCAGTAATATGGTGTGAAATCTCCTTTGTAGATTTCCTAATCATTGTTGCTGTACGGAGAGCCTTGTAGAACTTTTTCCCAAACAAAGTCTTATGAGACTTGGTTAATGAAGTCCCGTGTTTAGTAAGAAGGTTTTAGGCTTTCTTCATGTCCCCTGTGAGGCGAAAGAGGACTGCCAGCCTACGTGTATAAGAAAAGCTTACTTTTGCCTGTCCCAGAAGAGAGACAGACTGTTCCACCAGCCTAAGGCAGTCAAATAAATCGAGATCTTCACTGGATTCCCCAGTGCGAACTTTTTCTGAAGTAAGCCATAATTTCCCAAGTGGTCCCATGACATTAGTGAGTCGGGACTGAACCTTGGATAGATTGTTGTCACTTTCACGACCATATGACTTTCCGAGAGACTCAAATATCTCGTCCAAATAATCATCGACTGCTGGGGTTTTGAGACAATCGATACTGGGTACTGGGTTGGAATCCAGGACTGTCTCATGAATGGATTTGTCTTTTACATAAGTAGTGAATTTGTCATTCACGTATTTCACCATGCCCTTTGTCAAGTCAAGCTTGTGACAGGCTTTGGTTTCCGTGTCAAAACGCACGTATTCATCACCCTCGTGCTTCGGCGGGGTGTTGTTACTAGTATCTCGCTCAGCCAGTTTTTGACGTTTCTTGTGAGCCGTGTGTCTATATCCGACTTGCTGGAGTCACTGTCTTCACTCGATGAAGAGCCAGACTCACTGGAACTACTAGAACTGCTTGAGGACTCCTAACTTTGCCTCCGTGAAGCAGGTAACTGAGAGCCTTTCGACCGTTCCGTTGAAGGCGTAGAACTAACCCTCTTATCTGGGGTGATTGCCTCATCTGAAACCGCAGTAGAAATCTCTTCGTTATCCGCCATCTGTATATTAGCTTTTCCAAGCAGGATGGCTGAATTTGCGAAGGATTCGAGCGAATTTTTGAAGCCGACGAGCAGCGGGAAGCGAACTAGCGCGAAGCCATTTTGGAGAATGAAAGGGGCGAACACGGAAGCGAGGCTCTATAGCCTCGATTTGACTTTGAAATGGCTTGAATTGGCGGGAAAACGGGGAGAATACGCTATTATATCTCATTGAGGTTTGTGAAGTGAAATTGCGTGACTGTACGGTAAACGAATCGAATTTTAAAAAGTTTACCCCACGCAATCAGAAAAGTGATGTTTTTGAGCGTTTTCAATGAGAAAGGAAAATTTTCAGTTATAACGGTGGTTGAAAGTTAAATTCCATGCAATCATTAAAAAAAAAGAAGCGGATGAAAACGAGGGACCACAGCTTCTTGTTCCTTGAAAGTATAATTTTTCATATTGCAGTGTAAGAGGAGCGTGCGTGCGTTCGTCCGAATCGGACGTATCGAATGAGCGGAACAAAATCTGTCTCCATACTCCTTCACCCTTGGTGATGAAACGTAAGCGCCTGTTAAACTCCGATGACAAGAAAAGGCCGCAAGAACAAACGAGGTGAACAAGGCTCTCTAGAAGTGGAGGAAGAGCTCAGCGACGCCAAACGAAGCAACATGGCCGCGAGTGAAGCTGGAGAGAATACGGAGATGGCAGAAAATTCGTCAACGGAACCTAGCTTAATTGAAATTAGAGAAATGCTAGCGAATATTCAAACGTCAATAGCAAATATCTTAAGGAAAGAAAAATAAGTTAAAACAGAATTAACGGAATTGACAGGGACGGCGGCCCCTGTTGTCAACTGGGGGCGGGGGAGGGGGGCTTGAAAACAAACGTCGGGGTCGCGAGTTTGTACGGGGGTCTGGAGCCATCCTCCTCCAGAAAATTTTGAAATCTAGAGGCTCGGAAATGGTTTTTTCAACATTCTCCATGAGTTATTTTATGTCGAAAAGTTTACTTTTTGAGATGATTGTTTAAAATTTTCAATTGCTTTTAACCTCCCGTAGGCGACTACTTGACACACAATCTGCTGTATCTCTCACGGGCGGAAATTGACAAATGTGTCGCCGTAACATATTTAGCCGGGAGCAGGGAATCATCGAGTTTGGATTCGAGTTCGAGTTCGAGTTAGAGTTCGAGTTAGACTTTGAGTTGGACTTCGAGTTAGACTTCGAGTTGGACTTCATGAAAAATCGATAATATCGATTTGACACACGAAATCAATTTATCGATTTTTACCGATTTCCGTTATCAATCAGTAAAAGTCATCCGTAACAATCGCTTACGCCTGTTTCTACCCATCGGGCGACGATCGTTTTCTCACAGGGGACCACCGCCGCTTGTATTATTTCAACAGACGCGTAATGATCAGACACTTTGTTCAATCACGTTCTTAGTTGTATCAACAAACTCAATTTGACTGGCGAGCCCCTGAGCCGCTTGAATAAAATTTGTCAGCCTATTTGACTCCACAAAATGAATGTGAGTCACTCGCACGTGTTAAGTTTCGAACTGGTGGGAGCTATTAAAAGTGTATGGATGAGAAAAGAAACCCGCGATTACTAGCCACGCAGAAAATTCAAAATTATGAATGCACGGAAAAGACAACTAACCGCCAGGCTATATCTTTCGGGTAATTAAAAATCTGACCTACTGTAGTTTAATACTAGTTAAGCCACTCCACCGTCTAAGCATATAAAGCTACGGACAGATAAATCCAACGACAAAACGTTATTTGTTTATTCAGTATCTTCCAAAAGACTGTTTAGATCGATGGTGAAACGAAGACAACACTTATATTGTATCGCCATACAAGAGAGAAAATCAGTGGAACTAAAACTCACTGAAATCGCGCTCAATCGCTCCAAAAACCACATAGGAGAAAGGACAACAGACAAGGGAGTTCAGGTAGATGTATTTGTATTGAAAATTCGTTGGTATTTTTAAATTGAACGGATCAAAACTGTTTTCTTTTGTTGTACACCATTTTCTTTTTCGTATAGACCATGCTTAGTATCTACATTTTTCGAAAAAAAAAATATCGTATACTTGTGCCATCCTTCGTTTGGAAAAGAAGGGGGGAGGGGGGGTCCGATTTCCTTTGGGAGCCCTTCCCGAGCGCGCTCTCAAAAAATAACGAAGTATTTTGCTTTTTGTATTTTTGTATTGGCAAAAAAAAATAACGAAATATTTTGCTTTTTGTATTTTTATAGTAGTACAACTCCGATTCCAACTCGAACTTCAACTCGAAGTCTAACTCGAATCCAAACTCGATGATTCGGGATTCCTGTTAATGAAAATCCGCCACCGTGAGTTTCCCAAAATTTCTCTTTCTCATTCAATGTTAATCGCGATTTGATAAACGCCGGCATGCCGCAGACTGATTCTTTAGTGCTGATTTATTTACTCGTGACTTTGGCTTCCCTTCAGAGCCGATCACCTCAGTGGAGGTGGTTCGGATTTCCCGATTTCATTCCTATTCTGTAACAAAGTTTTAATTTGACAATTGATGACTTGTCACCGATACGTAACATTCCTCTATATGATAACCGAGACACGTTTTTTACGACTTGATGACACAAAGCGGAAAGCAAAGGTGACGAAACCTGGAGCGCAATCAGATACTCCAGAAAAAGCTCTCACAAATCCGTAGAAAAGTTTTCTAAGGATTTATGAGAGATATCAGGAGGTACTTACAGTACGCGATGTTTCCGTCCTCTCGTGTTAAGTGCTTCAAAGCAATGGAGGGTAAGTATTATATAGTGACGAAATTTTGTGCTCTTGCTTTTTGAAGACAGTTCAGGTAATAAATGCAAAAAGCTTCCGGCAATAGGCAAACATACTGAACCAATCAGGAACAGTTATCTTGCCTTAATTCATGTAATCTTACTGCTCTGTGAAGAGGATAACGGTGTCTGGAGAAAAAATATTGTACTATTCTAAAGGGAGGAGAAACAAATTGGGGATAGGTGTTAAATTAATTGACTTAGGCAATAGCAAACGCCTAGGCAGACGCAGTTCCATCTACACCCTCCCCCCTCCTAACCGAAATAACTATCAAATGAGATCTCAAAAGTAAACAAACGGCAGCTGCTTTTTTAAGGATGCCGTGTGTTTAATTGTGATGACACTGTTGGCACAATTATCTTTTAAGAATTGCGAGGGGATGTTCCTTCTCTTAGGTCTATGGGAAAACTTTTCCACAATACTGTTCCACCGTAATTAAGGCTTTTCTTAAAATTATCAGTGCGTCGTTTAACAGTGAACTGTCCTTGCATGGCACACGCAGGCAACAGACAAATTTGTGAACGGGTTAGGATTCGTTGGCCAGAATTGATATTATGCACGCATGCATGCATGCATGCATGCATGTATGTATGTATGCATGTATGTATGTGTGTATGTATGTATGTGTGTATGTATATGTCGATACAAGATTTTGCATGTAATTGTGCTCTACAAAATAGTTTGAAAGACGGCCCAACTGACAATAAACACGCACTGCCTTGAATAAACAAAGCAAATGTGTCTCGATTAGCTCGATGTTAATAAACATTTCGGGCTACTGGCTGCGTCCCTCTTAGGTTTAGCCAGGTGAAGTTCTCAGAAGTAGCTAAAAATGCGAGAAATTTTAAAATTAATGCTTCAATTGCTCGAGAAAGCAATTCCAATGACAGGCAAGCATCTTCAGAAAACCTAACGTCAAAATGAGTTGCGCATCTGCCATCATGAATTGGCCACCAAGTCTTAATAACCTGAAGCTCGGTAAAAATGGCTAGCATTTAACACGTCATAGAGACTCGGGGTAGAATTTCCAGTGCAGAAAATAAGCTTTCATGTTATCAACTCAAAATATTTCATATTAGGTGCGTTTTACTAGTACGGACCCAATTTTTCAATCCAATTTGTCGCCTTGCGTCTTTTGAAAACGTCTAGATCTGAGAGTTAAATTTAAGCATGCTTTCAATGTAATTCCGAGTTGATTGGCATATGTATCCTGTGAATATTTTGAAGATTTATAAGCGCAAAAAATTGCCAGGTAACCATTACATGTAATTTAGTACAATTACTAAATTTTACCTTTATTCTTTATAGATACGACGTACGTAAGCAAGACAAGAGACAAATAGAATAGTGGGGAGCCGACTCAGCGTAATACATTACCGCTGATTACAATCTCACAGCAAAGGAGTTTTTCTTTCTGTTTGAAGCTCGAAAGGGTACTCTCTGAAGTAAAGTGACAAAGAAGTGAAATGTCTTGGCTGAACATTACGACCGGTGCAAATGAAACTGAACGTAGCGGCGTCGGGTTTAACAACACCACAATCACAGATGGGCCTAATGGTTATGACCAGTACAGAGAACCAACATGGCTGCATATTTTGCGTCTTGTTCTTTTCTCGTTTATAATCCTGGCCGGTCTCATTGGTAACTCGGTAATCTGCAAAGCAGTATGGAGCATGCCTTTCCAAAAACCGTTTTCATACTACCTCGTTGCTAACATGGCCTTTGCAGAAATCCTTAGTAACCTGTGCTCGACTTTCATGCTGGCAGACTGGGAAATCGACTCTTCTAACGTGATCCTCCGTAACATGACATGCATTTTGAATCCACTACAAGTTCTTTCACTCATGGTTGTCACTTATTCAATGGCTGCCATCGCGTTCTATCGTTACAGAGTTCTCATAAACCCTTTTTCACAAGCACCGGCAAGGAAAGCAAAAACTTTGATCATTTCCTGTTTGTGGCTAATGCCTGCAGCCATCTGCGTCCCAACGTTCTTAGGATTTAAGTTCGAACAAGGCAAATGTGCTCTACAGTCTGTGTTATTCAACAAGACACATGTGATTACTAGGTTTGTGTTGAATTTTGCCGTGCCTTACTTTGCTATTTTAGTTTCTTATGGAGCAGTGGCTTTAACCTTACGGAAGCGAATCGTAAAAAGAGCTGCACGAGGGAAGAGCTTAATCAATCATTCTTCAACAGCTGTTGTTGAAATTGAAGGGCCAGTTGAACTCCAAAACAGGCAAAGAGAAGGAAACTTTGGAGAACGTCAAAGGAGTGCTTTGAATGTGGCATGTAATCACAGATGCACTAAACCGGAAAACACCAACCTTGAGAAAGATCTGCTAAAGATGATCTATGCTATTATTCTCATCTTTATGATATGTTACTTTCCATACCAAGCTGTTTTTCTTTGGGAGAAAATCGTCGAAGCAGATTCGTGGCAATTTTATTATCACTTGCTGTTGCAGAAATATGGGTTTCTTCTGACATGCCTGCCTAGCGCATTGCACCCTCTATGTTACGGAACAATGAACAGGTTTTACGCCAATGCATTCACAAGGATTTTTCTTTGCAAGAAGACCTGACCTGAAATACACATAGCACCGAAAAATAATTTGCGTTTTTTTAGTCCGCTAGTGTATTAGTTTGGTGCAAATTGAGTAAAGCTAAGTTTTAGTTCTTGTGTTTTGCACAATTTTTATCTTCTTGCTCGACTCGCTAAAAAAACCCCAGAAATCTTGCCCATAATCATAGGTTTTTAGTGCAAATGAAGACAATTAGAGCAACATAGAAAACATGGGGGAAATGTTTCCTGAAGGAATTCAAGGCCACATGCAAAAACTGAGCTGGTGAATATGAGCTAAAACAACAAAGAATGATCTAAAATGCTCTATAGGATTGGTTTAGCAACAATCCGTTCATATGTCATAGATGTTTTTGTTAAATTATATACCCAAGAATGAGTTATTTTTGTATTTTCGTTACAAGTTACTGTAGAAGAACGATGTTTTGGTTGGCTACTCGATTTTATATGTTCAGTTATCTGTGTTGAATCGCACAATATTCCCTTCTAATTTAAAACTTTTGAAAACTGTTCAGCTTAAAATAATATTGAAAGTTCAGTTCTCTGTCTTGAAACCCAAAGATTATTAACTGAATCTACAATACCATCCAACGGTCCTGTGTTTTCCTTTTGACTTAAAACTTTTTGAAGCTCCTTGTATAGTTATCTAGTCACATTGTGTTAGTATTGAATTAACCAAGAGTCAGATAATTTGTCTCATGGGAGATTGTTTAATATTTCTGAGGAGTTGTTTAAATAAGAGTTGCAAGAAGAATCTAGTGCCCAGTTGTTCAAAGCCAGGTCCAGCTAATCCTAGCTGTTTCAAGTTTAATGATCAATAAGATTTCTTCCAAAAGATTTTTGCCTCTTAGTTTTGACTCAGACTATTCTTCTCCATTAGCTTAAAATTAGCTTTTAAAAATGATCACGTTAGGAGGTTGAATTAAACGGCCATCGTTTTTCGAAAAGTTACGTTTCCTGTGACCGGGAAAAACGGAAGAAAAAACTTTTTTGCGTTTTCAGTTGAAAACGAATGCATATGTGCCGGGTCGGGCAAAAACGATTCAAAAACGCTATGTGTGGACAGAAATTTTTAAAACGGAAAAAAGAAAACTTGCGTTTACAAGCGGAAACGGATACGTGTGGATAAGGCCTTGCACAATCAAGCAGATGCAAATGAACTCAACACCAACTGTTACTGAGAATTGTGAGGAAAATTACATTGAAAGTTGACAGAAAAAGTAGCTTAGACTGCAATGCTGCTATCTCTTACAAGAAAGTAAGGTAAGGTTGCGCTGTGTATAAACTATCTTGTTTGCAAATTGTCTCGCAATGCCCTCTTCAGCGTTGCGTTGCGGGTTGCAGAAAATCCCTTCGTGTAGATGTTGCGCGTGCTGAAGGTTGCGCGCGCGCGTCTGTGTAAAGAGCGCACGCTTATTTCTGATTGGTCTTTCGATCAAGACATCACAATAGGCATTCAACGTAAAAAGACAGTTTCGGTGGATAAAAACTGCGAGAGGTCTTCGTTGAAGTTTTCCGTGTGTTTTTATTTCCAATTTTGCGAATATGGGGATTCTTAAAGCCATTAGACGCTTGAATTGCTTTGGTTCAGGTAAAAGAAAGCAAACTTCAAGGTGAGAATACTTCACGGCGTTTAAAAAGAAAATTATTGCCGATTCTTTGTCTGAAGATTTTTAGCACCGCTATTTTATTGTTCAACAGGAAACAACTGGAAAAAGAATTGAGTCACATAAATGCATCAATCCGTGTAATGGAAGAAAAGATTGAGACCACAAGGTACCAGGTTTCGATTTTTGTCAAGAACCTATCCTTACTTGGCGCGCTGGGCATCGGTTTCATTATTCCCGCGCTTGGAATCGATCGCATATTTTCCCGCGCTTGACATAGCTTTGCATGTTTTTGCTTCTAGTTCTGATTGGTTCATTGCCTCATTCATTGCGTCATGATTGGCCAGATGTGGTTAGAATACGCGACTTTTGAGAAAGTATTTGTTAAATAATCAAGAACTGATTTTTTTTTAGGTGGATCATCGATGAATGCAAGCAACAGCAATTAGCAGAGGAACAAGAGCAGGTTGCTATAGACACCAGAAGCCAGCTGATGGGTCAAGTAGGACAGATAGAAATTGAACTGAACGAAGCATTAGAGCAACGCCAAACGACAATGGTCGACATCATGTAAGTTTGAAAACGCATATTGCGCATGCACAGCAGGTCCCCACCTCTCGGGTTCTCGGAACATGGGCATAGTCGGTATACTCTCCTATTTTTATAAGAACGTGTGATTTTGCGGCCGAGGCTGAAGCCAAACTAAATGTTCTTATTTTTTCAACATTCTTATAAAAAAGGATTGCTTACTCTTAGAACTGTCTACCCTTTAACATAAAAATCTCACCAGAGAGGTCAAAGAAATTGGCGATTTATGCAGCAAAGATACAAACAACAACAACATCGTCAAGTTCGGGAAAAAAGGTCGTTTTGGCGTCTAGTATTGCAGGATCTAGCCAGCTGGTTTTTAACCCCATTTTAACGGTAAATTCACTTATCCATTAAGGGATCTTGTTTGATAAGTCATTTTAAAAAGTTGCTTTGGTAATGTCATTAACAGTTGACTGTCCTTGAAGACAGAAAATGTTATTTAAGCCTATGTACATGGTGTTATATTTTTTCTTGTACAAAAAGTAACAAGTAGTTTCTCTTCACAGTGAAACCGGCCTCAGAAAAATGGCTCTAGAGAAAGACGTCGAAGCCTTAGAGAAGAGGTTAACGTTCTTTTGGAATGAACTGAATCAAAACGACCCGGATCCAAGACAAACTGCCAAAACATGGCGAGAAAATCTTCGACAAATGCGTTCACAGAGTGACATGCACAAAGCAGTGTTAAAGCCGCCTCTGATTACAATTAGGGAAGATGAGGCTATTTGGATGGATAGGAAACTAAGTTCTGAAAGCTTGGAGTGGCAGAGTGAAGAAAATGTTTCAGAAATGGCCACTCCCCTTTGAACTCAATTCCGTGATGTACCGTACCCGCTTATTTCAAACAATCAACTGATTAATCTATGTACAAAAGACTAGCTTGAGATAGCAGACGCCCTTATTCTCTGGCTCGGGTTTTTGCGCGCCAGAAAATGTTTCCCGGCGAGTGAAACAAGAGCCGGGAATGTCGTCTGCTCTGGCAAGAAGAGCGAAATCTTGCCGAAACAAAGAAACTCACATTTTTCAGGTACTAACTTAAACAAGAAGCTTGTTCCTTGTATTTTCAGACATTGTACCGGAAAATATACTAATAAATTTATAGCGGGTGTAATTGTTTATTGAAAATAACTGTGTAACAGTTGTGTCGAAACAGTTTTGTCGTTCGGTGACATTGCGCCCCAACAAAACCCTGAAAATTAAAGGAGTTTCGGAATTTCAGATCATGTCAGATGAGCTTGCGCCGTGTTGCATAACCTTATTCACCTCTGATAACACGTAGATGTATGTGGTCTCAGTGGTTTTTTTTCAAATGGCACCCTCAAGGATATCCTTCTAGCAGAGAGTTTCTTTCTGGCAAGTGCAGTTTAGCATGTACGAAGTCGTTTGCGTCTCTACTGAGTATTTCGCGTAGTCGGCTTGTTTATTTCTCTCAAGGTACGCTAAGCATACCAGACTGACATAATTCCCGTGCAGTGGTTTTCAGAGGTGTGGGTTGGGAGGGGACAATTGGAAGAAGTCGTGATATTTTGGCAACAAGTTTTTGACTTATTACAACTGATTAAAATTTCTGCGGGAAAATCACTCGTCGGCTGCGGAGAGTAGTCGAGATCTTTTACGGCATATAACGTCTCTAAGACGAATAATAATAGAATAATTTGTGCGTTAGTTTCGAAAAATAGAACACACAGTATTTGTTCCCAACGTAAAATTTACTATGTCAGGATCGTACCTAGTATTTTTTGTCTGTGGGGGCAAACTCCGCACACCCCTCACAGGGATCTCCCGTATACACACAGGGTTTCTAGTTGGACGTTTTTGTTTTCACTTCTACACAGAAAGTTGCCTCTACGACCTTTAGAGAAAAAAAAACACACTGATGCTTTTTGTCTTAAAATGTCATGACTTTTTATGGAGTTAACACCTTGTTTAGCTTGAATCAAACATTGTCCATCATTTAATGGTAAATTTAAAACACAGTCGATGTGCTGCTGGACGTAAACAAAGGGGAAAAAATCACTGAGCTTCCACAATTCAAACGCACTAAAACAGTGGAGCAAAGCATTTGGAAAAAAGACAGTCGTAACTTAGTACAATTCAAGCCTTTTGTTACTGTGACATGTTGCATAGCTCTATAACACGCTACAACAATTACTAGAGAACCAAAACACCAAATAGCCGTGCGAAGAAACACAACTCCTTGTGACAAAAACTAGTAGCCGGAACCGGCATTACAACAACTACAGAATGAACCTCATTGAACGATACAAGCAATGATTAATTTCTGTCCTAACATTACACAAATCCCAACAAGAAAGGCACTTAAAACTATCACGCACTTAAAAGAGCAAACCAAACCAAACTGAAATGTCCTATGTGGCATAAAAGCACCTTCGTTGAACACACAGAGTAAGAGGTCATATTCAAAATGGAGAGAATTCAAAAGAGGAAAATCAAAAATCATTAGGCACAAATGACCTGTGAGGATGAACATACGATGGTTAAATCCAAGGCTCTATCAAATCCTCCAAACCTGCTACAAATACTTGGGAGTAGCGCAGGTTTACTCGTGTAAGCGAGATTTAAAAAGGCTAAAACGCGCACCAGGGAGTGGCATAGGCTTGTCAGTCTTAATTTACACACCAAATTCTAAACCATAGGCAGCCCAAAATGACAAAATCATTATTTTCATAAGAAAACTCGTACTGGCTTTTGCTTTGAAAGATTTTCCAAAATAACTATTTGGAATTCACATTGAAGGAATGTTTTTTCAGTCGATTTTCTTGTGATTTCGGACCAATATAGCTACAAGAAATAGCTCACCAAACTCAAACACTATGTCAGAAAAAAAAATTGAATTTTCCTGGCGGGGTTAGCTGCTTCCTCTGCCGGCCCGGTATGTAGCTCAGAATAAAGCTTTAGAGTGGGAGTCAAACAGGAAGACAATAGTTTAACAAAAGGCTAGCCTGCATAGCAAGGGTTTCCATTGGGTTTTGTGCATTAGTTTCGCTGTTTGATTGTGCGATATCCGTGCGGTCAAAAAGCGAAAAAAAATGGACAAAACCCAAATGGAAACCGCGCTCACTACGCAAGCTAACAAAAGGTACGCGGATAGGTCGCAGTTACACATGAACGCTAATTTATAGTTATGATATTGACCGATAGCAATTCACTGCTTTTGCTGATCTGAAATAAGTTACAGAAATGGTTTTCGCTTAGGTGATTATTTTTTTTATATATATTTTAACAGCGAAACTTAAGCAAACAAAATAGTCATAATTTTCTACGCTCATGATATTTTTCGGGATACTTTTCCAGCGCTCGAAGCAGTTGAGTATGAGCAGAAGTCCATTGCTCATGGTTGCATATATTCCCGAGCTTGCATCGGCGAACTAGCCACGACACCTTTTCAGTTAGCAAGTTCTCTGTTGCAGTCATTTTTCTTCAGAAATACATAAATTACCATATTTTATTCACTCTTCGGTTCTCAAGAGCGAGCACAGTGACTTCTCCTTTCATTTCAACTTTGAACAAACCGGCACATTTATACAAAAGCTCATTGCTGCCGTTCTTTTTCAAAGAAGTGTCCTAGTGTTGTTCTATTCTCGGAATAGCATGTCTTGTGCTTCGATTAAAATGATAGCTCGTGAACAAGACCAATGGTTTTGTGTTGTAGTTTAAGACAACAAAAATGCAGGTTGGGTTTGAAAACCGTTCAATTTGCGAATTGTTTACTGTGATGGCAGGTGCCGTCCTTTATTTGGTGAACTCGCTTTAAATGTGATAAAATCGAATCCACACTCTGTCTGTTCGGCTTTTAGCCGGATCATTCAAAGTAAAGTGTATTGCTTACTGTTTTTTTTTTTTTTTTTTTTTTTTTTTTGCCACTTCCCTTTTATCTGCAGTTTGAATTCCGATCGATACGAATGATATTGGACGTTCAATTGGACGTTCGAAGGGATGTTCCTTCTCTTAGGTCTATGGGAAAGCTTTCCCATAATACTGCTTCACTGTAATTTTATAAAGCTTTTCTTAAAATAATCAGTGCGTCGTTTAACAGTGAACTGTCCCTGCATGGCACACGCAGGCAACAGACAAATTTGTGAACCGGTCAGGATGCGTTGGCCAGAATTGATATTACGATTCTTACGATGTTTGTTTTATATGTCGATATAAGAATTTACATGTAATTGTGCTCTACAAAATAGTTTGAAAAACGGCCCAACTGGCAAGGAACACGCACTTCCTTGAATAAACAGAGTAAATGTGGCTCGATTAGCTCGATATTAATAAACATGTCGGGCTACTGGCTGCGTCGCTCTTAGGTTTAGCCAGGTGAAGTTCTTAGAAGTAGCTGAACATGCGAGAAATTTTGAAATTAACGTTCTGATTGGTCGAGAAATCAATTCCAGTGACAGGCAAGCACCTTAAGTAAACCTAACGTCAAAATGAGTTGCGCATCTGCCATCATATGAATTAGCCACCAAGTCTTTAAAAACCCGAAGCTCGGTAAAAATGGCTAGCATTTAAGACGTTAAAGAGACTCAGGGTAAAATTTCCAGTGCAGCAAATAAGCTTTCATGTTATCAACTCAAAATATTTCATATTAGGTGCGTT
Source organism: Pavona decussata (assembly GCF_977016875.1). Classification (NCBI taxonomy): domain Eukaryota; kingdom Metazoa; phylum Cnidaria; class Anthozoa; order Scleractinia; family Agariciidae; genus Pavona; species Pavona decussata. The sequence goes on along the minus strand of NW_028145602.1, from coordinate 404,282 downwards.
TTACTAGTACGGACCCAACTTTTCAATTCAATTTGTCAAGCCTTGCGTCTTTTAAAAACGTGTAGATCTGAGAGTTAAATTTAAGCATGCTTTCGATGTAATTCAGTTGATTGGCATATGTATATCCTGTAAATACATTGAAGATTTATAAGCGCAAAAAATTGCCATGCAATCGTTACGTGTAATTTAGTACAGATATTAAATTTTACCATTATTCTTTATAGATACGAGGTACGTAAGCAAGACAAGAGACAAATAGAACAGTGGGGAACCGACTCAACGTAATAAATTACCGCTGCTTACAATCCCACAGCAAAGGAGTTTTTCTTTCTGTTTGAAGCTCGAAAGGGTACTCTCTGAAGTAAAGCGACAAAGAAGTGAAATGTCTTGGTTGAACATTACGACCGGTGCAAATGAAACTGAACGTAGCGGCGTCGGGTTTAACAACACCACCATCACAGATGGTTTTGGGCAGTACAAAGAACCAACGGGGCTGCATATTTTGCGTCTTGTTCTTTTCTCGTTTATAATCCTGGCCGGTCTCATTGGTAACTCGGTAATCTGCAAAGCAGTATGGAGCATGCCTTTCCAAAAACCGTTCTCATACTACCTCGTAGCTAACATGGCCTTTGCAGAAATCCTTAGTAACCTATGCGCGACTTTCATGCTGGCAGACTGGGAAATCGACTATTCTAACGTGATCCTCGGTAACATGACATGCATTTTGAATCCATTACAAGTTCTTTCACTCATGGTTGTCACTTATTCAATGGCTGCCATCGCGTTCTATCGTTACAGAGTTCTCATAAACCCTTTTTCACAAGCTCCGGAAAGGAAAGCAAAAACTTTGATCATTTCCTGTTTGTGGCTAATGCCTGCAGCCATCTGCGTCCCAACGTTCTTAGGATTTAAGTTCGAACAAGGCAAATGTGCTCTACAGTCTGTGTTATTCAACAAGACACATGTGATTACTAGGTTTGTGTTGAATTTTGCCGTGCCTTACTTTGCTATTTTAGTTTCTTATGGAGCAGTGGCTTTAAGCTTACGGAAGCGAATCGTAAAAAGAGCTGCACGAGGGAAGAGCTTAATCAATCAGTCTTCAACAGCTGTTGTTGAAATTGAAGGGCCAGTTGAACTCCAAAACAGGCAAAGAGAAGGAAACTTTGGAGAACGTCAAAGGAGTGCTTTGAATGTTGCATGTAACCGCAGATGCAGTAAACCGGAAAACACCAGCCTTGAGAAAGATCTGCTAAAGATGATCTATGCTATTATTCTCATCTTTATGATATGTTACTTTCCATACCAAGCTGTTTTTCTGTGGGAGAAAATTGTCGAAGCAGATTCGTCGCAATTTTATTATCACTTGTTATTGCAGAAACATTTGTTTCTTTTGACATGCGTGCCTAGCGCATTGCACCCTCTGTGTTACGGAACAATGAACAGGTTTTACGCCAATGCATTCACAAGGATTTTTCTTTGCAAGAAGACCTGACCTGAAATGCACATCGCACCGAAAAATAATTTGCGTTTTTTTAGTCCGCTAGTGTATTAGTTTGGTGCAAATTGAGTAAAGCTAAGTTTTAGTTCTTGTGTTTTGCACAATTTTTATCTTCTTGCTCGACTCGCTAAAAAAACCCCAGAAATCTTGCCCATAATCATAAGTTTTTAGTGCAAATGAAGACAATTAGAGCAACAGAGAAAACATTGGGGAAATGTTTCCTGAGGGAATTCAAGGGCACATGCAAAAACTCCAGTGACTCTGAGCTAAAACAACAAAGAATGATCTAAAATGCTCTATAGGGTTGGTTTTGCACCAATCCGTTCATATGTCATAGATGTTTTTGTTAAACTATATACCCAAGAGTTATTTTTGTATTTTTGTTTTTTTTTATGTTTGATTGGCTACTCGATTTTATATGTTCAGTTATCTGTATTGAATCCCACGATGTTCCCTTCTGATGTAAATCTTTTTAAAACTGTTCGGCTTGAAATAATGTTGAAAGTTCAGTTCTCTGTCTTGAAACCCAAAGATTATTAATCTACAATACCATCCAACTGTCCTCTTTGTATAGTTATCTAGTCACATTGTGTTAGTATTGAATTGACCAAGATTCAGATAATTTGTCTCATGGGAGATTGTTTAATATCACTGAAGAGTTGTTTAAATAAGAGTTGCAAGAAGAATCCAGTGCCCAGTTGTTCAAAGCCAGGTCAAGCTATTCCTAGCTGTTTCAAGTTAAATAATCAATAAAATTTCTTCCAAAAGATTTTTGCCTCTTAGTTTTGACTCAGGCTATAATCTTCTCCATTAACTTAAAATCAGCTTTTAAAAATGATCAGGTCAGGAGGTCGAATTAAACGGCCATCGTTTTTCGAAAAGTTGCGTTTCCCGTGACGGGGAAAAAGGAAGAAAAAAACTTTTGCGTTTTCAGTTGAAAACGGATGCATATGTGCCGGGTCGGGCAAAAACGATTCAAAAACGCTATGTGTGGACAGAACTTTTTAAAACGGAAAAAAATTTGCGTTTGTAAACGAAAAACGATACGTTTGGACGGAGCCTCACACAATCAAGCAGATGCAAATGAACTCAACACCAATTGTCACTGAGAATTGTGAGGAAAATTACATTAAAATTTGACAAAAAAAAAGTAGCCTAGTCTTCTACGGTCCAACCTCTCATAAGAAAGCGAGGTAAGGTTGCACTGTGTATTAAATGTATTTTTTGCAAATTGTCTTGCACTGCGCTTTTCACTGTTGCGTTGCAGGTTGCAGAAAATCCCTTCGTGTAGATGTTGCGCGTGCTGAAGGTTGCGCGCGCGCGTCTGTGTAAAGAGTGCGCGCTTATTTCTGATTGGTCTTTCGATCAAGACATCACAATAGGCATTCAACGTAAAAAGACAGTTTCAGTGGATAAAAATTTCGAGAGGTCTTTGTTGAAGTTTTCCGTGTGTTTTTATTACAAATTTTGCGAATATGGGGATTCTTAAAGCCATTACACGTTTGAATTGCTTTGGCTCCAGTAAACGAAAGCAAAATTCAAGCTAACAATACTTCACGGCGTTTCAAAAGAAAATTATTGCCGATTCTTTGTCTGAAGATTTTTATCACCGCTATTTTATTGGTTTAACAGGAAACAACTGGAAAAAGAATTGAGTCACATGAATGCATCAATCCGTGCAATGGAAGAAAAGATTGAGACCACAAGGTACCAGGTTTCGATTTTTGTCAAGAATCTATCCTTTCTTGGCGCGCTTGGCATCGGTTTCGTTATTCCCGCGCTTGGAATCGATCGCATATTTTCCCGCGCTTAGCATCAGTTTGCATGCTTTTGCTTCTACTTCTGATTGGTTCATTGTCTCATTCAGTGCGTCATTATAGACCAGACGTGGTTAGAATACGCGCACTTATTTGAGAAAGGATTTGTTTAATAATCAAGAACTGATTTTTTTTTTAGGTGAATCATCGATGAATGCAAGCAACAGCAATTAGCAGAGGAACAAGAGCAGGTTGCTATAGACACCAGAAGCCAGCTGATGGCTCAAGTAGGACAGATAGAAATTGAACTGAATGAAGCATTAGAGCAACGCCAAACGACAATGGTCGACATCATGTAAGTTTGAAAACGCATATTGCACATGCACAGCAGGTACCCACCTCTGGAAACATGGGGAAAGCCGGTGTATTCTTCTTTTTTATAAGAACGTCTGATTTTGCGGCCGAGGCTGAAGCCAAACTAAGTGTTCTTATTTTTTCAAAGTTCTTACAAAAAAGGATTGTAAACTCTTAGAACTGGCTAGCCTTTGGCATAATAATTTCACCAGACAGTTCACAGAAATCAGTGATTTATGCGGCAAAGATACAAACAACAACAACAACATCGTCAAGCTCGGGAAAAAAGGTCGTTTTGGCGTCTAATCTTGCAGGATCCAGCCAGCTAGTTTTTAACCCCATTTTAACGGTAAATCATGAAGTGAACGAGATTCTAAATTTTTAACAGTTAGAGGCCATAATCTGCCTTCAGATATCCATTAAGGGATCTTGCTCGATAAATCAGTTTAAAAAGTTGTTTTGGTAATGTCATTTTCCAAATTTAATGACATTGACTGTCCTTGAAGACAGAAAATGACAGAAAAAATGACGGAAAATGTTATTTAAGCCTATGTACTTGGTGTTATATTTTTCCTGTACAAAAAGTAACAAGTAGTTTCTCCTTACAGTGAAACCGGCCTCAGAAAAATGGCTCTAGAGAAAGACGTCGAAGCCTTAGAGAAGAGGTTAACGTTCTTTTGGAATGAACTGAATCAAAACGACCCGGATCCAAGACAAACTGCCAAAACATGGCGAGAAAATCTACGACAAATGCGTTCACAGAGTGACATGCACAAAGCAGTGCCAAAGCCGCCTCTGATTACAATTAGGGAAGATGAGGCTATTTGGATGGATAGGAAACTAAGTTCTGAAAGCTTGGAGTGGCAGAGTGAAGAAAATGTTTCAGAAATGGCCACTAACCTTTGAACTCAATTCCGTGATATACCGTACCCGCATATTTCAAACAATCAACTTGTTGATCTATGTACAAAAGACTATCTTGGAGAACAGACGCCTTTATCCTCTGGCTCTGGTCTGAGTTTGCGCGTCAGAAAATGTTTCCCGGCGAGTGAAACAAGAGTCGGGAATGACGTCTGCTCTGGCAAGCTAAAAAGCTATTGCCGAAGCAAAGAAACTCACATTTTTCACGTACTGACATACACAAGAAGCTGGTTCCTTGTATTTTCAGACATTTGTACCGGAAAATATACTAATAAATTTGCAGCGGGTGTTATTGTTGTTTGTTGGAAATAACTGTGTAACAGTTGTGTTAAACCAGTTTTAGACTGCAAGCAGTCCCTTTTTGGTTAGTCGAGAGGGTGCGCTCACAGCGCAGCGATACTGGAACGAGGAGAAATAAACGAGAAGAGACTTTCCCCTTTTCCCCGCCTCTCACCAAGCCACTCTCTGCTCGTTCGCTCCAGTTATTTTGCGCTCGGCTATTTCACACGACCTGTCGACTATCCAGAAAGGGACTGCTTGCAATCTAAAACAGTTTTGTCGTTCGGTGACATTGCGCTCCAACAAAACCCTGAAAATTAAAGGAGTTTCGGAATTTCAGATAAGCTTGCGCCGTGTTGCATAACCCTATTCACCTCTGATATCACGTAGATGTATGTGGTCTAAGTGATTTTCTTCAAATGGCACCCTCAAGGATACCCTTCTAGCAGATCGTTTCTTTCTGGCAAGTGCAGTTTAGCATGTACGAAGTCGTTCGCGTCTCTAGTATTTCGCGTAGTCGGCTTGTTTACTTCTCTCGGGGAAGCTAAGCAAGCCAGCCTAACATTGTTCCCGTGGAGTGGTTTTTAGAGGTGTGGATTGAGAGGGGAAAATTGGAAGGAGTCGTGATATCGTGGTAACAAGTTTTTGACCTATTACAACTCATTACAAACTCTGGGGGGGTGGGGGGGGGGAATCACTCGTCGACTGCGGAGACTAGCCGAGATCTTTTACAACAAATAACATCTCCAAGACAAACAGAACACACAGTATTTGTTTCCAACGTCAAATTTACTGTGTAGCCCAGAATAAAGCTTTAGAGTGGGAGTCAAGGTTACTGGTGATCGAGCGCGGGCAGAGTAACACCCGGCGTATTCAGACTCGTGTTGTTAAAGGACGCGATGGGAATTAGCTCAAAACCAAAATAGCCTATTACAGAACATATTGGATAGAACGATATTCAAGCTTTACAAAAGTAGTTACTTTCAAAACTAAACAGGGAGACAATAGTTTAACAAAAGGCTAGCCTGCATAGTAAGGGTTTCCATTGGGTTTTGGGCGTTAGTTTCGCTGTTTGAACGCGTGACGTCCGTGTGGTCAAGAAGCGAAAAAACGAACAAAACCCAAACGGTAACTCTTGCTACGCAAGCTAACAAAAGGCTCTATTTTTCCTTCACCTCTTCCTATGACACCCCGCGCGCCTCAATCCATCCTCGTGTCCAATCTTCTCACCCCACCAAACACGTATATAGCTACTGGGTACGAGTCTGCGGATAGGTCGCAGTTACACGTGAACGCTAACTACAGTTATGATATTACCCGAAAACAATTCACTGCGTTTACTGATCTGAAATGAGTTACAGAAATGGTTTTCGCTTAGGTTATTATTATTATTATTATTGTTATTATTATTATTATTATGTGCAATTAAAAAACGAATGTATGCTAAAATAGAACCACATAGGGCGCGCAGCGTAATCTATGCGATGTTAAAGAACTATAAAAAGAAAACTGTTGAGTTAAAAAAAATAGCGATAAAATATAAAAATCTCATAAAATATAAAAGTTCTCCGACACAAAAAGTATATGGAGCTTCTACGCTATTCTCTAAAGGAAAGTCAATTGACGGTAGCTTTGAAAGTTCTTACTATGTTGAGGGAGCTCGAGATGGTAGCCTTCTGCATCCTTCTCATTCTTCTTATTATTATTCCTATTCTTCTTCTTATTATTCTTATTCTTATTCTTATTCTTATTCTTCTTCTTCTTCTTCTTCTTCTTCTTCTTCTTCTTCTTCTTCTTCTTCTTCTTCTTCTTCTTCTTATTATTATTATTATTATTATTATTATTATTATTATTATTTTTAACAGCGAAACCTAAGCAAACAAAGTAGTCATAATTTTCTTCCCTCATGATATTTTTCGGGATACTTTTCCAGCGCTTGAAGCATTGAGTATGAGCAGAAGTCCATTGCTCACGGTTGCATATTTTCCCGAGCTTGTGATCGGTGAACCAGCCACGACACCTTTTCAGTTAGCAAGGTTCTCTGTTGCAGTCATTTTTCTTCAGAAATACATAAATTACCATATTTTATTCACTCTTCGGTTCTCAAGAGCGAGCACAGTGACCTCTCCTCTCATTTCAACTTTAAACAAATTCACATTTGGACAAAAGCCCATTGCTGCCGTTCTTTTTCAGAGAAGTGTCCTAGTGTTGTTCTATTCTTGGAATAGCATGTCTTGTGCTTCGATTACAATGATAGCTCGTGAACAAGACCAATGGTTCCGTGTTGTAGTTTAAGACAACAAAAATGCAGATTGGGTTTGAAAACTGTTCAATTTGCGAATTGTTTACTGTGATGGCAGGTGCCTTCCTTTATTTGGTGAACTCGCTTTAAATATGATAAAATTGAATTCACACTCTGTCTGTTCGGCTTTTAGCCGGATCATTCAAAGTAGAGTGTATTGCTTACTGTTTTTTTTTTTTTTTTTGCGACTTCGCCATTAATTATATGCGGTTTGAATTTCGATCGATACGAATGAAATTGGACGTTTACTCGACTTCAAATGTGATTCAGCTGAGGCCAGCGAAACGGGCATTGACATCTTGTCAGTAACTTCACTTTCGTCTTTTAAACCTAAACAAAAGGCTTTGTGTATGTTTTCATCGATACTTTGATATACTAAAAACATATTAAAGGTCTGGAAATTAGGATATCAGGATTATCTGTCAATTCACTGGGTCTGTTGAAATTGGTCTTCAATGCTGTTCACATGTTCTATACTTGTGTGTTTATACAGAGGCCAATTATTATTTTCATATTTCCTCCTTCCACAGCCATAAAAGGGAAAAGGAAAAAGAAACGCCATTAATATATCACACAAGCTTGAAGTCAAGAAATTAAATCAATACTTTTGCTAAAATTGAGGACACAGTTTTCTTTTTTAATTTCCGGTCGCCCCATTTTCCTTGAAACAACAATTTTGGATTTGCATTTTAAAAAAAGTGCAAACCCACAAAAAATTCTCAGATGAATTATTGGCTACCCTGTTTCATTTTCGCCAACTGTTTACTTTTTTGTTCTATCAGTCTGGCTCAGTTGAAGCGAAAAAAACCCAAGGTGAGTAATATTTGTTTGTTTCAACATGAGCATTTTGACACTTATTAAATTACTTCGTTTCGTTTCGTAGTCAGTTCTCGCAAAAACATTACAATACAATACAATACAATACAATACAATACAAACTTTATTAATTCGCCAACGCTACTATCTTTTAGATCAAAATGAGCATTTTGGCAATCATTGAATTACTGCGTTTCGTTTAGTCAGTTTTCGCAAAAACATTCGCCAAACGTTACTACCTTTTAGATCAGGACAGTCCAGAAGGATTAAATGTTTTATGTTTTCGAGCGAGATCACAAAAGCGTTAGATTTTTTCATTTGCAAGGTCTGCCTACTGCAACATCCGAACAGCAATTTTCAAGGAAGAAACCTTTGAAAAACAAAGGCTCCCCCCCCCCCCCCCCCATCCCACCATACTGCAAGCATTTAGATTATTAAACCTTTTTCAATGCTAAAAGAACACGAAAAAGTAGAAACAGATCAAGCTGTATACGTGAGGCCGCAAGTAGCCTTGTAGAAAATGAACGTCGCTTTGCTTCGTGGCCGGGGGGAGACAAGTCTGTTTACTCAGCCGGCCACAAAGAATAATACATTTCAGTTCCCATCTCAGTGGCCGAAAATTTTGTTAGTAATTCCTAAAATAACGAGACAGCTAAAGAGGCTTGAACATTAGCGAAACTTGAGTGCTTCAAAGCTATGGAGAGTAAAGTATATTGTGACGAAATTTTGTGTTCTTACTTTTTGAAGACAGTTCAGGTAATAAATGCAAAAAGCTTCCGGCAATAAGCAAACATACTGAACCAACCAGGAACAGTTATCTTCCCTTAATTCATGTAATCTTACTGCTCTGTGAAGAGGATAACGGTGTCTGGAGAATAAAGTATTATATCATTCCAAAGGGAGGAGAAACAAATTGGGGATAGGTGTTAAAAAATTGATTTAGACAATAGCAAACGCCTAGGTAGACGCAGTTCCATCTACCCCCTCCCCCCTCCCCCCACCGAAATAACTATCAAAGGAGAACTCAAAAGTAAAGAAACGGCAGCTGCTTTTTTTGAGGATGCAGTGTGTTTAATTGTGATGACACTGTTGGCACAATTATCTTTTAAAAATTGCGAAGGGATGTTCCTTCTCTTAGGTCTATGGGGAAGCTTTTCCATAATACTGCTTCACTGTAATTCTATAAAGCTTTTCTTAAAATGATCAGTGCATGCGTCGTTTAACAGTGAACTGTCCCTGCATGGCACACGCAGGCAACAGACAAATTTGTGAACCGGTCAGGATGCGTTGGCCAGAATTGATATTACGATTCTTACGATGTTTGTTTTATATGTCGATATAAGAATTTACATGTAATTGTGCTCTACAAAATAGTTTGAAAGACGGCCCAACTGGCAAAGAACACGCATTGCCTTGAATAAACAAAGCAAATGTGGCTCGATTAGCTCGATATTAATAAACATTTCGGGCTACTGGCTGAGTCCCTCTTAGGTTTAGCCAGGTGAAGTTTATAGAAGTAGCTGAAAATGCGAGAAATTTTAAAATTAACGTTCCAATTGGTCGAGAAATCAATTCCAGTGACAGGCAAGCACCTTAAGTAAACCTAACGTCAAAATGAGTTGCGCATCTGCCGTCATAAATTGGCCACCAAGTCTTTAATAACCTGAAAATCGGTAAAAATGGCTAGCATTTAAGACGTCAAGGAGACTCAGGATATAATTTCCAGTGCAGCAAAAAAGCTTTCATGTTATCAACTCAAAATATTTCATATTAGGTGCGTTTTACTGGTACGGACCCAATTTTTCAATCCAATTTGTTAAGCCTTGCGTCTTTTGAAAACGTCTAGATCTGAGAGTTAAATTTAAGCATGCTTTCGATGTAATTCAGTTGATTGGCATATGTATCCTGTGAATATATTGAAGATTTATAAGCGCAAAAAATTGCCATGCAATCATTACATGTAATTTAGTACAGATATTAAATTTTACCATTATTCTTTGTAGATACGAGGTACGTAAGCAAGACAAGAGACAAATAGAACAGTGGGGAGCCGACTCAGCGTAATAAATTACCGCTGCTTACAATCCCACAGCAAAGGAGTTTTTCTTTCTGTTTAAAGCTCGAAAGGGTACTCTCTGAAGTAAAGCGACAAAGAAGTGAAATGTCTTGGCTGAACATTACGACCGGTGCAAATGAAACTGAACGTAGCGGCGTCGGGTTTAACAACACCACCATCACAGATGGGCCTAATGGTTATGACCAGTACAGAGAACCAACATGGCTGCATATTTTTCGTCTTGTTCTTTTCTCGTTTATAATCCTGGCCGGTCTCATTGGTAACTCGGTAATCTGTAAAGCAGTATGGAGCATGCCTTTCCAAAAACCGTTCTCATACTACCTCGTTGCTAACATGGCCTTTGCAGAAATCCTTAGTAACCTGTGCTCGACTTTCATGCTGGCAGACTGGGAAATCGACTATTCTAACGTGATCCTCGGTAACATCACATGCATTTTGAATCCACTACAAGTTCTTTCACTCATGGTTGTCACTTATTCAATGGCTGCCATCGCGTTCTATCGTTACAGAGTTCTCATAAACCCTTTTTCACAAGCTCCGGCAAGGAAAGCAAAAACTTTGATCATTTCCTGTTTGTGGCTAATGCCTGCAGCCATCTGCGTCCCAACGTTCTTAGGATTTAAGTTCGAACAAGGCAAATGTGCTCTACAGTCTGTGTTATCCAATAAGATACATGTGATTACTAGGTTTGTGTTGAATTTTGCCGTGCCTTACTTTGCTATTTTAGTTTCTTATGGAGCAGTGGCTTTAACCTTACGGAAGCGAATCATAAAAAGAACTGCACGAGGGAAGAGTTCAATCAATCAATCTTCAACAACTGTTGTTGAAATTGAAGGGCCAGTTGAACTCCAAAACAGGCAAAGAGAAGGAAACTTTGGAGAACGTCAAAGGAGTGTTTTGAATGTTGCATGTAACCGCAGATTCAGTAAACCGGAAAACACCAGCCTTGAGAAAGATCTGCTAAAGATGATCTATGCTATTATTCTCATCTTTATGATATGTTACTTTCCATACCAAGCTGTTTTTCTGTGGGAGAAAATTGTCGAAGCAGATTCGTGGCAATTTTATTATCACTTGCTGTTGCAGAAATATGGGTTTCTTTTGACATGCCTGCCTAGCGCATTGCACCCTCTGTGTTACGGAACAATGAACAGGTTTTACGCCAATGCATTCACAAGGATTTTTCTTTGCAAGAAGACTTGAAATACACATCGCACAGAAAACAATTTGCGTTTTTTTAGTCCGCTAGTGTATTAGTTTGGTGCAAATTGAGTATAGCTAAGTTTTAGTTCCTGTGTTTTGCGGTACAATTTTCATCCTCTTGCCGTCTCACTTAATTCTGTTGCGACGGAAATCCCCCATTGTAAAGAAAGCGCGCGACAATCGTTTTTGTAAATATGTTTTGTGTGTGTATTAAATTTGCATGGTTACCTTACACTACGTTTTCATACTGCTGTGTATCTTTCTTAACAATGACCTAGTCGATGGTTAAGTTGCGTGTCGTTTAGGAAACAATTAAATTCTCTTGTACACTTTTTGTTGTTTACGAAGAAGTATTGTATTTCTTCAAAGAGCGGACTTTACTGAGAGTAAAAATCATATACAAGCAAGAACGATTTAGCTAGTCAGTCACATAGATGTATGCAAGAAAGTAGCCAATAGTTTTTGTAAGTGAAGTCTTTCGCCAATCATGAAGTGGTGAAGTATGTACGCTCGGAAACCTGAATAAAGAAAGTGCGACAATTGTTAAATGTATGTAAACAGTATCCTTGAGCTCACGCTAAATTTCAGACTGCTTGAAAAGCTGTGTAAATCTTTCCCCCAACAGCTAAGGGACTCCAATACCGCCACTCAAAAAGTCTTTCTTTGGACGGGCGAAAGCCCGGGAAGCTTGCCTATAAGAAATTAATTCAAAGAAAGGCAATAACTCCAAAGGCAAGTCAAGAGAAATGGCTTAAAGACTGTAACATTCCCGAGAATCAACCAGTTCACTGGGGACAAGTCTATAGCTATATAGCTGTCCTTAAAAAAAATGCATGAAGCCCATCTCTTTCCATTTTAAACTCATACACAGGCGGATAGCAACCAACACTTTTTTGAACAAAATTGGAATAAAGGATTCTGACAAGTGTAGCTTCTGTGTAAATGAACCAGAACACTTACTGTACTTATTTTGGAACTGTCTGAAGACTAGCGCCTTTGGAACAAACTAATCACGTGGCTCTCCCTTTTCAGTGTTATTGAAAAAGATTTCAATCTTACCTCCGCAGTCCGGCACTTTAGGATTGAGGCCAAAAGTTATGGGGCTCATAAATTAAATCCGTCTGCTAATTGCAAGATATTTCATTTGTACGGAAGCTTATAGGTGCCATCTGAGTTGTTGAAAATACGACAGCGAAGCTTTTGAAAATCCGACATTTGACTTGTGAAAATCCGAGATCTGAGTTGTTAAAATCCGATATCCGAGTTGTGGAAATCCGACATCCGAGTTGTGAAAATCCGATATCCGAGTTGTTAAAATCCGACATCCGAGTTGTAAAAATACGACATCTGAGTTTAAAAATCCTACATCCGATTTGTTAAAATCTGACATCCGAGTTGTAAAAATGAGGGCGAGAAACAATTGGCCACTATATTTACAAAAGTCGATTAGCACTGGTGTCTTTCCAACTGAGTGGAAATTAGCAAGAATGTCTCCCATATTCAAGAAGGGGAAAAGGGATGACCCAAACAACTATTGACCAATATCTATTATTCCAACAGTCGCAAAAATCTTTGAAAAAATTGTATACGACCAGCTTTGCGAGTATCTTAATGACAACAACTTACTTACCCATTGTCAGTCTGGATTCCGATCATTGCACAGTACGCTTACTGCGTTGATCGAAACCACAAATTGCTGGTCGGTCAACCGTTTGGCAATGGCCTTGTTAATGGTGTAATCTTCATTGATCTCAAAAAAGCCTTTGACACCATTGACCACGGTGGTCTTATACGAAAGCTTCACAAATACGGTGTTGACAGGAGTAGTCTCAAATGTTTTGAATCATATCTTTGCGACCGAAGCCAAAAATGCGGTATAAATGGCCATTTGTCAAAAATTGCCCCAGTTTCTTGTGGCGTCCCCGGCACAGGGAAGCTATCTTGGACCACTTTTATTCTTTATAGTCTATGGTTTAAGATGTAAATTTTAATTCATTTTTATAATTTTTTAGAATTTTTAGAATTTAGTTAGGTGTCCACTATTAGTAGAGGGGACTTCTCCCCTCAGCTACGTTTCTTGACACGTTAATAAAGTTATTATTATTAATGATCTGCCCAATTGCCTTAGTTTAGCCTCTCCGAGGATGTTTGCCGACGACCGATATAACCTTCGCTGGCAGTACTATGGCTGACCTCGAAAATGTCATTAACTCAGAGCTAAGAAACCTTAATTGCTGGCTTTTAACCAACAAGCTAAGCCTCAATATATTGCTAAGAATGAATTAATGGTGATTGGATCTAATCAGCGTGTACATGTTCTTTCGAATAATCACTGATTAATATCGAGATCGACGGCAAATCGATCAAAAGAGTTAACGAGGCCAAATCACTGGGCTTGTTAATTGACGAACACCTTTCATGGACAAAGCATATAGATGAAAAAAGTAAGACAATATCTTCAGCTATAGGCGCCCGTAAACGCATAAGACCATTCATTTCCGAAAGCTCCGCTCTCCAAATCTACCAAGCATTAATTTTACCCCACTTTGACTATTGTAGCTCCGTTTGGGATGAACTAAACGTTACCTTGGGTAAACTCTAAAAACTCCAAAAATAGGGCTCCTAGGGTCATTACCAGATCCAGGTACGAAACAAGTACCAGTTTCCTCCTAAAGAGGCTCCACTGGGACAACCTCTCCACGCGCCGAAAGAAGTTGAAGGCGACGTTAATGTTTAAAACAATTTAAGGGCTTTCCCCGATGTACTTAAAAAATTTGTTTAGCATCCGCAGTACATCGTATAATCTAAGGGATTCCGAGATCAAACTAGACTTACAAAAGCCACTCACGAACTATCGCAAGCGTAGCTTTAGCTACAGCGGGGCGCTATTATGGAACAGTCTACCCGTCAATTTACGGAAAATAGACTCTCTTGGTCGCTTTAAAAGGGAAATTGATCGACTTCACAACAATTGTCAGTCAGGCTCCCACACGGCAATCTTGTAAAACAGTATTTTTATTTTAACTTGTGAAGTTTTTAATACTTTCTCTTTATAATGTAATACTGAAGATTTTACCGTGGATAAATAAAAATAAAGTAAGTAAGTAAGCAAGCAAGCAAGCAAGCAAGCAAGTAAGTAAGTAAGACAAACCAATGGTTAGATATAAACAGCTCATTAATGCCCTTCAACAAGCAAGGTGCACAGACGAAATGACGGTTAAATGGTTGACCCAAACACCATATGATCCTCCTCGAATTCCAGTGTTTTAGATCCTCACAAAAATTCACAAACCGACATTTTTTTTTTTGTCTTTTTTATTTCAATTCCAATGAAACCGACATTAGTCGGAAGACCTATCACATCTGGGTGTGATGGCCCAACAGAACGCCTATCATCATTCGTAGGCAAACTACTTCAGGCAATAGCACAAATACAGGACTCGTGTCTTAAAGATACGACACGTTTCGTGCGCGGGTTTATTGAAAGCACTAGGGTGCTTAGAAACGCTTTTCTAGTCTCAATGGATGTCACTAGCCTTTACACGAATATCACACAGGAGGTAGGAATCACTATAGTATTCAACGCATACGAAAACGTCCATGAAAAAACCTTTTTATAGCTTTTGCCAACCGATCTCTATGGCATCAATAGAAAAGGAGATCTTAAGGCAGCGCATTAACAAACCACTAACGCGGAAAAGGTTTATTGACGATTTGTGATGAAAACAAAGAAGAAATAGAACATTTCATTGAGCACGCAAATTCTTACCATCCTACTACAAAGTTTACCGCTGAAGTCTCACATTTAGGAACAACATTCCTGGATACAACAGTCTATAAGGGAGAGAGATTCGAGAAAGAATCGATTCTCGAAGTGCGCACGCATTACAGACCTACTGAAACACTTCAGTACACAAATTACAACAGTTGCCACCCAGCAGAAGGAAAAAAAAAAGGCTTCGTGAAAGGAGAAGCTCTTAGGATTCTAAGGACAAACTCTTCTAAAGTTACGTTTGAGGAGGACATTAACAAATTTATAACACGGTGATCTCAAGAGGTTATCTCTATAGTCTGGTGGACAAAATCCTTTCAGAAGTATACTTCGCAGATAGCAAAAAAGCTCTAACTCAAAAACAGAAAGCGTACAAGAAAATTCTACCCTTTGTGACACAATTTCAACCATCACTGTCATGTTTGAAAAACATTCTAATGGAGAAATGGCATTTAATATAAAACCAGCCATTACTATGAGAGATATATAAGGAACCTCCCTTGATCTCTTATAACAAGGGAAAATCGCTTTAAAATAAGGAAAACTTAATTATCTGAAGGCTGTTATCAACGCAATGGACACACAGCGGGAGTCGCGCATGTCTGTCAACCCAGCATGCTAGCTCTGAACTCGGATGTCAGATTTTAACAACTCGCGGATGTTGGATTTTCACAACTCGGATGTCGGATTTTCACAACACGAATGTCGGATTTTTACAACTCGGATGTCGGATTTTCAAAGACTTCTGTCAGTATGTAGGATTTTCAACAACTCAGATGTCTCAGATGGCACCTACAAGCTTCCGTACCGTTGGTAATGTAAACTCAATCAACGCACTCCAGATCTACAAGGCTACCTTTGCCCACCGAAAAGATACAAAGATCTATATCTTGAATCTAATAAGCTATACTTTATAGTAATCAGCATCATTCTCGTTCCCGAGCCTCCTGTCTCCCTGTTAGTCCACAGGGGGCCCACACAATGTGTCTGTGTAGCCTATTGTTATTATATAGTAAATGCACTGGATTTACCGTTTGCTTCACCTATAGCGATATATCGCTAACTATGTATACAAATCAATGATAAATAAACGTTGAATTACCTTATCTGTGGTATATAGTCGTCCTTTTACCTCAAAAGCGGTTTTTGAGCGATTTTGAAGGAGTTTGAGTTCGCCGTTGACTGTTCCATATATAAGAAGGACAAGGGAGGAATCCTTGTTTTGAAAGGGTTCCAGCGCCGGAGCGATTTTTCCCCAAAAAACGCATCGCTCCGCTTTCAAACTTCACAGCATAAAGAAAATGTTCCTCTTTAAATTTAGATATCCACGCTCTCGTACCCCTCCTTTGCATCTCCTACGTTGAGATATTACAACCTCTCCGCTGTTCACCCAAAGTTCTTTTATGGCCTTAGTAATAAGGCGTACAGGGACATCATCAGCCGAAATATTCTCCTTTTCCATTTCGATAAAGTCGTAGATATCCTGACTATACGAGAAGGCTTCATTTTCTACCTTGTAGTTTTGAATCAGCCTAGAATGAACCGATAGCGATAAATCAATTTCAATCACCGATACAATTCAGTACAATTCTGACTTTGGGATAAAGTGTAACTTACCAGACTTTAAGAGACACCAATATTTGGTCAAAATTCGTTCCAATTTTCCTCTTTTTGATTATGTTTCTCTCGTCGTTCGCTTTCAGCGTGGACAACATTTTCTTCGCATTCAAAGACTATAAACCGATCAGCTGGGAATGGAATATTTGAATACGAAGCAATCTGTTCCCCTGCTCATTCATTGGCGGACGCGAACAATGATCGGAAATGTAAGTGGCTTCCGGTGACCGTCAAGACACACGACCCGAGTCTGGTGGGTAAACAGTTGAAGGGTCACTAAAATGCCTGTGGTTCCCCACCCTCGTTAGGTATTTTGAATAGGTGATTGTCTAACGTCGTCCAATCAGAAAGGGGCAATCAGCGGGACGGTTTGTGGCTGGCACATATAAATTCCAGTCGCTCGAATACTGTGGGATTTTGATTTTCTTCGAGGACTAGCTCCGGACCGTTTGGATGGATTTTCGATTGGAAGGTACGAGAAGAATCGAAAATCTTTTGACCTTTATGCTGTGAAGTTTGAAAGCGGAGCGATGCGTTTTTTGGGGAAAAATCGCTCCGGCGCTGGAACCCTTTCAAAACAAGGATTCCTCCCTTGTCCTTCTTATATATGGAACAGTCAACGGCGAACTCAAACTCCTTCAAAATCGCTCAAAAACCGCTTTTGAGGTAAAAGGACGACTATATACCACAGATAAGGTAATTCAATGTTTATTTATCATTGATTTGTATACATAGTTAGCGATATATCGCTATAGGTGAAGCAAACGGTAAATCCAGTGCATTTACTATATAATAACAATAGGCTACACAGACACATTGTGTGGGCCCCCTGTGGTTAGTCGGCGGAAGCCGGCGCGGGCGGCGGAGCCTCAATCTTGTTCCCAGGGTCTTCGCGAAATTAAAAATGGCCGACACTGGATATCTTTGTGACGTGATGTTGAATACTGAATCAAATTGTGTTTTACGGTTCTTGAGCCATCCAGTGATGTGGATCAGCCTTCACTGATTCATAGCTTTAATAGCTTTGATCTTCGATTCTGTTAAAGGACAGCTCTGATTCAGAGCTAAAGGAAACATAAAGGAACAACTTGATTTATCCATCTGTCATGGCAGGAACGGTAGGCAGGGTTTAGTTGTAGCGGCAGTTTTTAAGTTATTAGGGACTTACGCTGATGGATTATCAATACTTATTACTGTTTTCTTTTTCACTGAGCTCAATTTAGCCTCTAAAGGGGTTATTTTTTCGCATAGGAGGTTAATTAAGCATCAAATATACACATTACTTTAATATAAACGGACAAATTATATGGTAAATCAGCTTACCGGCTGTTCTAAAGGAATCAAAGTCATATAGAACTTTTAAAAAATCACAGAAACTGTATATTCAAAACCAATTATCTTAAGTTGGTATCAGAAATAGTAATAAGATACAAGCTTGGACAATCTTGTTAATTTAATGATAAGTATTCCATCCTTTTCTTGACGCCCACTACTACTGTAATAACTAATTACGGGGGATTGTTACAAAAGCTCAACAGAGCTTGCTTAAGATCTCCTTGCCTCTTAAAATAAGTGAGTTTTGTGAAAACCTCATAATGCACGATGTAAAGGGTGTAAGGCAAAATCAAGGAGTGTGGCCAATGTGCAAGCCAGCGAGACAGCGAGCCAAACGTGCGAGCCAAACGTGCGAGCCATGCGAGCCAAACGTGCAAGCCATGTGAGCCAAACATGTGAGACTTGCGAGGCACTGACAACCCCCAACATAAATGCTAACCATTAAGCTAACCGGGAAGCTACTTGTAATAAGCTAACCTGAGTGCTATTTAGGCTAACCAGAGTGTTTTTTAGGCTAACCTGAGTGCCTCGCATGTCTGCCTCGCATGGCTCGCTGGCTCATTGGCTCGCTGGCTTGCAGATTGTCAAGACCCAAAATAAAGAATTTTTCCAAATTATTAAGGTTGCCGGGTTAAGGTTGATGCATCAGTCAATCCCGCCAGGCATAAGTATATTTTTTGTAAGTAAACTGGCAAGTGCCCACGGTTGGGACATTAAGGAGCTGGTCAAATGCTCCATGGTGCAGTGAAATACACGCACAAAACATATTTACAATGGGGGATTCCCGTCACGCGTTAAACTCGCTTCTGATAAACAAGATAGCTTAACTAAGATATACAGTAAAAATCCACCCTTATTGATAATCTCTTTCAAGGATTTTCACTTTTCATTGTCAACCTTGTGACTTACAGCCAAGGACTTAAAGCTAAGCCTTTTAAGAATGCATGTACAGCCAAGAACAGAGATCAAACTATTATATAAGATATTATTGACAGGGGCTTTCATAAATAATTATTTATTACTTTAAGAGGTGCTGTGCACTATGAGAGAAACAAGAATTATTGTCTAAAATTTTGTGCATGCTAATGGCATTATGTTTGCTAGATGACAAATTTTATGATGAATCTCTTTACAGTGCGACCGGGAAAACCGTGAACACCTGAAATATGTCAGGAATGTTATTTATTGTGTTGGCTTTAGATTTTCCGGCTAATTGATTTAATTTTGGGCTAATTCTGGTTGTTTAAGCTGAGACTACTCATAAAGAAACAGTACAGAAATTGCCGATCTCAAAAAATCAATGAACTAGGTCAAATAAAGAGAGGAAAATGTAACAGAGGCTTTTTTGCTCGTATTTTTTTTAAGGCCCGATTTAGATGGTACAAGTTTTGCTTACCACTGTCGCATGCGATTTCTAGAGCACGCGCTGCTTGCGTCATGTAAAAAGTCGCACACCACTCTCGTTACTCAACATTGCCTATACCTATGATTGTCGTAGGATTTTGAAACATGTTTTATCAATTTTGGTGATGTACACGACAGTCATAAGCGAGTTGTAGGTTTGATTCCCATGAAACAATTTGTGTCGTAGGCCTGTCGTAAACTTGTCGCATGCGACAAAGTTGTACCGTGTAAATCCTTTAGTGTTTTCGTTACTGTAGCTCTGTACCGAAGTTCAGAATGTTTGCGTAAAAGTGAGTTTTGCGAATAAAATAGATAACTTGAAACAAAAATAGGGAAAAACGTTTTTTCTAGCCAAAGAAATGTTCTTTCTTACCTTGCAACATCATTTAAAGCAAAATTTGGCCTTTTCGATTCTTTTGATTCCGATTAAGCCCGACTAATAACAGTTATTCAGTTTGCGGTTTTGGGTGTGTGAAGTTCTCAAACATGATTGGCTCAAAAACAATAAGCATTCCTGACATATTTTAGGTGTTCACGGTTTTCCCGGTCGCACTTTAACTTAACCACAGTAATTCAACATTCTTGTCCCTTCAAAAGAACATGCAGTTGTTTTTTTAACATTTTTGTCAACAAAAAGTTGGTTAATTTAATTTACTCATTCTCTAAATGTTATTGTTATAGCCATCGTTGCTTGGCAATGTTACATTTGTGGAAGGATCACGCCGCTTGCTTTACGCTGTGACACCAAAGGAAACCTCATTTGCACATGTCAGGAATGTGCCAGACTATTTAAATGAAGTAAGTATTGATCTTGAATTGGTAAAAAGTAAATTTTAATAATGTTATTAGTGTCGGAAGGTAGCTAAGTGTCACTAGAATTGATTGCGATGTAAGCTTCAATGTTCAATATTTTAAAACCTTATTCAATCTCTTTTTTTCTACTTGTAGGCAGTTCCTTTTTTCTTGGGTGCGATAACATTGGAGTACATATTATCTTTCCTCATCAATTTTCCAAGATCAAGACTGAGGTTGAATGATGCATTCAGTTCAATTTCTGCTGGAGTTTTTTCACAGTTGTCCAAGTAAGGTATATTAATGATTATAAATAACAAAAAGAATATTTGTAAGTTTATTAGTGTCTAAATTGCAAGTACAGTACCTAGTTTAAATTAAGTCAGAGTTTAAACTTCATTCTCTGTGACTTGACATTAAGTCTTTGAATAATTTTAAAGTGAATTAATGAGCATAATGGCATTATTTTTGTGGCTAAAAACCTACAACCTTAAAGCCTGTACTTTTTGCAACACCTGTCTATAACTAAAACCCATTGTATTCTAAGTGCAATTAACTAATGTTACCCCTAGAATTAAATTTATTCTAAATTCACAAGATTTTTAATTTATATTTTTTATAATTGCAGGATAATTGTGTTGAGTGCAGAACTTGCTCTTTATGTGTTTTTTTACAACAATTTTCATCTGGTAACTCTGCCATGGGATAATCCTTGGACATGGTACCTTTGTTTTATTGGAGTGGACTTTCTCTATTACTGGTTCCACAGGGCCACACATGGTAAGCATCTCCAGTTCTCCTAATGTCCTCCTGAAGGTAAAATTTTTTTACTTGGTCAACCATTAAGAAATGTACCAACCAGTTTTATTTGGTTTGAAGATGTCTCAAAATTACTGAAATTGAAGCAAAGATTTCAGTAGATATCTCTGAATATAAAGTTCAAAAGTCCAGTTTCATAAAAAGTTAAAGTTAATTTCAAAAACTTTTAGCATTGTTGAAACATGACCAGAATATTAATTTCCGTGGCAGAAATATCTCAAGTTAGGGTTAATTAAATTTTATTTATCTTTAATCAGAAGTTAACATTCTGTGGGCAGCCCATCAAGTACACCACAGCTCAGAGGATTACAACCTGACAACAGCCTTGAGACAATCTGTAGTGCAGAATTACACTTCGGCAGTGAGTAGTAATCAAAGGGCTCAGCGTGCATATAACTGACCTACCGTATGTTGCATTTCAGATAGCTTTTTGTTGCTTTAGTCCACATTCCTCTGAGTTTTTGCATGTAGCATTAAATTCCTTCAGGAAACGTTGCTCCAATGTTTTATCTGCTGCTTTGCAGTTCGTTTTGTGATAAGAACAGAAATCTTGCCAATAGTCATGGGTTGTTATCGCAAACGAAGTGCAAAGCAGAGGATAAAACACGAGATATGTCCAGAAACGCACGCTAATGAGATGCATTAACTGTATGATAGACATCACAACGTGTCCCCTACCCTAAATTCTTACCAAAACACAAATAATTCTGTCAAACATGAAGTCATATGAAAATGGCTAAAAGGTCTGTCTTATATAAAGTACCCAAAATCAGGATTAGATGCATTTCTGGACATAAGTGTAAAACATTGGAGCAACGTTTCCTGAAGGAAATCAAGGCCACATGGACAAAATCTGTTGAATGTGAGCTAAAACAACAGAAAGTGATCTGAAATGTACAATTTTTTTTAGCTAGGTCAGTTATCCTCTCAGCCCTTCAATTGAAGGGTGAAGGGCCTAGAGGAAAATGGGTGAAAGTGACAATATTACCTCAATGATCAAAATTTCTTCAAATTCACTCCTATCTGGCACACAGACTGGTTACTGTGTCAGAAACATACGGTAGTTCCATATTTGCGTACTAAACTTTCTAACAAGATAACAGATTTGTAGGCCAAAGTATACTGTTTTTGGAGAAATTTGAATTCTAAAGATAATATCATCACTTATGTAATGTTTGAAACATGAGCGGCAGTGTTTTATCAGGATTTTTTAGACCCGATAAAACACGTGCTACGAGTTTTTTGAATGGCTTCAAAAACATTCCTGGAAAAGTATGTGTCAAGAGAGTTCATAACAATGATGCTTTTGTGAACGTTGGAAATTAGCATATGAGAAAAACATTAAACACCGCATACTTAAATAAGGAGGAGGTTTTATTGGGTTTTAAAAACACTGCATATGATGTTTTATCGACCATTTGATAGGTCAATGGGCTAATGAATTATTAATGAGTTTTAAAAGCCCTTTTTCAATTGGGTCCTTCAATTATTATAGAGCTCTTCATCAGGCATTGTAGAGCTGGTGCGTTTGTTTTCAGTTGTATATGAAATTACTGGCTTGTCTTGAGTTTAATCCTTTCAGTGAGTCTGTCCTTCGCCCATATACTTAATGTCTAATAAGACCAAGCAACTTGAAATATGCAGTTCCAGAAAATATCCATACTCCCCCCACGGAAGGTCTTTTTGTTTTGCACCCCCACTCCCCCAGGAAATTCCAGTTTAGCTTCATACTTTGCTTCTTAAATTTTGACTTTTAAGACCCCCTCCCCCTAGGAATTTCCGATGACCTTCCGTGGGGTGGGTATGGATTTTTTTCTGGAACTGCACAATATACTATTAGGTACCGTAAAATTTCCGGACTTTCTTCAGGGGCCATGTCATGTTCTCAGGAAAGGCTTATTATCGCATGGAGAGAATGTTTCATTCCAAAACTCTTTGGATTCGAGAGTAAAAAGAGCTTTACATACTACACTGACACATTTCATGTAAGGAAGGATTTTAACATCTAAGATTTTGGGGAGGGGGAGATCGAGGGCTTATTTTCTGAATTATATGGTTAGATGGCCACCATGATTTTACAACATGTTTTTGTTGTATAGGTGTGTCATCCACTGACTCTTAAAAATTTCTGATAACATTTCTGATAACATCTTAATTTGCAGATCTTCTACCTACCTTTGGCTCTGGCAGTGCCCCCATCAATTTTCTTTGTCCACCATCAATTTAACACACTTTACCAGTTCTGGATTCATACAGAGATTGTGCGCTCTATTGGACCTCTTGAGTACATTCTCAACACTCCAAGTCATCATCGTGTACACCATGGTGATTTTCAGTTTACTGTTCATTTTAGTCATCTGGTTTCTCCACTCCTTAAATACCAATACACAAGTATTAAATAGTTACGTATATTAAATAAATTACAATTAACTCGAGTACAATTCATATTGGGAAGGAGAGGAGAGGGGCACCCCTAGTAAAGCTAATACTGTGCCCCTTATGATAGGCCAATAATAGTTATAATAGTTAAAGTTGAAATTTATAGAAAAATAGAAAAAATAGCAAAAGAATAGAAAGAGAGAATATAAAATGAAACGAATATAATAGGGATAATGTACTGTAAGTCCTATTTATCTATTTATCTATATATGTTGTTTTTCTTATTTACCTGTAATCTTTCATAACCTGTAGTTTTATTCAAACGACTCAGGAGTCTTTTGACCCAGATTTAAATTTACATTCTTACCAAATGATCACAGGATTTACACAATGGATGGAATTAACGAGTTATCTCTTGTTGTCAAACCTCAGTTTTCTGTGTTGAACAGTTAAATACAAGAAGCCCAAATCAACATTTCCAGCAAATACATGTGTAACCTTCCAGAATCCATTTCTGTCAACTTTGATGTCATTGGATACTGCAAAACATTTTGGGTCATTTATGATATGGTACTAACAACAAATATTGTTGCATTCATACATGTATTTCATGAGCTCTAAGGAAACAAATCAGATGAGTCTCGATCCTTTATAAGTTGCATTTTTTTCTGTTTATACATTTCAGATAATGTTGTATGTACGTTATCTACTGTTTCACATGCAACAAAGTTGTACCTGTACATCTATTATAAACTTGCACCCAGCAATGAGAAGAAAGCCATCTTTTTTTTTTTCAGGTTACTTTTTATCAAAATGCAGATTTCCTAAATTTTTACCAAGATTAAACTTTAAGACACAAATATTCAGGGCAAACTGGTGCATAAGTCAATTTTTTATAATTCACTTTTTACTCACTGGAAATTTGTGTCTTTTTGTTGTAGGAAGATATCCATATTGCATTGATAAGAATTATGGTATGTGAGCAGGTGACTTAATTGATCAGAGAATTGTGTAGAGCATTTATTATAAACAGCCCATTTTTCAGTATTGTAGTGATGGCACATCAGCGGAACACATAATAACAATAAGCTATAGAGCTAGTTAATAACCATGCTCTTAGACCTGTCCTAGGTGATGTACATGTATCTGACTATAAGTGATTGATGTTCTCAACACTACTGGTTACCCTGGAACAATGAAGAGTTCAAAGTATGCTTACTAGCATCTATAAATGCTTATCCTCCTTAGCTCCTCTTTATTATACTTGTAATAAGCAAGCTTTTTCAGGAATGTCCTGGTATAATCTAATAAGGCAATGAAAATGTAAGGATTTTGTTTTAGCCTCACAAATAATCAACGAAAGATCGGAGAATTTTATGTATTTTTAACTATTGACTTCATTCGTTTTTATCAAAATTTTTATTTTGTAAGAATTATTTTTATCTAATAATTATTGTAGTTTTGTTAGTACACGACCCCACAAGCTTATTAGCTTTGATATTTTTATCGTGTATAAATAAAGGTTGTATGTATGTATGTATGTATGTATGTATGAATCCGATAACATGCATATGAGGTCTAGATTAATAAAGTGTAAAATATTGCAAGTTCCATTAATTTTTATTATAATATCCAAATATTTACAAACCTACAATAACATGGCATGCATACAGACTTTAATGTACATTGTACAATTTTCTATGATAATAACTTAGAGTTCTTTTTTCAAACAACAGGTGGAACCTTGATTGTCTGGGACAGAATTTTTGGTAAGGCATAAAAATGTGCATGAGAGTCTAAAAATTAATATTATAGATGGATTGGAATGGTTACATGTAATTGTCCTAGACACCAAAATTAGTTTACAAGTTCCCTTGTAACTAAAATCTTCCTCCTTCAACAGCAAAGTGCCACCCTTGTCTACTAAGGAACTCCTCCCTATTGCCTTGTGCCAGAAAATATCGATACCCCTCCACAGAAAGTTTCGGTTTTTTTTTTTTTTGGGGGGGGGGGGGAACTACACAAAAGAGTCAAGCAAAGCATGGGTGGTGATGTGAGCAAACGAAAACAGTCTTGAAAGCATTGGTATCTCCTCAAAAACTAAATATGCAACTAATACTATGTTTCTTACATAATAACTGGCCTCTGTATCAATTTTCAGTTGAATATAACATAGTCTCCCTTGCAGCTGTTCTGTTGTATGATGAGACACAGAACGGCTGCGAGGGAGACTAATATAACATGGAAAGCTTGCAGGATATAATTATTATCACCTTGCGGGGGTTAATACCTAGACTTTCTCAAAGTTGCTCACTCGCTTGAGCTCTGATGATTGCCCTTTGCGCTCTCTAAGCTCGATTTGTAAGCAAGTCTAGTTAATACCTTGAGGTAATGAGACACTTTTCTGCTCTTATTAATAGGAACATTTCAGGCTGAAACAGATGAAGAATTAGCATATGGTCTGGTTCATCCACTGGCCAGTTGGGGTCCCATGTGGATACAGGTAATGGCAAGGCAACGCAAAATTGGCTGGCATGATGTTGCATGATTTTGGATGTATTCTTTGCAGTTGGGATTAATAAGCAGTGCACATTATTTCTACACAGAGTCTCAAATGCCATGATTGTCTCTGCATTTGCTGTACTCTAGATTGTTACTGGTGGGGATGGAGACCAGGCGTGCGTTCCTTTTGAAATGGTGGGAGGGGGGGGGGGGGAATTAGGGGAGGGAATTGTCCAAGATGGTAGGTCTCTAAGGCAGACACCACAGCATCTTCCCGTAGCTCAGTTGGAAACATGTCATTGTTCTCTACTGTACTACATTTTACTTTATTACTTCATCATCCATTAAGACAAACATGTCTCTATGGCGAACAGCCACAGCAGTGGGTTCAAACTGTGTTCACTCTATCATTAACGTTTTTGTTTAAATGAACACCAAGGCTTCTTTTGTATATTTTTCATCTACTCATAACTTAGTATTTATTTTTAAAACAGGATTTTGCACTTTTTCAGTCTTCTCACATTCTCTCCTTAGCTTTGTCACTTCTCTTATATTTGGAAGACGTTTTGGGAAACACCAGGACTGAAGAACAAGGTAACCATGGTAACCTGTTTCCCAGGTGCATTACGGGTGATTAATTCCAGCCTTCAACAACCCCCTCCCCCATCCAAATAATGTATACCCAAAATTATTGGAACATTTGTTTTGGGGGTGGGGCATTTGACCGTCAAATTCGGCGCTAGGGTAGGGCATTTGAAGGGGAGGGGTCAAACCAATTTTTAAAAGTTCACATGCACGAGGGGGGGGGGGGGGGGAAGGGGGGTTGCCCGGGGTGGTGGTGGGGGGAAGCGTTAAAGTTTCAAAACGATTGACACATAAGGGAAAACTCCTATTTAGATATAATGGGTGCTTGTCAATGTAATGCCTTTTAGGCGTGAAAACTTGGTTTTGCCTCCACCTAGGGTAGGCGTTCACAAATGAACTTCCATGGGTTTCCCACGAGAGAAGTAACCTGCGAGCAAGCTCTCTGTTTGGTCAGCCGCAAGAGGGTTGGGCTGGTGCTGTCTATTAGGTCAGCCCCAATCCTCTCGTGGCTGACCAAATAGAGGGCTTGCTCGCAGGCTAGACGAGAAGATATAACCTGCTGTCAGGTCCAATTTAGCTATACTTTTACCCGCGGGAAAGGTATACCAAGTGAAACCAAAATAAAACCTGATCGCAGGTAAGGTCATATTTCTCTTTCATGGCCAAACAGCTGTAGAATGCGAGCAGTCGTACTTTTTGCCTCAGATCGCGCGCGCAAAGCGACGGTAAAAGTATGGAAAATAGAAAGGTGAACGAGGAGCTCGCCGCTCGCTAGAAATCGCGCGATCGTGACAGAAATTAGGAGAAGAAAGAGACTGCTCACAGTCTTAAACAGCTGGAACATCGCTCAGTACTGTATCATGTTAACGTTAACGCTATTTATTATATCTCTCAGTTAGTACGCGCGATGTGGTTGGTCAATTTTGCAGGCCATATTTCACTGTACAGCCCGCTAGTTTCCTTTCCCGCGCGCCCGAGATGTAATAAATATCTTACTAACCTCGTTTTCGCAGTCCGTATTGTAAGTTACGGATCCTCGTTTTTTCCCGTTGATTTTTTGGCCCGCATAAATCAACGGGAAAACACTCGGTCCGTAACTTACAGTATGGACCGAGAAAACGAGGTTAGTAAGAGGTGTGTAAAGTGACGAAACTTAAAAAAGTAAAGTTATCTGTGCGTTTTGTGTTCCTCTGCATTCAAAAGTTTTTTAAACATCTCTATCAGTTCTAGAAAAACGTGAACAAATCAGACATGATTTCTTTTCTAAGCCATAGAAAGTTTGGGGTGTTCAGGGCGAGGTCCACATACTTGATTCACTAGCACTACAAATGTGTCTGTACAGCAGAGCAGTTAAAGCACGTGTCATTTTTTAAATTTGTTCTTCAGCTGTGTGTGATATTTAAAGGTCCCGGTTGGAGCCCTGGACAGCCTCGTTTGGGTAACCCTGCAGATATTCCGGAGGTATTTAATTAATGATTCCTTTTGGTATTATTTTCCTATTTTGCTTCACTGCGCTCTGTCGTTGTTGTTGGCAAAACTCGCGCCACTTTCTCAGTCAATGAGAAATAAAACCGAAACCAATCGTCACTTGCTCGAGCGCGTTTTCCCGCGCTCGGCGTTGGTCACGTGTATTTGTTCCGAATTCTGATTGGTTCATTACGCTATTTACGTCTGTTGTGATTGGCCAGAGTAATTCCTTTGGTTTTGATTCTTCGGCACTCAAATGGAAACAGTTCTGGCACACAGGCGCGTCTTCAATTGACGTTCATGTTTCTTTCTGCCTTAGATTGAGTGTCCCATTCAGAAATACGACAGTTGTTTGTCCTTCTGGGGCAATCTGTATGTCCTTGTGCATTTCCTTGTTGCCATTGTTGCTTATCAGTTACTTATTGCGAGGAGAATGGTAAGTTAAATGTTACACTTATTTTCAAGTCAATGCAAATGAAATGCAACTAATTCCTATGCCTGCATCCTGCAATACTGTTGCAAGTATCCTGTCAAAAAGGGCTGCGATCAGAGGTTTTACGATCGTGACACCTCTGGGGGTAGGATGCTAGGAGAACTTATTAATTTTATTGAATAATGCAACAAACTGAGTGAAAACCTTTCTAATTGGACTTCTGGTATTAAGTAGTGCGAAGTAGTGGTCTCAACTGTTATACAACACAGAATTTTAAACGGGGGTACTCAACAAGAATATTTAAGAGAAACACTTGTGTTCAAATGTCGTTTTCTGTTTTCCAAGACCGTTTTCTATAGACAAACTAATTTTTTAACCATGACAAAATACATTAATCTTTGACTTGTTTATTCTTTAGGTAATGAGCCAGCTTCATGTTGTCGGGGTTGTTTCGTATTTTCTTTTCACCATTTCAAGTGTTGGAGCGCTCTTTGATAACAAGTAAGTAACTGAAATTAAAGAGTCCAAATTATATCACGGCGTTATTGTGAAACATTCACGTGGCCAGTATGAAAGTCTTTGATGGTCGGCTGCAAATTCGGAATTATAAATTATAAACGCACAATTAGCTTTACTTTTGCGGGTTTTTTTTTTATTTGTGTTGTAAAGCGAAAACGAAAGTAACCAGAGCATATCAAAGGACACAATGAACCAATCAAAACTAGAATGAGAGTCAAGCGCGGGAAAATGTGTGTGATGCCAAGCGCGGGAAGACGTGCAATGATGTTATGCGCGGGAAAACGTGCAACAGCTGGCCAAAAGCGTTCAAGTGCCGCTTGTAAAAGGAAGTCCATTCGGATGAAGTTTTGGACACAATTGGCCATGAAATTTTGTGTCTGTTACATTAATATTCTACTAAACATTTCGCTATCATCATCATGATCATCATCACTCAGCATCATCGTCATCATCATCATAAGTGAAGTTCTTCTAAACATTTTCCTTTCTTTGCAGATGGTATGCCCCATACATGGAGTTATTCCGCTGCCTTCTGTTTCTCACTGTTGATGTTATTCTTTCCTCTCAAAATCTCGACACTGGAGGTAAGCTCAGGCGAGTTACTTGGGCCAATTTTTCTCCATCGTTAATTGAATTTTGTGAGAACGGTAAATGTCAAAATGAGCACCTTTTATAACCGATGCCAACAGCTACAGAATGTACAAATACTGTTCGCGGCCTCGCTGCTCGTTTGATCCAAAGCGCACCATATAGATAAGGAAAGGAAAGACTAACAACTCTTAGGATGTTACCACTTTTTCATGAACTTAGCTACAAGGAGTCGGCGGGGTTGTTCGCGCGAACATCCGCCAAAATCATCTCCCGCGCGAAATCTCCTCGCGTGTTGAGATTCCCGTCCGGTACAGTAAGTACAGCGGGACCCCGTTAACACGACCACCTTCGGGCCGTGAAAATGTGGTCATAATAACAGGGTGGTCGGATTAACGAGGTTGTAAAACTAAGGAAGTGACTGGACTTTCAATTCGTTCGGGCACCAAGAAGTGATCGTAATAACGAGGTGGTGGTTAGGCGGGGTTCCACTGTAAGTCAAACGGACTTATTTTAGCGTCGAGTTTAGGGGCCCGTTTCTCGAAAATCCCGGTAACTTACCGGGCCCGATAAGTATATTTTTAAATGTTTTTTCGCCGATTGCACAGTGATTGCAGACATGGTACTTGGCCAATGGTTTCATAGAATTATAAGATTTAAAAATTTAGTATTCAAAGCTAGCAAAAATTGACTTCTGTTAAGAAACATTTATAACCAAAATCACTTACCGTTTCCGGTAAGTTACCGGGACTTTCGAGAAACGGGTCCCTGGTCGTTGTCCCAAGAAGACATTCTTTAATTTCATTTTACATTTTCAGTACTTCCCACAAACTACATTAGTGTGATCAGGGGGATCTTCATCGCATCTGCTTTGCTTTGGATAACTGGCTCACTGCTGTCCACAAACAAGTCCAAGACTGACTGAGTGAACAGGGCGCTAAAAGTCATCTCCAAAATCGGAAAAGTCAAGCGATAGTGGCCGGGAGCGGATCTTTTTTAACAGTTTCCATTAGAAATAATTTAAAATCATTACAGAATAAAACAATTAACTAAGTAGCTAAGCAAATGAATGAATGAATGAATGAGTGAGTGAGTGAGTGAGTGAGTGAGTGAGTGAGTGAATAAAACAATTAACTAAGTAGCTAAGCAAATGAATGAATGAATGAATGAGTGAGTGAGTGAGTGAGTGAGTGAGTGAGTGAGTGAGTGAGTGAGTGAGTGAGTGAGTGAGTGAGTGAGTGAGTGAGTGAGTGAGTGAGTGAGTGAGTGAGTGAGTGAGTGAGTGAGTGAGTGAGTGACTGACTGACTGAGTGAGTGAGTGAGTGAATGAGTGAATGAATGAACGATTGAATGAATGAATGAAAAAAAAATGAAAAATGAAAAACCAAAGTGAATTGAATAAGATGCGCTTTGTTTTACACCATAGAGTATTTTATCAAAGTATTTATTCCAAAAAAAAAACAAACAAGCAAACACAGAGTACATCAAATTCGGTGCGCTTTGTTTTACATAGTAAATAATGTTTTTTATCCTCAAAACAATGTCGATCAATTAACGTGTGCACTGTTTTACATAACATAGCTTTTTATCAAAGATTTTATAATATCGCAATAAACATAGACTGTAAAACAGTCGTATTTTTTTGCGTTAGTCTTTTATACGAATGCGATTCCCCGAGGGTGAAAGGGTAGCGAGATTTAAAATTGTTGTCTTTTAAAGGGTTGCAAAGCCATACTATGAGTCGGAAGGGTAACAATAAAAACTAAATATTGAATATAAAACGTGTACCAAAAATAGGCAGAAATTACAGCGCAAAGTTTACGCTTACCTCTAGTGGTGTGGAGGATTTTCTTCTGGCTTTTGCCTCTCCTTTGGGGTATAATAATAATGATGATGGTAATAATGATAATAATAATGATGATGATGATGATGATGATAATAATAATAACAATATACATAAGACCGTCAAAGGGTCCTGAGTTGAACGCCTGGTAGTCCTTCAAGTAGCTGTTACTAAAGTAGTAACGCAAGGCTTCTCCCCAACGATGGGAAGCGTTGCGTGACGACCCTGATAACGGCTTCGTGGGAGACTAAACGATGGCGTTACTCAGCACCACTTGAGAACTGTTGGTCAATTGCACGCAAATATTTTTTAGTCAAGGCAGGAGCCATAATCAGGGATGGATCCCTGATTATGGCTCCTTGTCAAGGTTATGGAAATTCTATAATTCAAGACGCACCTCCACATCTTACGGTGGCAAATGGTCTTGACCGAGGCTTGGCTAATCAAATACGTTAGTGTCGAGGAGGTGCAAGGCCAATTTGTTAGATAAAACCAAGAGTCCAGTGACCCAGATAGGAACCCACAAAGTACATTTTCTTCCACGTAAAAGTCCTAAAAAAGTGCCTGGCCAAAAAAAAAAAAAAAAAAAAACCCAAAACGAGATTTCTAACCCGAAAAAAAAAGTATACAGTCGTTATAAAGGTCCACGCACCTTCCTGTCGGTAACATTCCTGGGCCCCACCCGCCTAGCCCTTTCAAAAAATATACGTCTCGTAGAATGACAATGCTAGTCAAATTTGAGGGCTCTTATATCCCCGATTTCTTGTGCGAAGCCTTCTCGGAGTCTTGTTTTTTTTTCTCTCTCTCTCTGTTTTTTTTTGTTTTTTTGTTTTTTTTGTTTTTTTTTTTGCAAAGCTTGCAGAAAAATGACCATCCTTGAAGTCACGCAATTCCCCTACAAACTTGGATGAATCGCATCATAAGTCGTGTGATTTGTCCTGTGTAAACCCTCCTGCTTCGTGTTAACTCAGGAGCAAATTTGCTCTTTGTCAGGAGCCCAGCCTTTAATGGTTGTTTATTGAATTTTTTATTAACAAATGAATCCTCATATCCACCATTTATGGATCGTTTTTTTAACGCTCGCCCATGATGACCCCTGACGGCCGAAACGGGCGCCCTGGTTTTCGCGGCCATTCAAGGGCACTGAGTAATTTCGACCAAGTAGTGAGGCGGGGGGGGAGGGGGGTGAAAATATATCATTAGGTAAACTGTTTTGAAATAGCTAAATTGGGACTGTCAACGGATTTACTCTATGACATATCTTCTGCTTTTTTAGTCTTGTTCGGGTTTTTTTTTTGGCCTAATCTATTTTCAGCTATTTTCTATGAAGTCTTTGGTTGAGGATATGTACATCCCGAGTACCTCCCAAAGGAACATTTTTGTGTCGCTGTTCAGAGATGCCCAGGTAAACAACCATGGCACAACATATCATTGTCCCGTGGGAGTAGCTGCAGCAGAAACCCTGCCACTAACCATAACTTTTTTTAGCTTATAGCGAAGAAGTGTTTTCAATTTTCGCTTTTCGTTTAGCTCTTCTAGTCACCACAGCAGATCAGCGTGAGCATGGCCGGCACGGTAAGTTTCTCACCGAGTTTCCCGTTACTGTTTATTTAGTCAGATCAGTTAAAGCTTAAGCTTATTATGGCTCTGAGAAATCTTAATTCTCTCTCTCCTTATGAGTGGATCAGTATTCGCGGTAAAATCTTCTTTTTCTCTCATCAAACGGAAAAAGTATTTACATGTAGCTTCAACTGATAATAAGCTACAGTCAGTTGATCATATTGGTTTTCACGCCATCACCGCGATAAAGCTTGCATTCTGATCTGTAGTTCATGCTTTTCCCCAAGCTCTCTATCAAAATGTTATAATCATTGTACAACCAAGGAGCAAGTGGTTATTTTAAAATAAAAGGAGGTTTGCTAGGACAGAAAACACCAAACCAGTTAGTATACGTTAAAGCTGTTTTACCCTCCCGGCGCGGGGGTGGGGGTGGGGTTGTGGGAGGTGTACTTCACAGTGCTAGGTACATGGGCAGGCTCCTTCTAAAAGGGGTGCCTTTTGCCAAAGAGAGAGAAATTTAAACTTTTAGCGTTACAAAAATAGATTGCAAAGTGAAAGCGTAGAAATTTAATCCAAGTATTTGAAGGGGTAACCTGAACAGAAATTCCTTGTAGAAGTTTTAACAGATTAATTTCGGTAATATAGAGGATGTTCTTCTGTTTTTGGTTTATCTTTGCGTATAAGATAGGCTTTTTTTTATGTATTTGAAGGGAATGGACCTCTGAACACAGCCTCCTTGTATGGAACTTTATTGATTACCCCCTCCCCTCAGGGAACTTAATTAACTAAGTACACATAGTGCAATTTTTAATGTTGAACTGTCTTAAATTTTGATTTGTTGCAGCCATCATTGCGTGGAAATGTCACTTTCTTGCAAGGGTTTCGTTACCTTTTTTATGCTGTGACACCAAAGGAAACTTCATTTACACAAGTTGGGGATGTGCCAGACTATGTAAATCAGGTTAGCCTGTGAATAATGTAAAAAATGGATCAGCAAAATGAATAGTTATTTGGCTTACTACGTTGAGTCACCCCCGCCATTCATCCCAGTTCCTTCCCCTTCTCTTGCAGTTCCCACCCCTTTCTTCCTCCATTCCCACCTGTTTCATTCCAAGTTCCCACCCCTTTCTTTCCCAGTTCCCACCCCTTTCTCTCCCAGTTCCCACTCCCTTCTTTCCCAGTTCCCACCCCTTTCTTTCCTAGTTCCCACCCCTTTCCTTCCCAGTTCCCACCCCTTTCCTTTCCAGTTCCCAACCCCTTCTCTCCCAGTTCCTGCTCCCCTTTTTTTCCAGCTCCCACTACCTTCTTTCCCAGTTTTCACCCCTTTTTTTCCCAGTTCCCAACCCCTTTCTTTCCCAGTTCCTACCACTTCTCTCCCAGTTCCTGCTCCCTTTTTTTTCCAGTTCCTCCCCTTTTCTTTCAGTTCATGCCCCCATGTTCAGTTCCTTTTCCTTCCTCTCCTTCTCCCAAGGTGGGAGGGCATTGCAGTTTGAATGCTTATGAAGTGTTCATTGTTTAATCTGTCCTAGTTTTTTCAATCAGTGAACCCTGTGTCTTGTTTGTCATGAGAGACTGAGTGATCAATCACATATGATTTCTAAAGATATTGACGGAGAAAAATAACTGTTTGTCTATTTTGCTTGAATTGCTGAGGAGATGAGGAAATTAATGACATTTCTATTGACAAAAATAAATAAACTTAATATTGCTAGTGTATCTATCATATTTAATTTTATAATATCCTTTTGGTCGATCTCTAGGCTGTTCCATTTTTCTTTGGTGCCATAGCGCTGGAGTACATATTAGCTTTCTTGACCAATCTACCAAGACTGAGGTTGAATGATGCATTCAGTTCAATATCTGCTGGAGTATTTTCTGAGTTGCCCAAGTATGCTGGAATAAGACATTATATTGTGTTCATGCCGTGTTCATGATCCTATATTTACCATTTTAAGGATGGTTCCTGCTAATAAAAAAAAAATAGAAAAGTTAAGAAAATAGAGATTCTAATGGACGGCAGTCCAAGCTGCGCAAAATGAATGCACAGTACGAAAGGAGGCACCATCCTTAAGACAAGTCAATAGTCAATTTAGACACAATGATGCAGATGACTGCGTCATTTCAGCTTCATGCTGAGAGGTTATTTTCACCCGTATAATCTACAGTAAAGTTCTAAATATAAGCCCCCCTCCCCCAGAAATACAAGCCATGGAAATCCTTTTGACAGCAAACCCTTCCAAATGTAGATTATAAGGGGGTTTAAGTTTCTGATTAGAGAAACTTGTGGTACATCAGTGGGATAGTGGATATGATGTATGGTTTTATCAACACTACTGATCGAGTTGATAAATTTGGCCACTGTAAAGAGATTCAATTGCGTCTAGGCCTTTGTCGGAGACGGAGGGCTAGCACTTGAAATGTCAGCACTTGAATCTCTTTACAGTGGCAAATAACCTTCCAGATATAAGCTGTTAGCTAAGTGTTTCAAGGTAATTTATTTTTATTGTCAAATCCAACCAGTTAATTCCAAATGCAAATTCCCTACAGTAATTAAGCTATTTCCAAAAGTAAGCCCTGTAAAATTCCTTGAAATGAATATTTAAGCCTGGCTAGGCCGGGCTTACAATTGAATTTTTAAGTGTGAAGAGGGTGTGTGCCTCCCCCCCCCCCCCCCACCCCCACCCCTTCAGCCAGAGTTTTTGATTTTTGAGTCATTTTGGTCTGCAAGTGGGTGTGGTTTTGCCATCAAGCTTATTGGATGAGAAGTAAGGCCGGTACCTGAGGCATTTTATTTGCTGCAGATCAGCTCTATTCTTGTAAACAAGCTTTCTATCATGGGCAGTTCACTGGCTGCTATTTAATATATTAGTCACAGAAAACCCAGAAATTCTGGTGGTAAACTCAAATGGTACAGGTTTTAACCACTTGGAATGTTTCTGAACTGATATTGTACTGGGCTACCAGTGCTTATAGCTGAAGTGATGCACTGTTACTGTTATGTTTGGAGTTTTAGTTGATGCTGGCATATTTTGTGTACATAAATTAATTCACCTTTGGTTTTAGGACAAGCTAATGTTTTAAATATTAAAAGAATAAGGTTTAATATGCACAATGTGACCACCGTAAAAATGAAGTCAATCCCAGCTGCTTTCTCTTTTACTTCATATTAGGCCACCATATAAATTTGAGAACTTGGCGCATTTTGTTTTCAAAATCTACACTGATCAGACCAAATCAAGTAGGCAGGAATGAATTTTCTGATGTTCTTTTGTTTTAAGCGGAGCAAAATAAATCAACCAGCATTTGACTCCTTTTTTGTTTAAAATGTTCAAATTTAAGATAAAGCAATGCCTGGATTACTTTAAATTGCATGTTTTTTGTGCTAGTACATAGTTGTAATTTAATTCTTTTTTTTGGGCCTCATTAGGTTAATCATATCAAGTTTTACGCTTGCCCTTTACGCATTTGTTCACAACAATTTCTGTCTGGTGAATCTGCCTTGGGATAACCCTTGGACATGGTACCTTTGTTTTATTGGAGTGGACTTTCTCTATTATTGGTTCCATAGGGCAGCGCATGGTAAGACTGTGGTCTTCACAAGCAAATCTATAGTGGCCATTGTTAATTACAGTAGTTTATTTAATAATTTGTTACAGCTGTTTCGCTTCAAAAGCCTATGTGTGATAATAATTAAGCAAACTTCTAACATTACTCCAGAAAGGCTTTCTGGACATGAAGCTTTAATTAATATATATTTGGCCTTTTCTTAATCCTATTACTTAATCTTGGAATTAAGAAACAAAGGAATCTGAAAAATGTGCATTTTTGTGCATGCAGAAAGTATTATAGTCATGTTAGAATTTTGATGTTTTGAATTGTGGTTCCCGGTGCATTTGTGATGGTGACCCATTGGCCTGTTCGGCTATGAAGAGTGATGATGATGATGATGATCTTACATGCTGTTACATTAGGATCTACAGGGGCTTAATTTAGGTATTAAAAGGGCCTTTCATTAAAATATTTTTAACGAAAGGGGTACCATTTGTCAATGGAAGGTGTACAAAAGGGGTACCTTCTCTGCCAAAAATGGTATATAAAAGGGTAAGGGGTCAGACCTCGGGGTGGAGCCTCCCCGTATTAAATTTTTTTTAGTTCCCCTCCCCCCCCCCCCCCCCACACTCCCGTGACCTAAATTATCCTCTTTTGAGCATCTTTTTTAAACTAAGTGACTGATTAATTTTTCATAGAAATCAACGTCCTGTGGGCAGCCCATCAAGTACACCACAGCTCAGAGGACTACAACCTCACAACTGCCTTAAGACAATCTGTGGTTCAGAAGTATACCTCTGCAGTGAGTACTCAATATGTCAAGTTATTTCAGACATCATAAAATTCATGATGAGGTATAAAGAATGGAACCAGGGGTAACCCATGCTTGTAGGGACATTATAGCTTTAAGTTAACATAATTTCTGTGAGGCTGACAGAAATAAGGTTATGTCTGTTTGTGAACTGTACGTATGACAAGCTAGTGTTCAATTCTGACTGCCCACTGACCCCTCTACAGCTTCCTAGGTCAAATTGAGTTTTTGGCATATGAGCCTAGGCCCCCAAGCCAACAACTTCTCTGGTAATTACCCAGCTGCATGAGATTTCCCTCTGGTATAGTTGGTGATAGTTTGCAGAGTTGGATATAACCATCTCGTATCCAACAAGTTCAAGTGGAATGTATATATATTTTTTTTATTATAAAAACAACCTGTCCACAAAATCTTGCTAAATCAGTCATACATGTCATACACTTGCCATATTTGTGGGTGGCCATGATAAAATTGCTTATATACCATGACCACTTGACCAGTTTTAATTGGTTTAAAAACTCTGGAATTGTATTCTCCTGATGACCCAGTTTATGTACTAATTCATCTTATCCTATGGAAGAAATATAGCAACACAGAAAGCAAAGCCAACCCAGAATGCTGCAAATTACTTCCTACTTTATCTGATGGCCAGCTACAATAATTATTGCCACAGTACTAGGTCATTCATTGGACAGATGCTGCAGTTCAAGATAAGCTTTCTCTTTGGCACTATGTTTTTTCAAGCCTTAAATTAAGCTATGTGACTGAAGAAACAGTGAGAAGTTCAATGTGATAATGTGACCAGAAAGAATGGATATAGTCGCTTAGATTTACTTGTTGAGTGATACAGGGGTGTATTAAAAGTTTTTCAAACCGTGCTAAAATGGCCTACTCTTTCCAACCGTAGAACTTATTTATCTTTAATTGAATGTTATAGGATAGTTTTTGGATTTTATCATTTAAAATTTGAAGACTTTTTTGATTTCGCCACAACTCGGTCTACAAGGGCAAATCATCAATACAAGCTCTATGTCAAACCAGCACGACTCAACTGTTATAAACATTCTTTTTTCGTTAGAACTGTGAAACTATGGAATGAACTACCTGGTGATATAGTGGAAGCTGATAGCTTTCAGCATTTTAAATCTAAGCTCAAAATGTATTTAAATATTTGACTTTAAAGATCTCGATTTATGTATACTTATTTTTGTTTTTCTTTTATTTGAGGGAGTTTTCGCATAGGGCTAACCTCCAAACTTCCTTTTCTAGAAGTACTCTTCTTCTTAGTTTTATTTGGTTATATAGTCTGCTTCTGGAATAAATAAAGTATGTATGTATGTATGTATGTATGTATGTATGTATGTATGTATGTATGTATGTATGTATGTATGTATGTATGTATGTATGTATGTATGGAGGCTACTTAATTAACATGGTGAACATTTCAAATCCACCGTGAATTGGATGTAATGCCCTTTGGGCTGTGCAATTTACCTGACATTTTTGAGAGGCTTACAGTTTTAAATAAGTGGAACAGGATGACTTACAATTGAAGAAGCTTTGGAATGTTCATCCAGGGTAAACTGTTTTCTAACCATTCCGTCATTGGTCTCAGATGAAGATTAGAATCCGCAGATTGTCCATGTGATGAGTTTATGATTGCAACATCACACAGGGTCTTGACAATCTGCGAGGCAGCGAGCCAGCGAGCCATGCGAGGCAGACGTGCGAGGCACTCAGGTTAGCCTAAAAAACACTCCGGTTAGCCTAAATAGCACTCAGGTTAGCTTAAATAGCTCCCCGGTTAGCTTAACGGTTAGCATTTATGTTGGGGGTTGTTCATGCCTTGCAAGCCTCGCATGTTTTGTTCATGCCTCGCACGTCTGCCTCGCATGCCTCGCACGGCTCGCATGGCTCGCACGTTTGGCTCGCTGGCTCGCACATTGGCAACACTCCATCACACACACCGTGTTAAGGGCTCTGCAGAGATACCCCTAACTCCCATTGAACTATCTCTTCAAAATCGCAGAGAAAATGAAGTGGACTCCAGAGCTCTGAGTTTTGAAAGAGTTGTTGTAACCTGGGAGTCAAGAGACGGCAAGAAGAAAGTGACGTTGTTTGGTTGATATAAGATTATCATGATAAATCACAACTGAGCTTGAGTATTACATGTAGTGTTAAATGGAAAATACTTTTCCAAGTTGACAATCATTTCAAACATTATCCTGCAATTAGGCCCGACGTTTGCTTTAATTGCTACATCAAATGTTTCACTCTACTGTAAACAAGCTAATTTAGTAAATAGGTTAAATATAAGTTGCCTGGATAGTAGTTAAATAATACTGTCACTAATCTGTCTGAATTTATTGTAAAAAAATATCAGTTGCTAATTGACTTAAGTTTGGTTCTCCTGTAGTTCTTTTACGTACCTTTGGCCTTGGCAGTGCCTCAATCTTCTTTGTCCATACTCAGTTTAACTTACTTTACCAGTTCTGGATTCATACAGAGGTATGTAGTTTTTAACCAGCCATTGCTATAGTGGCACTCTAATTAAGTATTACCCATCAAGTTTCTATTTTGCTTCTGTCACTCAACTCAGACATTCACTTTTTACTTTGTTGAACCCAAACTTAATCTAGACATCAGGCTAATTGTAAAACACAATCACCAGTTCTTTCGAGACTTGTATATCTCAGCTACAAATATTACATGGGGCTTCATTCACAGCATATTTATCAGTTTCATGCATTGCTGTAAGTCAACCTGCTATTCATTTAAAGTGCCTATGAAATAAAAAGTACCTTCTGCTTATTTAAATGGCCTTTCAACTGAGCATAGGTACTTAAATAATTTAATTAATAGATTAATAGATTTTATAGTTTGAAGTTTTAAAGGGTAACCAGTTAAGTGGTGAATATGTGTGAAGTACGTGTCGTGTCACTCCCTTGAATTTTCTGTGATTTGTATCTGTCCTCCAGATAGTACGTTCAATCGGACCTCTTGAGTACATTCTCAACACTCCGAGTCATCATCGTGTGCACCATGGTAATAGTTTACATATGAATCAGATACTGTATACAGTGCCAGTAAACAAAATATGGTTAAAATATTCCAACATTTCTGAAAATGAATCGGAAGGTCATTTAAACATTTTCAATCAGTTACGTGACTGTAGATCTTGAAATAAAATGTTTCAACTATTTTAATTCAGATGGCAGGTTTTAATAGTATCAGTAATGGTCAAGCTAAGAAAAACGTATTGTTATTGACAGACGTCTATTGGAGCTCAGGGTGTTTGAAAGAACATTTCTTGCTGTATAGCCATTTTAAACTGAGTGTAACAAATTTATGTCATAGATTTTTAACTTAAATGTTGCTTTGTATTTGTTTCAGGAAGAAATCCATACTGCATTGATAAAAACTATGGTAAGTAAACCATTAATAATGATTTACAAGCTGTGAATTTTGCATCTGGTTAGGTATCAGATGACATTTACTCAGTAAATACTCGATTATCCCTTCGAGAACATTAAAATCAATGAAAACAGTACGTTTATCCCTTTTAATTCAAAGTGCTGGTTTTAATTTAAATTTGCAATTTCAGGTGGAACTTTGATTATCTGGGACAGAATGTTTGGTGAGTTAATTATCAGGTCTTGTTATTATTTTTGAAGTACCTTTACCATTTGGTCTCAGCAACGCACCAGACACTTTTCAGAAGCTAGTGTGTCCTTGCCAGGTTTCAGTAGTTGATGTTCCAAATGTGCTTGGTTGTCGTAACTGCAGTGAGTTTTGTAATGATATTTGAGGTTCCTATAAGATTGTGGCGTGGATTGAGGCTGACAGTTGGCCATCTTACTGGTAGGCATGACCTCATATTATGTTATTAATGGAGCTAGACCTTGTCATTTTCCTCCAAAACAGATTCTTCCTTTCAAAAATGAGTAAGCTACGCAGCATCCTGTGAAATTAGTGGAAATGTATTTCATTGTATGTCTGCGTGCTAAGATGAGTACTAAATGCTGGTGTAATAAATTCCCCCCTTGGTTGCTAACCATAGTTGGCAAGGAAGTTTGGGTCACCAGAAAAAAAAAAGGAAAAAATCTTAGGCTTTTTCCAATGCTAGTGCTTCTCTATTTGACACTGTTCCACCTCTTTGGCGGGCAGAATGAATCATGTCAATCGGTGATCACCCCTTTACCACTGTATGCTTTGTTTGAAGACTGACCTTCCAGTAAAGTGAAAATCATCAGCTATCAGGGAACCTGGGCCTGGCACATTCATTTATGGTTTCTATCATGTTCTCAATTTTATATTTTAGGGACATTTCAAGCTGAAACTGATGAAGAATTAGCATATGGTCTGGTTCATCCACTGGCTAGTTGGGATCCCATTTATACACAGGTTAGGACAACAATAGTCGCAGCACAAGCTGGTAGCTTGAAACTATAGATGTTTAAATGAAATTTCGTTACCCTCTTTTGCTCTTCATAGCTCTGCCACTTCTCCTATATTTGGAAAACAGTTTGGGAAACACCAGGACTAACGAATAAGGTAGTGTCAATATACAAACAGAATTTTATTGTCCTAATTAATGATCATAATGATAGAATGTTTCCGTTTTAAGTAACCAAAATAAACGGTAATAAACCATTTCTGTTTCGTAGCTATCCTTGATATTCAAAGGTCCTGGTTGGACTCCTGGCAAGCCTCGTTTGGGTGACCCTGCAGATCTTCCAGAGGTAACATATTCTTTTTTGTGTGCTTCAGCTTTTTAATGGAGCAAATCTTTGATTCTTTTTTAACTCGTGAATGCGTGTAGCGCAATGAACGAGTTATAGCGATAGCTGGCTTTTGACTTGGTTGGTTGGTTGGTTGGTCGGTTTTGTCGTTAACTTTCGGGCGTGCGCAGTAAATGAGTTTTAAATTCAATTAGTGGAAAAAACACGCGAACATTTATTGTTCACGGCGCATCAGGAAATTCTTATTCAAAATGTAGAGAATAATTTGACGATCATTTAGTGCAAGAATGGAGATTTTTCGTTCAATCTGAGCAAAGTTACAAGTTTTTTCAGTTTTTCAGAAAGTCCGGGGTCGTAAACTCAATTAGTGAAAAAAAAACGTGAAAATTTTTTTCACGACGCGTCAGAATTCTCTCATTCATTCTGTAGAGAATAATTTGACAATCATTTTAGTGTAAGAATGGAGACTTTTCGTTGAATCTGAGCAAAGTTATAGGATTTTTTCGTTTTTTTTTCTACAAAGTGCGGTTTCTTTTAAGAATTAAAAATAATTTAATCTAGAAATAATTTAATTAAAAATAATTTAATTTGTCAGTTTTCACGCGAAAGCGGAACGTGCCATGTCACGCATCATTGACGTCGTAAACAAAATTATGCAAATTTCTGGTGAAATGAACACTTTAAGATCTTGTCAGCTTTCATAGAGGTTTCAAAGGGAAAAAATGTTTCATTTTCGAAATTTACAACTGGTAATTTATGGGAAAGCAAAAGGACGCGGTCGATAAATAATTCTTATTTAGCAAGAGCTTGTCATAGTTCATTATTTTTACTTGAGGATTGCGTGGACTGAACTCCAAAAGAAAAATATCACGCATTTTATGTCGGGCATGAAATGTAATGCGATACTTTGTTGAACAGATTTCCCTTTGTGAGATCGGCTTTCCCTACAGTAATTTTGTAATTTTAATTCCCCAAAAAACTTCACTTGCCCATCGGGCAAGTGATGGTTAGAATCCACTAGCCCGATCGCGAAATCCAGTAGCCCCGGACTATCGGGGACACGAATTTGCATGACGTAGCTGCACATGGCGTGCTTCTATGAACTTTGAATAAAAAAAACACGTGATTTTTTTCAATCGGCGCATCAGAATAATTGGCTTATTCAATCTGTACAGAATAATTTGACAATCATTTTTATAGTACAAGAATGGTCATTTTTCGTTACATAATCGGGCAAAGATATAATTTCTTTTAGCTTTCGAGGAAGTTTCCGTAGCCGTCTAAATTTCAGTTACTATGTGTCATCTGCTTTCACGAGTTGGCTCACAGGAGCCTTTGATCTTTTATGTTTCAAGTACATTTTAGTTATTATAACATTGTCTTATTTTCTACCTTAGATTGAGTATCCCATTCAGAAATATGACAGTTCCGTAGCCCACAGTTGGGCCAATCTGTATCTTCTTGTACATTTTGTTGTTACCTTGGTTGCTTATCAGATGTTAATTGTGAGAAGAATGGTAAGTAATATTAGAATGACACATACAGATGTCACTAAACTGTCGGAATAAAAGCTGTTTTTTATACTAGGAAATGTTTCATTTGTTATTAGATGACAAATTATGATTGCTGGTAATCTGGGACATTTTGACCGCCATTCAGTCAAAACTTTCGGTTGGAAATTTTGGGAACTTTCCATGTCAAACGGAGAGGCATTTTTCCAGTCTTTCCAAACTTGCAATCTCATTGGTACCGTAGATCAAAAAGCGTACCTGATGGCACAAGAAGACTGCAAAATGGGCCTGAAAGTTTTGTGCAAATGGAACAGTTCATAATTCCGTTCCAACCAACTGAAACGGAAAAAGTGGAGAACGTCCAAAAGGTTGTCGGTTTAGTCCGGAAAATTTCCGTCTGATCTGCGCATGTCACTGATTGAACCGAAACTTTTGGCCAAATGGAAAGCATTCCAGGACTGTGGAATTCACAACGAAGTCTGGATGGCACAATTTATTATATTTCAATTTTTTAAAAATATAATTAATCTAGCTGATTTAATTAAGAAAGGTGTGGCCAATTTAAACTTGACGGCTTCTCGTGAAATGACCCCAAAACACATTATTTTGGCCCGGAGAAGGTTCAGAGTTACGCAAACGAGAGAAGAAAGGAGAAAGAACACAGAGGAGAGGGAAAAAGAGGACTATGCATTTTTATGTGTTGTATTATAGTGACTTTGGAGAATTGATCAAAAGAAAACAATTTGCACCGTTGACTCTCAAATTCAAACATGGCTTGAGTGGGCCGGTTTCCAATATCCTGTGAACAGTCTTCCAAAGTCGGG
This sequence comes from Pavona decussata, assembly GCF_977016875.1. Lineage (NCBI taxonomy): Eukaryota > Metazoa > Cnidaria > Anthozoa > Scleractinia > Agariciidae > Pavona > Pavona decussata. The sequence goes on along the minus strand of NW_028145602.1, from coordinate 360,023 downwards.
CATAGGACAAAGAGATACCCCACTTGGCAGCCTGTTCACAGGCTACATTTTCAAAAAATCCAGCAAGATATATATTATTATTGTTGACTATGTTTAGTTACAACTGTTTGAAAATTCTTGAAACAGTACTGTTGCAAAATTTCCTCCAACTGAATTATACTAATTTTTTCTATTGTGGTTCAGGTACTGAGCCAACTTCATGTGATTGGAGTGATTTTGTATTTCATTCTTACCATTTCAAGTGCTGGAGCTCTTTTTGATAACAAGTAAGTTACCGCTAACTACTTTCTACTATTTGCCGTTTAAATGTCGGTGGATTAAATCCTTAAGTGTGCATCACCATTCTGTAGAAGTACAACAATTTGCTGAAAAAAAAGTTAACATGCATTGTGAATCATCATTCAACGTTCAACGTGACATAAGCTTTTCAATACTCTGGGTAAACAGCAGAAAATGTTGAACCTTTGAAACAGTTGTTATCCGATGCTGTTCAAAATGAAGTACATAGTGGGGTTTTTGGTGTACGGAAGGTTTCAGTTCTCTACTAATCATTTTCCTTTCTTTCCAGGTGGTATGCTCCTTACATGGAGTTATTCCGCTGCCTTCTGTTCCTCATTGTTGATCTTATTCTTTCGTCCCAAAATGTCGACACTGGAGGTAACTTTAGTAAACATTTTTCTCTACTTGTTCGACTTTGTTTGGCATTTATCAGATAGATGTATGTGTTTGGTGGGTCAAAATTGTAAAAAACTGTACATAGGTAGAACAAATACTTTGTTTATTCAACCATTCACGTACAGGTGCAGATGGAAATTTCATGTGTTTCTGGAAATTTGCAAAACTGATCTTTTGCTTGTCAGATACAAAATTTGTCATCACAACTATATATGTTACTTGTTTGCATAAGTGGAAGAGAACATCTTAACTTTTAGAATCAATTCCATAAATCTTTCTGGTACAATGTTTTCTCATCCACGTGACTGTCCGTGTGCCTCATGTTTTCCAAACTTTGCAGTGGTTGCCTTTTGATTTTTATTGGGAATTCTGATTGGATTAGTGTTCCAATTATTAGCAATATATATGGCTGGTCAGCATGATGTGCTTCCTTCTTATTACAATCCCCATTTCAGCCAATTATGTTACCTGTCTCAAAATACGCTTGACCAGGAAAGGGTTTTGGGTATGCTGACAGCAGGAGAGCTTGCCTGGTTCTATATATATAAGAACTAGCGTGTGAAAACTCATGTCCAAGTAATCAAGACAAAGATGACTTTTTGATGTAATGTTTTTCATTTGATGTTGTCAGTATTTCCTACAAACTTCATTGGTGTGGTCAGAGGGATCTTCATGGTATCTGCCTTTATCTGGATAACGGGCTCCTTGCTGTCTTCCAAGAGATCCAACACTGAGTAAACAGTGTGTCAAGAACAGGCCGTCTTCATAGAATTATATATCAGATGAGCAACACAGCTACACACGACAGTAAAATATATAGCAATATGTCATATGAAAGGATTGATTGTTTAATAAAAGACTGATAATTTCACTTCGTTTTTACAAAAAAAGGTGTCCGAGGGTAAATTCAATTTACTTTGCACTCTCATGTGAATAAGAAAAATATTCATTCCATGTCAGTTATTACATAGCCTAAGGCAAAACGCCTTCTACAAAAGAAGTTTCAAAAACTTATTAATAATAAAACATCACGTGCAGTAGTTTTAAAACCCAATAAAAACCTCCTCCTTACTAGTATGCGGTGTTTAATGTTTTTCTCGTATGCTAATTTCCAACGTTCACAAGAGCATCGTTATGAACTCACTTGGCACACGCTTTTCCAGGAATGTTTTTGAAGCCGTTCAAAAAACTCGCAGCACATGTTTTATCAGGTCTTAAACTACTTGGCTGCGCCTCGTGGTTTTAGATCCTGATAAAACACTGCTGCTCGAGTTTTAAACAGTGTACACACACATATATATATATATTGTAAAAGTTAAGATGAATGAAATAAGAAGCTGTTACAACCATATGCAGCGGTTATTGCATGCATGGCCGTTGATGTGTTTTTACAACAATACTGTAAGTAGGGAAATAAAGTACATTGAAGCAAAACATGTGCTAGTGTTCGTTTTATTGTCCAATGACAAAACAAAGAGGAAACGACAAAGAGCCAGAGTAAAAGGTTTGTCTGATTATCGATCACACAAGAAGGAATTGAAGAAGTTTGAGAAGTATAGTGAACTACATGTTGCAATCAAGGGTGGACGGAAAACTTGAAAGCAGAAGTCAATCCTGTTGTTCCGGGGACATATTGGCCACTGCTCCAGTTAATCTAGGTAAATGAGAGATCGAAAAGCGTGTCGAGCAAAGTATTATGATGCCAAAGTCAAAGACCTCAAGGCTTGTAAACCTGCCCAGTGGTGGAAGGAAATCAAACAGCTAAGTGGTTTTCTAAGGTGGAGCGCGCGAGCCCCATCGCAGACCTTCAACATCTTGCCGATGAAAGGGAAGATCCTAAACATTTGGCCAATGTTATTAACGACACTTTTTTGTCACCAATGACCGCCTTCACTCCTCTAGCCACGCCTGACGCACACGCGCACGCATATACCTGCCAACAAGATCCTCCCTGTCCTATATCTGAGTTTTCAGTATTTGAGAAACTATCGGCGCTTAATACGAACAAAGCATCCGGACCTGAAGGAATCCCCTCGTGGGTATTAAAAGAAAACGCTGACTTATTGGCTGCACCAGTGGCAGACATCTTAAATTCTTCATTTTTGGAGCGTCGCCTTCCAACTTCGTGGAAGAAAGCGGACATTACACCCCTCCCGAAGACTTCACCTGTTAGCGATGTGAACAAACACCTGAGACCCATTTCTTTGACCCCAATTCTTTCTAAAGTTGGGGAAGAGTTTGTTGTTGACGGCTACATCAAGCCTGCCGTCTTTGCGAAGATTGACCAGGATTAATACGGGACTGTTCCGAACTCCAGCACTGTACATGCCCTAATCAGCATGCTCCACAACTGGTATTAGGATACCGACAGCAACGGTTCTACAGTGCGCGTGGTGCTCTTCGACTTTAGGAAAACTTTCGTTCTTATCGACCACACCATTCCCACGGCTAAGCCTACGGATTATGAGCTCGCACCTTGGGTGCTGGACTAGATTGCAGATTTTCTTACCAACAGGAAGCAACGAGTGAAACTCGCCCACGATTGCTACTCGGATTGGGGTCCTGTCAGGGCTGGTGTACCGCAGGGGACCAAACTGGGGCCCTGGCTCATGAGAAATGACATCAATGTCAATGACGTCAACCTTTGGGAGTACGTCGATGATACATCGATGACCGAGACGGTCCACAAGGGCCAACCAAGTGGAATACAAGCTGCTGTAAAACGACCTAGTTAGGCAAGCCGAAATAGATAAGTTCCAATTGAAGAGAACAAGTGTAAAGAGTTGCAGATAAGTTTCTCAAAGTCTGTAGATCCTTTTGAAGCAGTTACTATTAACAACAAACCAATAGAGGTTGTAACTAGCATAAAAGTTCTTGGCCTCACAATTTCAAACAGTCTAAAATGGAACGCTCACATAGAGAATGTTATAAAAAAGGAGCCTCTGGGGTTTATCTGTTAAGGCAACTTAAGCGTGCAAAAGGAGATCCTGCGCAGCTACTTTGCTTCTATATTACGTGTATCCGGCCCGTGTCTGAATATGCTTGCCAAGTTTTCCACAATGGTCTGCCTATCTCTCTGAAGAGCTAGAGGAAATTCAGCGCCGTGCACTTAGAATTATTTTCCCAGACTTAAGGGCCTCTTCATATGATCCCGGTTACCGGGATGGCTCGGTAAGCGGGATGAATTTTGCAGTCCGTTCATATGGGAAATTTCATCCCGGTTACCGAGATGAAAAGTGGTGACGCGGTCAATCGAGCGTGACATTTACCGAACAAGCCCGGCAAGAATTTTTCATTTTTATCGGTTCTACAAACCTCAAAAGTATAATATCTTTATCTCTTCTACGAAAAGGAATTATTTTGAACTAGAACATCTCAGAAATGAGCCGTAATAATCAAATATATCCGTTCTGAGACGCGAATGTTTGGTTATAGACTTCATCCCGGTAACCGGGATACCGTGTTCATATGAGAAATTTTTCGTCCCGGACTCCCGAGATCTCGGTCGCTGAAACCGAGATCTCGGTAACCGGGCTGGCCCGCCTTCTCATATGAACACATCGAATTTTTTACAAAAGAAATAGGAATGAGGCGAGATCTCGGTAAGTGGGCTAGCCCGGTCAACCGGGACCATATGAAGAGGCCCTTAGGCTACCAAGACGCTCTTAAAGAGTGCAACATTACCACCCTCCATCAACGGCGCCAATGGCTGACGGAGCGACTACTCAACGAGATTAAGGACAACAGCCTCCACAAATTACATGGCCTTTTGCCGCCAAGTAATTTTAGTACCGTAGTTTTAAGAAGAAAGCCGCTTTTAACGTACCTATTTGTAGAACAAACTCAGGCATATTAAGGCATGGCCAAAAGCCTCATTTGCATAAAATCGGAAAACAATCATAACATTTCGTGGATTGAACACAGAAACGTCAAACTTAGCAGTCTTATGAAACCTGATGACCTTAACTGATTCTTGCTTTAAAGTGTGGAACAGTTTGGTCACGTGACCATTAAATGATGATTAACGTCTTTAAAAATCTTTAAAGTAAAACGGGGTATATAAAACAAACTATAATCAAACCTTTTTGGGTATCATACTATTAGACTATGAAAGTTCATTATCAATTAGCCTTGTATGGTGGTACCTAACATTCCTATTAGAAGTTGTTAAGCCATTTCTAATGTCACGTGACCTATTTCCTTTAATTGTAGGACTGCTATTTAATGTGGACACGCAAACAAGGCTAATTCATTGCAAGTCCTTGACATGTAAACGTATGACACTAAAGGGGATTTAATGCTATTTCATTTTATATACCCCATTTGGCTTAGAAGATCTTTAACAATCAATGATCATTTACAGGTCACGTGACCAAAATGCTTATCACTTTGAAGCAAAAGTTTTATATATTAACTACCAAGTTTGACAGTTTTTTTGTTTAATGTACGAAGTGTTAATGATTGTTTCCTATTTTTTATGCAAATTAGGCTTTTGGCCATGCCTTAATATGCCTGAGAATAGATTTAAGAATAGTTTTATCAAGCATAACGCGGCTTTTTTCTAATGGCTTTATCATATATCCGCGGCTGTTTTTTTTTTTGTTTGTTTTTACTTATACTGTTATTTATTTATTTATTTATTTATTCATCTATTTATTTATAATAGTTTTTTTTATCCTTTCTCGTATTTCAGTATTATATATTGTAGAGTCTGTAGTCAAGCCTCTGGGCTACAATGGATTTTTTTAATAAAGCTATCTATCTAAATGGCTGGAGAGAATTGGCTTCCCAGATACCATGAATTGTATGCATAAGTCCTCAAAATGTTATTACTGTCCAGAAAACTAATGGTGGAATCCAGCTTGGATATCCGTGATTCAATACCTCCCAATAATATTCTTCCCCATGTCTGCTCTGTGCGTGCATCCTTTTAGTCCATTGACTTAAAGTTAGGAGGGGGACATCCCACCGCCCTGGGAGGGGTAAAAATCAAGTGAGGGGGTCAACTATTTGACAGTGTTTGACTATACAAGTAACAATAAGACCATCCTCTAGGTGCTCAGACATTGTTATTATGTTATTTTATTTATTGTGTAGTAATATAAATCGGGAAATGTTATCCACCAATAATCTTTAAATGAATGTGATCAACAACTACATGGCTTACCACATAGGTAATTATCTCATAATGAGTAAATTAAACATCCCAGTACATTTCTCATCAAGTTCCAATGGGTCTTTCCTTACAAGCCATAAACAAACATGCTACAAAAAGATGTTAAGAGGCACTTCACAAGAAAACTAGGAAGAGAACAAACCTCCAAAAGAACATGTTACTTTATAATAAGCCAATGATAGTTGTTAGGACAATACATTTTGCGCACAGCACCACAGGCAACCCAATTTACACCCATTATGTTTGTGTGGTTTTTAATAATTAAGATTGTTTGATAAACAATTCATAATTATTATGAATTGTTTATCAAACAAAATTAACAAAAACTAACTTGTCTACCATAACTATTGATCAAGAATCACAGACTTTAACTGGCTAATTTTTTTAACATCATTACAGCAAAATCTTAATGCATATGAATTTGCCATTGGGGGTGGTGCTGTAGCCTTCAGTTGGATGCTCAACTTAAGTTAAGAAAAGGGTTAAAAGTAATCACACCTTGCATAATTTGTTGGAATGCAGACATTGTATCGATTTATTAGAGTCACCACCAGGTGATAAATCTGCCTAGTTAATAAAGGTCTACTTGTGTAAATTTAGAAAAGTGAGGTAAAAGTTGCATAAAGAAGCTGATATACCTAGTACTAAACTTTGGCCTCTGGGGAAACTATTACCACTCTCACCCCTTGATAGGCAGCACCTCCATCACTAACCTGGATCAGGCATTTTTTCTTGGGGGGGGGGGGGGAGGTGAGCACGAAAGTGTGGCAGCATGCACGAGAGTCGGCAGCCAACTCTCGCGTCACCACACTTTTGTGCTCACTCAAAAAAAAGAACACCTGATTGCAGGTTACTCCATCACAGGGTCACTCTTGAAATTTATGCTTTCAGTACCCACTATGCACATAGCTGGAGAGAGAAAACGTGGGGTAAACACAATGCACCAACCAGCCTCAAGTCCAACCAACCTACTGCACCTCCACAGGTTTAGAGAGCATACTGCTTTTGATTTTTTTTTCTCTCTACGGTATTAATAGCCCACGAGTCTAAATATACCGGGGCCGGGTGTTTCGAAAGCCAATCAACGCTAACCCACGATTAAAAGTTACACAAGGTTTTCATCTTGCTCAATAAAAATGATTTAAAGGCTCATTTTAAGCTAATGGTACAGAAAAGTCTAACGCAAAACTTAGGGACAAAAATCGTTTGGACGAATCCTTATGGATTAGTAAATATACTTGCATCAAAGTTCACATAATTTTACCCAGGATTAGCTTAATCGGGCTTTGGACAACTGGGCCCTGACTCCTAAATACCTCCTCTCAGATCTTTGAACTTTCAAGAGATGAAAGTCATCTAAGGACAGTTCCTACTAATACAGAGGTATTTTTGAGGAGTTTATGACTTAAGCAGCTGATCTTAGCAAGGGATATTGGAATCCAAAAGCAAAATTGGGGCAAACCACCCATGTTTTTTAGAGATAATTTTTTAGAAACAATAATCCTAAAAAGTGCCAAAATACAAGGGAATGTATGGCATTTTTTTATCGAATTGCTTGATTCTCTGGAAAATACATGGTTACCCCCAGTTTTCTTTTTAAATACCAAGAGCACTTGCCAAGTTCTGCTTTCTCGACATAGTTTTCACTGAGTAAAAATATCCCTGTATTACTAGGGACCACCCATAGGAAACCCAAGTACCTCAAGATGCACAGTAACAAAAGTAGGCACCGTCCTTAATTAATGATGCATCATGAAATCAAAGTAACCTGCAGGGGCAGGTGGAGAGATCAGGCTCAAACTGGCCCTTGTTGGCCAACTTGGACACTTTAAGGAGAGCTTGGACAGTTTTCATCATTTGCCAGGTGCAACTAATTTTGGTCATCAACCGTTGCACAAGGAATAGAATATCATGCAAATAAATTTAGTACACTTATACACATAAAGCCATTGGGTCTCATTGTTCACAGTTTATGCTTTCAAGGTGTCAACGTTTGTCAATGCAATTGAGTCTATACGGCAGAATCAGACTGACATGAAACAGTTAAAAAGCAGACTTCATAGGGGCTTATCTAGTATCCATACCAGTTCCACTTCCTAGTCTGAAGTCTTCAAGAACACAATGTTTTGACTGATTCACTAGGTTCCCCGTTCATCAGGGCTACAGTGTCTGCAACACGGCTTAAAAGAGCAGCGACTGAATCCTGGTCTTCTTTGCTCCACACTTCAGTTGAAAGGTACTTCTCCACAGTTCCTTCAGCTTCATTAGCAGGCAAAGATGAATCAGGTTCTCTTGGTAGGTGCACAGTGAAGATAATTGCCACTTGCTTATGCAGTGCATTCTGATCGTCACAATACGAATAAAACAACAGTGGTGATGGAGGTGGGAGGTGTTCTAGGTGGTGAATAAGGGCTGCTCGATGGCCTTGTTTAAATTTGTCTATCAGCAAGTCATCCATTTTCTTTTTAACCTCAGTTCCCTGCTTGCTTCTTTCCACAGTTCCATTAACCATGGCTAAATTTCTTTTATGCCTTGGGTCCAACATTTCACCCAGTTTCGTTGCTAAGCAGTCCACCACATCATGAGCTGGCGGAGGTGCCGCCAATAACAACACAAGCGGTTGACGGGGATTAGTATTCCTGAGATGTGCCAAGCAACGATTCTTCAAAATCCTCCAGAACCGGTCAGTCTGATTGGTGAATGAGGATTGAATTTTGCTGAGTTTATTTTCAAAGATTTTAGGATAGTCTAGGTCAGTCTTCATTTCAGGCTCATTTAGGATGGCAGCCACCAAACACATGACGACGGCTAAGACAGCTAAAATTACCATCCCCTTGGATATGTCCTTAAAATTAGCCGGTTGCCTGGCAGGTATTGCGTTCATTTCTGCTTTCTTGATTTCGTCTGTATAGTCATCTTCACTGGCAGGTGAGGGAGCCAATTGTGCAGGCTGGTTACCGGGCTCATCTACATTATCTTGCTTAGTTGTTTCACTTACTGCATCTTTTTTTTGTTCTTTTTCACCTTTGCCTCTCTTCCTCGTTCCTTTAATTCCCAACCCTTTGACTTTCTCGTCGGCGGGTTTCTCGTTGCTGTTTGAGGGCCCCCTTGCAACTTCCGTGTTTTCGCCGTCGATTCCGTTACCTGCTGGACCCTCAACTGGTGGACTTACGATCTGACTCTCTGTTAAAGTGGGAATTATAGAAGCCATTCAGTCCTGTGATAAGGTACTGCTGTTTCCTTCAACGTGGAAAAATAAACAAATTGGAGCATCAATTATTTTCCCAGACGGATTTTGTCTCGAGTTAATTATAAACGCGCGTCTACCCGGAATATGTTGCTTGGTAACCTCTCGTTTTCTTTTTTATCTTCTTACGATGATGTTGATTGGTAATAACACTTTCGTGACCAATGGAAATCGCTCTTAGAATTTCCAAAAACTTCCGTCGTTTCTAGGAAGCTTTTCCCAGCGGAAGACCTTAGATAACAATGACCTGAATCAGATTTGAGAGCAGCTAAAATGGCGCGGGTTGGGGTTGTGTTGTTATTGATATCACTGTGTTTAGTTCCATTAAGCGCCTTCATCATTGAAGCTGCTATCACAGCTGGAGTAGTAAGTCTGGGTACACAGATACCTAAGCTAGTCTGTCAATTCACAGAATGTTGCAGAGACAAATGGATTTCACCAAACATAACAGGCTTGCAGTCGGTCCTCCAAAGGCGTGTTTTTGGTCAACACTTGGTCACCAACACAGTGCTGAAAGCGGTTGTGGGACATTTGAATAATGAATCACCAAGCAAAGCATTGGCGCTTTCCTTCAACGGTTGGACGGGCTCGGGAAAGAACTTTGTGAGCCAAATCATCGCCGAGCATTTATTTAGGGAGGGAATGGATAGCAAATATGTGCATCTTATTATCGCTACCCGCGATTTTCGTCATCATTCAAAACAAGACATTAAAAATTATAAAGACAAACTGAGTGATCTTGTTGAAAAATCAGTGGCTGAATGCCCTAGATCATTGTTTATTTTCGACGAAATGGATAAAATGCCGACAGGACTTATTGATGTATTAAAACCCTACTTAGACCACTATCCTGACGTGGGAAAAGTAGACTTCCGCAAAAGTATGTTTATTTTTCTGAGCAATACGGGGGCAAATCTGATCAGTGCTGTTGTGTTAAAACACTGGAAGGAAGGAAAGAAAAGGGAAGACATTGAAATTAAACAGATGGACAGGGATATAAACGTTGGCGAATTTTACACCAAAGGTGGACTCTGGCATTCAAGCCTTATTGACAATAATCTCATTGATTATTTCATCCCATTTATGCCCTTGGAGAGATCCCACATCAAGATGTGTGCTAAAGCCGACCTGGAACAGAAAGGTCACCCAGTCACTGAGGAGGTCCTTAACAGGGTAGCAGATGATTTACTGTACTTCCCTGAGGACTTGAAGGTCTTCTCCACATCTGGTTGTAAGAAAATATCGAGCAAAGTTGACTACATTATGTAAAACCACACATCGACAATGCTTTTTACAATGGTTTAAAAGTTATCTTAATTTGTGCAATATAATGGTTATAACTCTTCATTGTTTGATATTACCTGTGGAGTCCCTCAGGGATCTTTCTTAGGTCCTCTGTTATTCTTAGTATATATAAATGATCTATGTAATGTATCAAAGGACTTAGAGCTGATCTTATTTGCTGATGACACTAATATCTTCTTATTTATCCATATTTATTCTTACTCTGTGAGCGTCTAGGCATCAACCATCAAACCCTAGAAGACTAATTATGCGGGATGCCCTGAGGGGCATACCGTGTCTAAAAACGGGTTGATTTCTTTTTTTTTTCTTCACATTAATTTATTCATTTAACTCATCCCTCTCCTAGTGGGGATGTATTGTTCTGATTGTCTTCAACAAAAGCAGGCCAATCAAAATCCATTCTTGTCGCTTATATCGCGAGGGAGGGGACCCACTCACCCCCTACGTGTGTGACGTCAACGCATCATTTGATTTATTCAAAAAACCGGATTAAATTGTGGCGCCATATTGTTAACATGTTTTGGACTCAAGTATGCCGTTTCATAAGGAAATTTAACCGTTTTGAAGCAGTAAATCGAAAGGATAACTTCTAAGAAGCACTCGACATTTAAAACGGTGGAAATTGGAGAGTTCCTGGCAAAGGAATCGTGCTTTGTTTGACAGTCTTAGAAGCGCGATGGGAGACTGAAAAGAGGTAGTAGAGAAACTTACGTTATCGTATAGGAATTTCAAAAATTTCCGGTAAAACCCTGAGGACCGTAACGCAAGGGAAAACGTAATGCAATCTTCGTGACTCAAACTGTTCCATAAGCAAGTATAGTTTTATCAATCTGCGAAGGATACAGTTGGAACAAATGAATCAGCCACAGCATCGCACGTAAATGTCAGTATAGGCATCTTGTTACATTGCAAAAACGGGTTTTAAGAATGTCGATGACTGTTTTCTGCTCACACTTCACCTTTATTTAAAAACTTTTATTAGAATTCTGAATCTAAGGGATATCTACAAACTACAAATAGGAAAATTTATGTATCAATATAAATCTGGCTTAAAATGCTTCAATAACATGTGCTTGGTGACATGCCAAGTGCATTTCTATGGCATTAGAAGTTCGGAGCTTTTTTATCTACCACAATGCAGGACCAATATAAGAAAGTTCTCCATTAGTTTCCAAGGTCCTAATTTTCATTACTCTCTTAGTCCTGAAATTCAACATGCAACAAGTACCGCTTCCATTTGTAGTATGCTGAAAGCATTCCTCTTATGAAAAATATTTATTTCAGGGGCGTAGCGACCTTGTACGCACCTGCGTACCTTCCTAAATCTAAAAAGAAATAAATTTATAACACATTTTTTGGCGAAAGGCGTCTTTTAGTAATGGTAATTGAACTGAGTGGAGTGCAATTTGGTTGGAAATCATATGCGTGATTTCAAAATCGAATGAGCGCGCAGCACGAGTTTGATTTGAAATCATAAGTATGATTTCAGACCAAAATTGCATGACACAACGTTCAATTACCACTTTATCACACCTATTTTGAAATCAGAGTTTTACTGTCAATGTTAATATTCTATCTTTGTTACTTCAGTTCCATTTTGATGGGCTAATTAAGAAAGGATGTGATTTAGAGCCACAAATGGTGCAATTTGGGAATAAATTGCTCTGTTGAGAGCCAATCAGATTGCAAGGATCACCAGTGATTTCAAAATGGGTGTAATGATAATTAAAACGTCACTGCGAAGTGCCATGGTCCCATGGAGATTACAAAGGAACAGTTCAATGCTGAGTTCAAAAGATGGAAGCACAAATGGAATAGCAAATGTGAGAATGAAAAGCCCCAGACTTCGCTCAAGACCCTCGATTTCACAAGCCCCTAATGCTAGGCATATATGAGAGCAGAGTCAAGTATGTAGACGATGCTACTGCCGTGGAAATCATCCCTAGGTGCTCACCATCTTACCTACCATTTACAGTATCCGATATCTATACATATGCTTCCTTAAGAGGCATGATACTTAATTCTAAGAAATGCAAAGAAATGATCATTAACTTTATGCAGTATAGCCCATTCCCCCCTGGCCCCCTTACCGTTGGGGGTTCTGTCATTGAAAGGGTTGTGACCTATAAGCTCTTAGGTGTCTATATCTCTGAAGATCTTTCATGGAACGTACACATAGAGCATATAGTCAAAAAGGCCAACAAGCGTTTGTACGCACTGTGCGCGCTTAAGAAGAGTGGCCTCACTATCAAGCAGCTAGTGCAAGTGTACTGTAGCATTGTACGATCTGTACTAGAATATGCCTGCCCTGTGTGGGCAGCTCTGCCAAAGTACTTAGATGACGCTATAGAATCTGTACAAAAAAGGGCCCTACGCATCATTCTACCGAATTGTCACTATGACGAAGCCCTAATTCAATCTGACATCACTGCCCTTTCCCAGAGAAGGGAAGAAGCTTGCATAAATTTTATCAAGCGTGATTGCCTGTCGTCTCCTGTCCTTACGCCATTAATTCCTCGCGTGTCAATTGACAGGCCGTACTGCCTCCGATCAGGCGAACGTGTTCCGGTGCGCTTTGTCCCCAAGACAAAGCGGTTCGCAGATTTCTGCACCATTAAGTATCAAGACCAGTTGTAATCCTTTTCTCTGTTATGTTTTCTCTGTTATTTGTGCTTTAATCATATTTATATAATTATTTATCTGAATGTCTTTATACCGTAGTGTCTTGTACTATTGTAACTGACCATCCTTGTAATTCAGCCTTTTAGGCTGCGAGAGGGATTCCAATAAACTATTATTATTATTATTATTATTATGTGACCCTGATCACTCTGCTCACTTATCTGTGCTGAATGCAGTTTTACCGGCATGAAGAGATTAAAACCCCTCTTGGCAGCACTATGAGTGCGGAGAGGTTGTCCTCCCTGGTAATTCCCCACATTCATATAACCATAAGGATGTCAACATTAACAATGTGGTTTTGAAATTTGCCCGTCTGAAGGAGAGACGCCTTGCCTGTTGCTTGTAAGCACTGGGAAAAACACACTTAATTAGTCTTTCCTATAAACCTACTAGTAATTGCCCCAAAAGTTGACATTTAAAAACATAAGTTACTAAATACTAAACATTTTTCATATTTGATTTATGAAACTCATGTCCCCAGGAAATCATGAGAAATGACATTTCCGAGCCCCTAAAAATAAAAATGTCCTGGGGGTGCATGCCCCCCAACCCCCCTACTAAGCAGCTCGCGCCTTCGGCACTCGCATAAATTTCTCCTTCCTGCGTACTCCACAAAAAATGCACGCTACGCCCCTATATTTATTAGCCTCTACTCTTCACTCTCATTTTTGCTTTTTTTAGCCTAACTATGATTAACATAACCAAGTAATATATTTTAAGATTTACTATAGCTCTGCCATCCTGGTCCCATGTATAACTCTTATAATACTTTAATTTTTCCAATTATTTTAACTGAGGGAGCCCATTCCTTATAAGCCCAGTCGCTTCCCTTGGACTTCCTCGCCACTAGAATTAAATAATAATAATAATAATAATAATAATAATAATAATAATAATAATAATAATAATTCATATTTGTACACTTTTTATGGCAAAACAATAAACTGAATTGAAATGTTTCTTTTAGATACGATGGTAGAAATTATTCTTGATGTATTGGTCTGGTGGAAAAGCTTGCCAGTCATGACAATCAATGACCAGGGGACAGGGAGGGGGTTTGGGGGTGATGCGCTTTGGCATAAAGTCAAATACCAAAGATTGGAATCAGCTGCTGTTATGATGTAAAAATTTTTACATGGAATGCTGGAAATAAATTTGCTCTTCCACAGCCCTGTACCAATTATATTTTATCTTTTATCTCTTTCTGAAGGATTTACCATATATAAATAAAGTTACCATTACCATTACCAGTCTAATGTTGGAATAACAATGGCATATTTAGATAAAATACTTAAGATATACCTCAGCCTAGGAGGGCTTTGTCAATCTGGCCACTGGATCATACTCTTAACTTGATAACACTAACAATACTGGTTCCAGATTTTAGCACCCTTAAGTCTTACCTGAAGACAGGGAACTTTCTTCCCTTGTTGCCCTACCCTGCTATATAATTAGATACCTATGAACTGTTAACAAAATATCGCAAAATGCTGGGAGGTAATCCAATCCCATCTAGCACAAGGAGATGGAGTAGATGATGTTCCTGGAGCCAGATTCATTTAAGCCCTTGTAAGTTAAGGTGTATCCCAAGCATTAAGTTTTGAATTCTTGGGATGTATCTCTACTTGAGAGGGTGTCATGAATCTGGCCCCTAGATTAAAGCTAAACATTCAGTGGCTATTCTTTGGATGTGAAAAGAAGGCATGGTAATTTTTGGAAGTTAGTATTTGCTTATAGAAATCTTTTGTTTTGCAGGTAGTCTGAAATGTCAGCCATCTCCTCCCCCCAACCCCCTAACCCACAGAGGTTAGTGGAAGGAGATGGCTGACATTTCAGACTATTTTGCATGGTGGGATGAAGTTTTAACCCATAGATAGTTTATTTTTGAGGTTGTTAAATTAATAATTTTAAACCTCCCCATCATTTTCAGATGAGACTATCCCCTGGGAATAGTATTCTGTGTTGACTGTGCAGAAATGGGTATGGATTCTAGAGACCCGGTCTGAAAAAGGCTATCGGAAAATTACATATTTTGATCTGAAGTAGTTTTCTGCGGTGTCGTCACAGCCACATGACACCATTTTTGTTTAGGAATCTTGATGGCAATCCAACCTGCAATCAATAGTTGCTTTTATTTAGTAAGCTTTGTGCACTGGTTGAGTCTGGTTGTAAGTTAGACAGCAACAATGTCATTTTAAAATAGGTAAAATGTAACAACTATTGATTATTTTAAGGAAAATGACATAACTTATAAGATCATTTTAGCAGAAGAGCATTTTATTACGAAAACGTCGCGCATGAAGTGAATTTCGTAATACATTACAGAAGAATAAACCTAGTAAAATTACAGCTTGTCTACTTGATCGGGACTGGGCATTACATTTTAAAATTATTTTAAATTGACATTTTTACATTTTCAAATTACTCCGAATTTACAGCTTTCAATTTCGATATGATAAAAAGTTCACCACCAAAATTAATAATTTTGGAAAATATCCAGCTAGAGACCATGAGCTTTAGAGCACATGCGGGGGAAGAGACTTTTCTTAAAGCGCTCTGTTTTACACTTCATCAGCGATGGCCTATCATTAAAACGTGGGCTTAAGATGGTGAAGACGTGACCCGGGATCCTTGATCATTTCAAAGGTTTTCGCACACAAGAAATCTCGTCGTCGCACGGAGTCGTGCAGCGCCAGACAGCTTTTGAGTCTATGAAACATGTTTCGACAGAAACTTCTGTCATCCTCAGTTAATTAAAGTACAAAGCGGTAGAAGTTGAATTTATAATAAGTAATCAAAAATATTAATTATGGTAACGGTAACAACAAAAATGAACGTGAAACGTGACAGTGTGAGAATAGGCCTTATCATGGTTTTCGACGCCATTTTGACGGGTAGGCAAACGGGCCGGGGATATTGCGAGCTCACATCTGCGAGCTGCGAGCTGCGAGCTGCGAGCTACGAGAAAAAACAAATTAAATAAATAATAAAAACAATAAATAATAATAATAATAATAATAATAATAATAGTAATAATAATAATAGGAAAAAGAATAGGACCGACTTTCAGTTCCCTTAGTAGCTTTCTTCCCATATCTTTTCGCAGCCGCTTAGGCTGCATTCATTATGTATCCTACAGGGGGGGGGCAGAGGATTTTAGGGGGGGATCTCAAATTTTTAGAGCAAAAAAAGGGGGGATATGAAAATTGTTTAAATATCTCCTGGGGGGATGCTTATTTTTTGTAAGATTCTGTCTAGCTTTTGTAATGGTTTTAAAAAGTGAGAAAAGAAAAGATAAGTACAGCAGCTTCTTTCAAGGATTGTAAGCAACAAGGGTACCTCTATTATTCTGAGAGACTATATATAGTACCTATTTTGAAGTTTTTCAAGTAGTGTGCCTGGCCTGTAGATGTAATGTTTCGATACAGTATAGAAAGTAAAACATCTAAAATGGAAATATTTAATGCAACCTCAGTCTAAGCAGCGCAACTTTATTAAATCAACGAATGCAAAAGAAAACAATGTAATTCAGTGCACAGTTTTATGAAATTGAACAACAAATATGCACTTAAATGTTCAATGAATTTTCTGTACCAGTTTGAAAGGGGTCCACATGCACCCCCTGCTATATCTGCCACTTATCAAGACAACAAATAATTAAGCCATTAAGGTTGAAAAAGAAAAAGATATGACCATAAAATGTAGAACATTGTCATTTTCAATCATCTTTGTAATTATCCTCAACACTGTCAATCTCATCAGTCACCAACATCATTGTCAATATCATCATCAGCAGCAGCCTTATCACCAGCAACATTGTTATCCTCATCATTGTCATCTTCATCATTGTCAATCTTTTAATTATCGTCATCATCATCGTTGTCATCATCATAATTGTCATCATCATCAATATCCTCCGCATCATCATCCTCCAGTGCAACTACAACATCCTTTGCTTTTAGCCTACGGTTCCCGTCAATACTCCTGGTAGTACTCGTACACGAGCTGGCAGGCTATCTATACCTAATTCGCGCTATGCTTAAACTGGCTGGCATAGGTATGACATAAACAGTCAAAGCTCTCTCGATGTTCTTATTAAACATGTCTCTTACTATTATACAGATATTTATTTTGATATTTCTTGTGAGGGGGGAGGGGGGGTATTCATTTTTCGGCTGATTGCTTAGGGGGGCTCTGAAAATTTGTATGGACCTTGGGGGGGGGATATAAAAAACCGAGCCGCTGAAAAAAAAAATCCTCTGCCCCCCCCCCCCCCCCCCTGTAGCATACATAATGAATGCAGCCTTATGTTGCGCAAACAACCCCTTTCTACTATTTTAATAATTACGAGATTTATTCGGCTAGAGTCATGTCGCCATGATGAGACGACACCTGATACAGGGAAGACTAATTACGTCGATTCCACACGCCAAGGACCTCTCACATGGACGTAGACACCCCCGTGGATATTCTATGATTGATTGTTTCTGTTTAAATCCCGGCCCGATTTTCAGCTGGTCGACTATCAAAGTCATAATACCTTTGAATTCAAAGGTCCACACAACGCTTCCGTTAATCTGGTCATTTTCTTATGACGTCTATATTTATAAATAAACCTAAAATTCGAAGAGAAACGACCCTCGTTACTGTCGGAATTAGCGGCAGCCATTGGGGCTCGCTACTTTAGGGGAGCAAAAAACCTCATATAACGTCAAGAGATTTTCTCTTGATAACGTTCATGCAACTAAGTTTTTTTTTTTCGAAATGTTAGTGAAATATTCGTTAAAAACAGTAGCATCCCTCCCAGACGTTTTCCATTTCGTCACGCAATCTTCTCCTCCAATCTTTGGAGAGGAAAGCGGGATTGCGTGACGAGGCAAATGAGACTCCCGTCGCGTGTTACTCGCGCTTCGCACTCTCCTCGTAAGGCCTTTTTTTTTTGGTATTTCGAGGATGATACATCAATTCGCGTAAATTTTATTTCCTAATTTTTTTTATGTAATTATCTTTTGTTTGCAGCTCGCAGCTCGCAGCTCGCATTATTTCAGCTCGCGTGTTCCCCACATTCGTAGGCAAACAGGGCGACATAACATGTTGTTATCTCAGTATATATACTGCAACATTTTAGGCGACTTACTTTGGTCTGTATATTATATTATATACCGACGCAAAATAAGCCAGTAGTTACTGGCCTAAAATGTCACAGTATATACCGACGCAAAATAAGCCAGTAGTTACTGGCCTAAAATGTCACAGTATGTAGTTAATATTAATTTACCGACGCAAAATAAGCCAGTAGTTACTCGCCTAAAATGTCACAGTATGTAGATAATATTAATTTACCGACGCAAAATAAGCCAGTAGTAGCTAGTAGTTACTGGCCTAAAATGTTGCAGTATGTAGATAATAGGGCCATTTATACGGGAGAAAATAAGACACGTCTTATCTTAGACGCGTCTTAAATAAGACGCGAGCTGATCGTATAAACGGCACAAAATAAGCGTTCGTGTCTTATTTTAGACGCGACTAAAATAAGACGCGTCTAACTCTGGAACAGGAGCTTGAGCTGTTCTTGTCTTGGTCGCGTCTTAAATAAGACGTGAACTTCCTCGTATAAATGGTACACGCGTCTTAAATCAATCTCGTACCCAGAGCCTTCGTTACCCTTGTCCAGCGGAACGGGAAACGGACGCTCTGGCAGAATCCCAATCTCGTCCCCAGAGCCCGCTTTTCTTTTGGTCAGCACCAAGAACGCGAACCTCTGGGCTAATCCAAATGAGGCCACCTTTGATTGGCAGGTAAAAGCATGTCTATTTCACGGACCGGAAGCTATTTTTCGGCGCGAAATTGAAATATGAGAGTTTACGCCTCCCGACACGACTTCCACGAAAGTTGCGAAAAAAAAAAAATTGCTATCGTTGTTGTAATGCGGTTGACAACCACCACATTTATGTATACGGAGTAAAAGCAAAATCAGACGGAATTTTATAGCGCTTAAGGGAAAATGTCAGTAGAAATCGTGGCCACGGTTAAAAATATCGATTTCGCGCATACTCTGTTAGTTTGAAGGCCTTAGCTAGGTAAGTATGTGAAGGATATAAGGTTAGGTTTTTGAAATATTCTATATAACTGCAAGAAAAAAAAAAAAAAAAAACACGAGAAACGGTCACTCTACCCGAAGCTTGCATTTCATCATGCGAAAACCCGAAATTTTACACTTTCCAGCTTCTCGCTGCACAGACATTTACTTAACCGTGAATCTTTCTTTAGTATAATTTAATACATTGATTCTTCCTCAGTCAAAAACATTGATTCTTCCTCAGTCAAAACATAGTAATTATTTTCGTCTCTGCTCGTTTGTGAGCGAACTGAGACGCAACTGAGCTCGGATTAAGTAGACACACTTTTCTCTATCACGCAAAAGTCCAAAATAATCCAAATTCAGCGAGAAAAAAAGCTGACAAAAGACAGTACAGTCATTGAATTTTAGGTGTATGGTTTTTAATCTTTAGGATCTAGAAGAACGTTTGCACGAACGCCGATCAAAGTTTGAGAAAATTACAATTCAGCGTCATTGAAATGTACAACTCTACATAACATGGCATAATAGAATAAATTAACTTCTCGGCCAAAGTTTGTATAAAAAAGGCTTTAAACTCTTTTCAACGCTTAAAACGTTTTAAAAAATATATTGATGTTAAATATTGTCTACACGGGTACAACAAACCAACAAACACCACAACAAACAAAAGATAAAATTAAATCTCACTCGCTCCCTAATCTGTGTCACGCACGAGCGACTTGGCTACAATAACAAATTCATATTTTAATATATGTTACTTAACGATGTGCCAGATTTCCCGGTTAACTTGCTGAAGAAATAGAAAATAACTTGATAGCAATACAACCTGGAACATAAAAATTAATTCTATTAAGGATGAGAAGCTTTATAGTCCTTCGATAGCCAATCAGAAGTAACTGTTCCCACGAGAAGAAAATATTGCATCGTTCTCTAAATAAAGAAATCTACTTATCCATATCTCTCAAACATTAAATCTAAAACCAGAGTTGATTGTTGGGCAAGTTCACAGACATACAGAACAACGATGTCTTTTGACCATAGTTGGTGGGATTTGCGCGGGGATTTGCGGCGGAGACGAATGCACTAGCTTCTCAACTTCCGTCCAACCATTCAAGCAGTGTAACAAGCGTACAAAGCATCACAATAAGTCCTTGAAATTTTCCGGAGTTGAAACAGAAGTAGAATTAATTTTGGCAAGAATGCGTTTTTTTAAAATCCAACGAATTTATCGGAGATGGCTGCCTGCCCTGTTCATCTTGCCAGGTTCAGCATAAAAGTAATTTTTGCACCACCCGGCGGTTGTTTCGGGTCACTCTGAAGCAGCTGTGGAAAGAGGCCGCACTGGAAAATAAATATATTTATGCCAATCGATGAAGTTATTAGAACTTTCAAAACAGCACGTCCCAGTTGGCTCAGGTAAATAACCAGTTATAAGATGTACTACCAGGCAGGAACTGTATCCAATGAATTTTGTATTCTCTTCATTCTGGTGATACGGAAATATATGACCATATATGAAAGAAATCATTTATTCGAACGACGGAGAGAAATAATTAATGTTGGTTATCGTGAGCGTCATTTTGTTACTTATCTCTTCATTCTGTTGTCCAATCCAATTATCGTAACAACCTTGATTTCATGACTCTCATGTGTTATGGATTGCGCTTATATTATAAAAGCCAACATTTCGGTCGTTGTTTAAAATAGTTACGATGATCCTTGAGAATCCGAACATTTAAGTGTTTTGATCTTGCATCAACGCATTCAGGGGCAATCCCAAGATAATCGATGAAGAATCTTCTTCACTTGACAGAAAATAGTCAAATACATGCGGTAGAAGCTGATATATGAGTGATTTCCCATATCCTGTAGGAGGTATACAAATGGTATCCTTTCCTTCAAACACGACACTTTTTAAAGCTTCATACTGCGCTTCTTTCAGAGAAAGCTCACCTTTGCCCAAATTCTCTAAAGCAAACTCTAAAGCACAATGAAAGTGATCAGTAGCAGCCGCCATTCTCTTTTTCCATCAAACCTCACGCAGGCGCAATCAAACCGGAACCAGGATTTGGTGGTTCCGGTTTTGGATTCTGCCAGAGCGTCCGTTTCCCGTTCCGCTGGACAAGGGTAACGAAGGCTCTGGGTACGAGATTGGCAGAATCCAAAACCGGAACCACCAAATCCTGGTTCCGGTTTGATTGCGCCTGCGTGAGGTTTGATGGAAAAAGAAAATGGCGGCTGCTATTGATCACTTTCATTGTGCTTTAGAGTTCGCTTTAGAGAAGTTGGGCAAAGCTGAGCTTTCTCTGAAAGAAGCGCAGTATGAAGCTTTAAAAAGTGTCGTGTTTGGAGGAAAGGATACCATTTGTATACTTCCTACAGGATATGGTAAATCACTCATATATCAGCTTCTACCGCATATATTTGACTATTTTCTGTCAAGTGAAGAAGATTCTTCATCGATTATCTTGGTATTGCCCCTGAATGCGTTGATGCAAGATCAAATAAATAAGCTTAGAGGACACTTAAATGTTCGGATTCTCAAGGATCATCGTAACTATTTTAAACAAAGACCGGAATGTTGGCTTATATAATATAAGCGCAATCCATAACACATGAGAGTCATGAAATAAAGGTTGTTATGATAATTGGATTGGACAACAGAATCAAGAGATAAGTAACAAAATGACCTTCACGATAACCAACATTAATTATTTCTCTCCGTCGTTCGAATAAATGATTTCTTTCATATGTGGTCATATATTCTCGTATCACCAGAATGAAGAGAATACAAAACTCATTGGATACAGTTCCTGCTTGATAGTACATCTTATAACTGGTTATTTATCTGAGCCAACTGGGACGTGCTGTTTTGAAAGTTCTAATAACTTCATGGATTGGCATAAATATATTTCTTTTCCAGTGCGGCCTCTTTCCACAGCTGCTTCAGAGTGACCCGAAACAACCTCCGGGTGGTGCAAAAATTACTTTTATGCTGAACCTGGCACGATGAACAGGGCAGACAGCCATCTCCGATAAATTCGTTAACTTTTAAAAAAACGCATTCTTGCCAAAATCAATTCTACTTCTATTTCAACTCCGGAAGATTTCAAGGACTTATTGTGATGCTTTGTATGCTTGTTACACTGATTGAGTGGTTTGACGGAAGTTGAGAAGCTAGTGCATTCGTCTCCGCCGCAAATCCCCGCACAAATCCCACCGACAGTAGTCAAAAAACATCGCTGTTCTGTATGTCTGTGAACTTGCCCAACAATCAACTCTGGTTTTAGATTTAATGTTTGAGAGAAAAGTATAGATTTGTTTATTTAGAGAACGATGCAATAGTTGCTTCTCGTGGGAACAGTTACTTCCGATTGGCTATGGAAGGATTATAAAGCTTCTCATCTTTAATAGAATTAATTTTAATTGTTCCAGGTTGTATTGTTATCAAGTTATTTTCTATTTCTTCAGCAAGTTAACCGGGAAATCTGGAACATCGTTAAGTAACATATTTTAAAATACGAATTTGATATTGTAGCCAAGTCGCTCGTGCGTGACACAGATTTGGGAGCGAGTGAGATTTAATTTTAACTTTTGTTTGTTGTGATGTTTGTTGGTTTGTTGTACCCGTGTAGACAATATTTAACGTCAATATATTTTTTAAAACGTTTTAAGCGTTGAAAATAGTTTAAAGCCTTTTTTAGACAAACTTTGGCCGAGGAGTTAATTTATTCTATTATGCCATGTTATGTAGAGTTGTAGATTTCAATGACGCTGAATTGTAATTTTCTCAAACTTTGATCGGCGTTCGTGCAAACGTTCTTCTAGATCCTAAAGATTAAAAACCATACACCTAAAATTCAATGGCTGTACTGTTTTTTGTCAAAGTATAAGTTGATTTGAGTCACTACCGGTCAGCGTTTTTTCTCGCTGAATTTGGATTATTTTGGCCGGGGCTTTTGCCCGTGATAGAGAAAAGAGTGTCTACTTCATCCGAGCTCAGTTGCGACTCAGTTCGCTCACAAACGAGCAGAGATGAAAATAATTACTATGTTTTGACTGAGGAAGAATCAATGTATTAAATTATACTAAAGAAAGATTCACAGCTATGTAAATGTCTGTGCAGCGAGAAGCTGGAAAGTGTAAAATTTCGGGTTCTCGCATGGTGAAATGCGAGCTTCGGGTAGAGTGACCGTTTTTCGTGTTTTTTTTTTTCTTCCTGTTATATAGAATATTTCAAAAACCTAACCTTATATCCTTTACTTAATTACCTAGCTAAGGCCTTCAAACTAACAAAGTATGCGCGAAATCAAATTTTTTAACCATGGCCACGATTTCTTTGATTTTTACCGACATTTACTCTTAAGCGCTATTAAAATTCCGTCTGATTTTGCTTTTACTCCGTATATATAAATGCAGTGGTTGTCAACCGCATTACAACTACGATAGCAATTTTCTTTTTTTTTTTTTTCGCAACTTTCGTGGAAGTCGTGTTGGGAGTCGTAAACTCCGCCGTTGCCTCATATTTCAATTTCGCGCCGAAAAATAGCTTCCGGTCCATGAAATAGACATGCTTTTACCAGCCAATCAAAGGTGGCCTCATTTGGATTAGCCCAGAGGTCCGCGTTCTTGGTGCTGACCAAAAGAAAAGCGGGCTCTGGGGACGAGATTGGTCTTAAATAAGACGTGACTACAAATGAGCATGCGTAAGAGCGAGTGACGCGTCACGACATACGTCACTGACCGCTCTCAGCTCTGCTAAATGGCTTCGCAGTGTTCACAGTCCGCTTTGCAGTGTTCAAAAACACCAGCAACACCGGCAGCAAAACGAAATACGTGGACTACCACGGAAGAGAAGGAGTTTCTGCTTATTTGCAAAGAGAGGGCATTTGCCGAGGAGCTGGACAATTGTGTTACGGGCGCCGGTGTAAGTTACTTCTGATGTAACTTTTGTTTACATTGAACGTTTATCCTCTCGCAATTGGTACAGATGAAAATTTGTTGCAAATCATTGCTAATTAGCATGGTTGCTAATGGTAACGTCGCATGTAAACAAGGCTGTATCAAAAATAAGACGCGGGTCGTTTACACGTGATTTTTGCGTCTTACGCAGGACGCGATCGTATAAACGGTACAGTTCGCGTCTTATTTAAGACGCGTCTTAGATAAGACGCGTCTTATTTTCTCCCGTATAAATGGCCCTAATATTAATTTACCGACGCAAAATAAGCCAAACAGGCTTGAAATAACAGTGTTTGTATGGGAATCCGATGTCAAATAATTTTCATAAAACATCGCTTCTGAAAAATTCATGAATTGGAAACTTTTTGTACTAGGAAAAGGATTTTAAGAACAACATTGGAGGGATGTAGCTGTGACAGAAAGCGTCCAGTCGTGTTTTGAACTTTCCATACATTTCCCTGTATTTTTTCCCGCGAACTATTTTTAGTAGCAGCTGACGGCTGCTTCGCTATACAGACAAATGTATGGAAATTTTATAACACGACTGGACCCTTTCTGTCACAGCTACATCCCTCCAATTTTGTTCTTAAAATCCTTTTCCTAGTGCCAAAAGTTTCCAATTCATGAATTTTTCAGAAGCGGTGTTTTATGAAAATTATTAGCCTGTTCCAGGCTCCTAGAGAGATGCGCGAAGGAGAGTGCACTCTCCTTCGCGCATCTCTCTAGGAGCCTGGAACAGGCTAGAAAATTATTTGACATCGGATTTCCATACAAACACTGTTATTTCAAGCCTGTTTGCCTACCCGTCAAAATGGCGTCGAAAACCGTGATAAGGCCTATTATAAGGATAATTTTACATTAACATGGTGTAATTGCTGGTTCAACGAGAATTGTTCTTTTTGAATATGAATAGCCTCTGGTAGAGGCGTGATCTAAAATATAAAACCAATCTGAAGAACAAAAAAAAAAGGGATTTTGTGATAAGCTTCTGTTTCCATGATTCTCGTGTTCCGAGTGGAATGAACAAAAAGTGTCGTCAACATAACGGCGATAAAATAAAATTTCAGAGCATTGAAAATTTTCCAACCAAAGTTTTTCATGATGCCCCATAAAAAGATTAGCTAAAACGGGAGCAAGAGGAGAACCCATGGTCACGCCATTAATTAATTTGGTCGTAGAAAGAACCGTTAAATAAGAAATGCGTCTAGTTGGGCAGTAGCTACAGTAAAGAGGCTTCTGAATTCAGGTTTACCAAACTTAAGGTCAGGATTATTCTCGGAAATTTATTTGACCGCTAAGTCAATGCACTCCTTTTTAGATGTACTTATTGATAATAATAACCCCAATTTTCTTCAAACAAGACGCTTTTCAGAGCGTTTACGTGGGATGCGTTGATTATGTTTAGCACTAGTGCCTCACCGATTTTCTATCCTACCCTCCCTTCGCGATTGAACTATAAACTGAATAGTTTTAGTCAGAAAGATTGCGTGATATTGCGTTGCGCTACTTGAAATTTTGCCGCCAAAAAATAGTTCCCGCAATGTCTTCAGCTGAAAGGAGCACTCTTTTTATCTGAAAAGTTCACTGCTAATTATAACTTTTTGCATAGTGATACATGAAAACTTGACATCTTTCATCATATTTTTGTTTCTCATACAAAAGTATGACGTCAAGTAAATTATTTTGCTAAAAAAGAAAAACAGTTTGGCTGTCAGTCACGCATCAGTGCATGACTCACGTTTTCTATTCTGGTCATGTAAATAAAAGTGTAAGATTACAAATTGTTTTCGTTTCATCATAAAAAAAAAGAAAGAAAGAAAACCGGCAAAAACTTTTCCTAAATGAAAACTTTTAGTAAAAATTGACATTAATTTTGTGAAGTGGATTTCCAGGCATCTATTCAATAAAGTCATGCGATATGTGTTTTAGCTTATCAATGATCTTTCCCCCACGTATTCTGGATGGTTCTACAACTGTCAAACAGAAGCATGATTCCTTCGCCTTGAACTCTCCAATTTCCACCGTTTTAACTGTCGAGTGCTTCTTAGAAGTTATTCTTTCGATTTACCGCTTCAGTTCCACCGAGAGATCACTAGGACCTGAATAATCACAATAGTAATTAACTCGCCTCCGATCCCTAGCCCTCCTGACAAAAGAATCCCCTCTAGGAGAAAACTGAATTTGATAGATCTAAAACGAGTTAATAATTGAAAGATTGAACTTTGCGAGAACAATATCTCGGGCGCTTTGTAACCTAGTGTTCTTATATTTTCAGCAAGATTTAAGGACCTAATTTCCTAGGTCGTAGACCTAAAAAATGCTCACGATCTTAAACTGCTTCCCAGTAAGTGAATCTTTGCCCTCTTTTTTATTCCCCTCAACCTTACTTTCTGGAAAAAAAAAAGAATAAAAAAAATTCTAAATAGGCCAAGCTCCTTAATTTTCGAGGTTTATCGCCTAAAGAATTCATCAGTGGACAGATCTAAGTTGATTTCATACTTATCCAACCGTACGTTAGTTAGATATCGTTCTTACAATGAACACCCCTATTTTTAACTTAGAAGGCTGGTTATTCATTAACTATTATGACATGTGACCTGAAAAGACTCATTTTGAAGCCAGTGCGTGAATCCCTATAAAGTGATGGTACAAGTTTCCGGCAAAGTCCTTTTCTAAAGAAATTAACTTCTTGAGTGGAAGACCACCTTAAGCGTTATTGCAATGACGGGAATAATTTAGATATCAAGCTAGTTCTTTTTTTCTTTTAAGGTCGGTAATATGTTAAGTGTGAAAGACCCTGTACCTGACGGGCTCCGTTCGCGTGTGGTGTATAAGTTTACATGTGCGGGCTGTAATGCCTGTTACGTTGGCGAAACAACCCGGCATTTTTTCACATGCGCACGTGAGCGCTTAGCCAGTGATAGGGCCTCTCACATTTCAAGCATTTGCATAATTCTGAACATTACCGCGCCTTATGTTCTTTAGATTGTTTTCATATTTTAGATCACGCCTTTACCACTTTCCAACTTAAGATAAAAGAAGCTATTCATATTCAAAAAGAACAACCCCCCTTGAACCAGCAAATTACACCATGTAAGTCTAAAATTATCCTTATAATTCTCACATTGTCACGTTTCACGTTCATTTTATTATTACCGTTACCATAATAGACCATTTCCGAGTTGCTTTGAACCTAATCATGAAATCGAGTCTAAGTGCAAAGTTTTTGTTATGAAAATTAGTTTTCATTCATATGTAAAACAACCTAATTTTCTTATGAAAAGTTTTGCACTTAGGCTCGCTTTCATAGTGAGGTTCACAGTAACTCAGAAATGGCCTATTAACATTTTTGTCTACTTATTATAAAAACAACTTCTACCGCTTTGTACTTTAAATGACGATGACAGAAGTTTCTGTCGAAACATGTTTTATAGTCAAAAGTTTTGTCGTTTTCCTTAAAATATTAACTTGTGTGCTACTATCAAGACTCTTTGGTAACTATGAATTAGTTTTAAGAAACTATTACCTTCATTATATAGTTGAAAAGCATTCCTTAATTAATATTATTAATAAACTGTACCTAAAAGTTACAGCTGTGTTTTAGAGATATGCCCAGAAATGCAGGCAATGACGAAAATGGCGAATTTGACGATATTTCGCCAAAGACCAAAATTCAGGCGAATGAGCTCAAGACAAGGGTACCAACAAAGTGGCGAATTCGACGAATACGGCGAATTTGGCAAATATGGCGAATTTGACGATATTTCGCTAAAGACCAAAATTCAGGTGAATAAGCTCAAAAGAAGGGTACCAACAAAGCGGCGAGTACGGCGAATTTGACGATATTTCGCCTAAGACCAAAATTCAGGCGAATAACCTCAAAAGAAGGGTACCAACAAAGCGGCGAATTTAACGATATTTTGCTAAAGACTGAAATTCATGTGAATGAGCCGAAGAGAAGGGTACCAATATAGTGGCTAATTCAACGAGGTGCCCGGCCGAAAACCTATTTTTGATTGTCCAGGATGATGACACTCAGTATTTCAATAGGGTGCACAATAAAGTTAAGACTCTATTCTCCCTCATAGCTCTATGAAACTAAATTACAACAACATTACTAAAATATACTAGAATACTAAGGTACTAAAATACTTACACACAAGAATACTAAAGTATTAAAAGAGAATACTGATTATTTAGTGCTGCAATGTATCGAAGTTTTAGAGGTCTTTCTTGTGCTTTTTCTTTCTAGCTATTTAATTATGACTTTCCTTGCATACAAAGTAACATTTAAAATCATGTTTTTTATGTAAGCTACATGCATATAAAATAAGTTGGCGACCAAAATTTATGATCTGGCGACCAAATTTTTCTTCTTAGTCGCCAGCTGGCTCCTGAGCAAGAAAGTTAATTTCGAGCCCTGTTAATAGTATAGTTTTTAACCAAGCCTTTAATTTTATTTCCTGGTAATGATACAAATTGGCAGACATCCTCTACTATCCAACTCCATTCTGTGAATGTTATTGTTAAATCAGCTAATGCACTGGCCAGATTCGTTTGGCATATTTTTACTAAAACAAGAAATACTGAGAAACAGCAGAACACCAGATTGACTGACACAAAAACGGCTAAGGAGCAGACTTCATAGGGGCTTCATAGGGGCTTATCTAGTCTCCATACCAGTTCCACTTTCTAGTCAGAAGTCTTCAAGAACACAATGTTTTGACTGATTCACTAGATTCCCCGTTCATAAGGGCTACAGTGTCTGCAACATAGATTAAAAGATCAGCAATTGAATCCTGATCTTCTTTGCTCCACACTTCATTTGAAAGGTACTTCTCCACAGTTCCTTCAGCTTCATTAGCAGGCAAAGATGAATCAGGTTCTCTTGGTAGGTGCACAGTAAAGATAATTGCCACTTGCTTATACGGTGCATTGTGATCGTGGCAATATGAATAAAACAACAGTGGTGATGGAGGTGGGAGGTGTTCTAGGTGGTGAATAAGGGCTGCTCGATGGCCTTTGCCAAATTTCTCTTTCAGCAAGTCATCCATTTTCTTTTTAACCTCAGTTCCCTGCTTGCTTCTTTCTACAGTTCCATCAACCATGGCTAAATTTTTTTTATGTTTTGGATCCAACATTTCAGCCAGTTTCGTTGCTAAGCAGTCCACCACATCATGAGCTGGCGGAGGTGCCGCCAATAAAACCACAAGCGGTTGACGGGGATTAGTATTCCTGAGATGTGCCAAGCCACGGTTCTTCAAAATCCTCCAGAACCGGTCAGACTGATTGGTGAGTAACGATTGAAGACTTCCGAGTTTATTTTCAAAGATTTTGGGTAAGTCTAGGTCAGTCTTCATTTCAGGCTCTACCGGGCCAACTAAGATGGCAGCGACCAAACACATGACGGCTAAGACAAGTAAAGTTACCACCCCCTTGGATATGCCCTTAAAATTAGCCGGTTGCCTGGCAGGTATCGCGTTCATTTCCGCTCTCTTGCTTTCGTCTGTATTCTCGTTCTCGTAGTCATTTTTACTGACAGGTGAGGGAGCCAATTTTGCAGGCTGGTTAATGGGCTCAACTACAGTTTCTTGCGTAGTTGTTTCATCTACTTCTTCTTCAATTTGTTGTTTTTTACTTCTACCTCTCTTCTTCTTTTCTCTCTTTTCCAACCCTTTGACTTTCTCGTCGGCGGCTTTCTCGTTGCTGTTTGAGGGTCCCTCCGCAACTTCCGTGTTTTCGTTATCTGCTGCACCCTCAACTGGTGGACTTACGATCTGACTGTCTGTTAAAGTGGGAATTATAGAAGCCATTCAGTCCTGTGATAAAGTACTGCTGTTTCCTTCAACGTGGAAAATAACCAAAATGGAGCCTCTGTTATTTTCCCAGATGGATTTTGTCTCACGGGTTTTCCAGGAAAATTTCGCTTGGTAACCACTCGTTCCTTCTCATCTTCTAACGATGATGTTGATCGGTTAATAGCGTTTTCGTGACCAATAGAAATCGCTCTTAGAATTCCAATACAATGACCTCGTTTATTGGAAGCTTTTCCCAGCAGCGGCTAAAATGGCGCGGGTTGAGGTTGTGTTATTGATATCACTATGTTTAGTTCCATTAAGCGCCTTTATCATTGAAACTGCTATCACAGTTGCAGTAGTAGGTCTGGGGACACAGGTACCTAAGCTAGTCTGTCAATTCAGAGAATGTTGCAGAGACAAATGGATTTCACCCAACATAACAGGCTTGCGGTCTGTCCTCCGAAGGCGTGTTTTTGGTCAACACTTGGTCACCAACACAGTGCTAAAAGCGGTTGTGGGACATTTGAATAATGAATCACCAAGCAAAGCATTGGCGCTTTCCTTCAACGGTTGGACGGGCTCGGGAAAGAACTTTGTGAGCCAAATCATCGCCGAGCATTTGTTTAGGAAGGGAATGAATAGCAAATATGTGCATCTTATTATCGCTACCCACGATTTTCCTCATCATTCAGAACTGGACTTTTACAAACGTAAACTAAGGGCTCTTGTTGCAGAATCAGTGGCTGAATGCCCTAGATCATTGTTTATTTTCGACGAAATGGATAAAATGCCGGTAGGACTTATTGATGTACTAAAACCCTACTTAGACCACTATCCTGACGTTGGAAAAGTAGACTTCCGCAAAAGTATCTTCATTTTCCTGAGCAATACGGGGGCACATCTGATAAATGATGCTGTGTTAAAACACTGGAAGGAAGGAAAGAAAAGGGAAGACATTGAAATTAAACAGATGGATAAGGTTATAAACCTTGGTGAATTCAACACCAAAGGTGGACTCTGGCATTCAAGCCTTATTGACAAGAATCTCATTGATTATTTCATCCCATTTATGCCTTTGGAGAGATCCCACATCAAGATGTGTGCTAAAGCCGACTTGGAAATGAAAGGTCACCCAGTCACTGAGGAGGTCCTTAATAGGATAGCATATGAGTTACTGTACTTCCCTGAGGACTTGAAGGTCTTCTCCAAATCTGGTTGTAAGAAAATATCAAGCAAAGTTGACTACATCATGTAAAACCACACACTGACATGCTTGCAGGGCTGCAAATAACGGCCGGTCAACGAACAATGTCTGATCAAAATTGGGTATTGACCGGACAAATCCTTGGATTGCCGGACATTTTGTCCGGTCCTTTACCGACTCATTCAGAGAAATTTTAATTTTTAACTATTTGATAATCACGAGGGACAACATTCATGTTTATGAAAGAAAAAAAAAATGAATATAAAACTAGACAAAAAGTGGTCGAGAAATTTCCGGTAGTCGCAATTTCCACGATGTCATCAAGTCCTGTCGCGACTGCAAATCATTGTGTAGAGGGTTTTACCTTTGGCTAGATACCATGATTGATAGATACGATGGTAGAAATTATTTTTGGTGTATTGGTGTGGTGGTAAAGCTTGTCATCCACAACAATCGATGACCCAGGGACGGGGGGGGGGGGGGGGGGTGCCTTAAAAGTAACAAGAATGCTTGAGATTTTGAATGCAACCACAGAAACATACCAGATTGTTGTTGTTTTGGAGGGTGGGAAGTAGTTTTAAACCTATAGATAATTTAGACGTTTTTAATTGATGTTATGTAAACCTCCCCATCATTTACAGATGAGAGTATCCCTGGGAACAGCAATCCCTGTTGACTGCACAGAAATGGGTATGGATTCTAGAGACCAGGTCTGAAAATGGAATTTTAGATGCCACTTCTAAAAAATAGTACCAAAAATTGCGTGTTTTGGTCTGAAATAGGATCAGAGTTTGGAAAACCAAGCTGCATACCACCACCAAAAATTCCTGGAGGGGGTGGGGTGGGGTGCGGTGTGCATAAAGTCCTCCTATTACTTTCCTTTTTCTACAGATTAAGGACAGTGCCTACTAATACCAAAGTATTTTTGCGTGGTTTGTGACTATGCAGGAAAAGCACATCTTAGCAAGAGCTTTTGGAATCCAAAAAGAAAATTAGGGGTAACCACACATTTTTTAGAGATAATTAAGCAACAATTATTCAAAAAAGCGGTAAAATCCAAAGCAATATATGGCGTTTTTTTTCTAAATTGAAGCTTGATTATCTCTGAAAAATGCATGGTTACCCCCAATTTTCTTTTTGGATATAAAATTCACTTGCTAAGTTTTGCTTTCTCCTCATAGTTTTAAACCGCGCAAAAATATCCCTGTATTAGTAGGCACCACCCATAGGAAAACTGAGTATCAAGAGATGCGCAAAACGTATGCGTAGTAACAAAGGTAGGCACTGTCCTTTAAAATAGTGGCTCACCAGAAACACATTCCACGATTAACATGACTTATACCTGCCAACTTTTGCTGAGTCAAATGGGTGAGATTTTTTTCTCATCATGACCGTGTTTACCGAAAATGTCCCAGCCACTACCAATGATTTTTGACAATTTTCCAATGATTTCCGAACATTGCCGAAAATGTTCGAAGATGTTCTGTCATGACCTTTGAACACTTCTGATTCAAATAGATTGCAAAGTGTATTGACGTTTGATTGACATTTAAAATCAAAATACAAATTAGAGCACAAAAATTTTAGCGTGATGTGATACAGTTAGGACACAAAGTCAACATTTAATGCCTTTTTAGGGGATAATTGAATTGAATTTTTGTTATTAATTATGTGTTAAAGAACGGCTCGTCGGATTTGTAATAGTAATACAATATTAAACAACAACAATCTTTATACAGGGAGCCCACATCACGAAAATGACATTCAGTGGGGCACTGTAAAAAAAAATACTACGTAATGTTTTAAAATACAAATGATTTAAAAATTACAATTATTTGTGAGTAAGGCATGAGAACTTGTCCTTGATGCATGAGATCAATGTCTTTAGCCCGCAGGTGTGAGACTTGCGTATAATGCATGACAGTTGGCAGCTATAACATGTCTTGATGGTCGGACTGTATTAACAGGATGGTTGAAGTAAAGGTTTTTTGTTTGGGTCAAAATGACAGGGTGTTGTAAGGAAGGTTCCACTGTATTCTACCCTCTTTTTTTTAACCATGGATCTTAACTTGAAGAGTTCCAGACCTTGCTTTTCTAGGGACTTTTTCCATGCTATTTCTTTAAAAAATTCTCACATTTAAAAAGTCATGAAAAAAACTCACTGCAAATGTCAGATGATGATTGCCTCATGGTCTGTCCATTTCTGGTATTCGTCAAGTCGTAATAATTTTGTTAGTAAAAGTAGGTCACCTGACCACCAGGACCCGGTTGTTCGAAAGCCAGTTAATGGTAATCCTTGATTAAAAGTTACAGCAACCATGCATTTCATGTTGTTTCCAAAAAATGTTTTAAAAAGCTAATTGTAAGCTACCTGTAAAATTATGGTAAAGAAAAGTGTAGTCAGATATGAAAAACAAAAATCTTTTGACGAATCCTTATTGATTACTAGTTAAACTCGAATCAAAGCTCACATTAACCCAAGATTAGCTTTATCGGGCTTTGAACAATCGGGCCCTGTTGTAAAGGACCTATTCTTTTTCTATTCTACCACCAAAGAGTTGAAGAAAGCATAGATGCCTAGCTTGAAGATCCAGAATTTTGAGCGTCAGTGCGTTTCCACTTAGTTGCACATTTCTTAGTTGTTACTGTATTTATTCAATTAACCGCACCAGGTGCTTATATATATTTTCAGCCCATGAGGGAGGGTGCTTATTATTTTCCCAACATTTTTAGAGAATAACAAAAGAAGGGATAACAAGTTTATTTCTCTTCAACAAGAAAAAACAAAGTGCAAAATCTAACATAAACAATATAAAAGTTCATTGACTACCTTATCTAGAACCAATAATTGTGTTCCAAAATTATTTTGGAACACAATAGGCACTCCTCTTACTTCATGCTGGGCTAGTACAGAAATGTTTTTTATCCGGAGGGGGTGGGGTGGGCGCTTATTCAAAACTGGGGACTTATTGACGTTTTGGGCTTTCAGTGTGGGTGCTTATTCGAAGGTGGGTGGTTTATCAAATAAATATGGTATGACTTAAAAATTAGGCCAGTGATGCTCCATTTTAACAGTTTTGTTAGACGTTTTTGAAAGCACAGGAAGAAAATTTTACAAACACTCACAATATTTCATCACAACATCCCAAAATGTTCACAGTAGTGTCGGTGTGACCATTATCATTTTGAATTAGTGAACTTTCTGAGGGCATGTATCCCTTGCCAATAAAATTGGCTGATGGCAACCAACCTGCAATCAAGAGTCACTTTTCAGGTGACTTTTGTCTTCCCTAGTAGAAGGGATTATCGAGGGAAGTACAAACAAAGATGACAAGCTTACCCAGAGTAATATTAAAGGGCACTGGTTGGGTGTGGTTGTAAGTTAGACAGCATCAATGTCAATGACTTAACAATAGGTAAAATGTAACAACTGTGAATTAGATTTTAAGAAACTACTAACTTCAGTTTATAATTGAAAAGCAATTGTTTAATTCATATTATTAATTGTACCTATAAAATTACTGTTTTTTTTTACTAATTAAAGGAAAATTACACGAGAGTTTTGCATGATGTTCTTTATACTTTACGAGGACTTAAGCTTATTTACCTGCGAATACAGCCGTCTCATGACAATGCCCCAAGCGGCTGGCAGTGATGAGGGGCTATAGCTTTGTACGAAACGTGTTGGGTTTAGAGCTGAGTGGGTACCCTATAACTACCTCCTTGGGGCTAATTTTTTATCATTAGTTTATGTTTTAGCTCCTTTGCAGCTAGGGTTATGTGATTGAAGCTTATTTCTTGCTTTTTAAGCCTTTTACTCTAAACCTAAATACAGAACTAAGCTATTTTCTTTCATGATAACCAGTTTCTGTGTCAGAAGTACAAGTTATTGGAGCAATTGTAAATTTCAGGGCCAAAAAAAAGTCACTTGCGATATTAACCTGCCTTGCATAAAATTATTCAATTCTACACAGATTCATTGTCATTATTTCCGTGCAGACAAGCGGCTTTGATTGAATCGCTAGATTCGCCATTCATAAAAACTACTGTTTGTGAAACACGGACATACAGAGCATCAGTTGCACCAGGGTCCTCTTTTGCCCATACTTCATCTACAAGGTACTTGCTCACGGCTTTATCAACCTCTTTGTATGAAGATAGAGGGAAATCTGCTTCATTTGGCATATACACAGTGAGGATAATTGCCACTTTCGTGTATGGTGCAAACTGGTCATCACAATACGCGTGGAACATCATATGTGACGGAATTGGGAAGAGCTCAAGATGATTGACGAGGGCCACTTTGTGTCCTGCTTCAAACTTCTCTTTGAGCGAGTCATCTATTTTTCTCTTGACTTTCTCCCATGGGTTATTCACTTCCTCCGATCCATCAATCGTGAAATCTCCCTTGTGATTTGGATCGAACACTTGAGCCAGTTTCTTGACCATGCAGGTCACCACGTCACAAGCAGAAGGGGGTACAGCGACTAATAGTACGAAGGCCTGACCGGGATACGCACCTTTGAGATGAGAAAGAGTACTAATCCTAAAACTGTTCCAGAAGTTTTCAGTCTGATTACTGAATAACGATTTCAGTTCGATGATCGTGGGATTTAAGCTCGTAGCTAAGTCTGGGTCAGTTCTCTTGCCCTTTTTTACGGGCTCTGGAGGGTTAAGAAAAATAACTATCAATAAAACAACAACCAGCTGATGGTACATCATCCAGGTACTCGACGCGCTAATTGGTTCGTTTTGAATATTTTCTTGTTTGCGTGATGGGTTTATTTCCTTGGTACTCTGATGGACGAGAGTTAAATCCTTGCTTGTCTTTTGTTCCACGTCAATGTTTTCAACAGGTGCTTCATCCATTTGTCGAGTTTCGTTCTTCCTTTTCATTCCTTCATCGTCCGCTGCTTTGCCATTGTCAACTGCTTTTACTTGATTCGAGTCCTCCGTGCTTTGAAGGGGCGATGAAGATGATTCTGTCGTCTCTTGAATTTGCTCTTGGTCATTTTTCTGAAGTTTTTTCTGCGTCTGTTTAGTTTCATTCTGCCGCTGACTTGGTTCCTTGGTCGTCTCAACTTGTTCATCCCGGTCGTTCAGAGGTGGTTTATCTGTTTTTTTCACTTTCCTTCTGACTTGGTTCCTTGCTCGCCTAGAGTTTTTCATCCCTATCGTTCAGAGGTTCTTTATCTGTTTTATGGCTTTCCTTCTCCTGTATAACTATCTCAGTGCTCTCTTCTGTTGTTGGGGCACTGGTCATTTCAGGCTGGTTTAAGGTGATTCCGCTGAAAAAGAAGGAGTATTTAAAATTGTCTAAGACTTGGTCCAGTTCATGACTATGTTATGAGCATTACAAAAATGCAATAAAAAATCGGGGTCACCGTGCTCGTTTTTGTGCAACCTGGATGGCTATTATAGTAAATAGATGACCGACGAGGTTTATATAAGGAACGCTAGTAATCAGAAAAGGGAACTATCATTTCTAGAAAAATTAATTTCTTGCATTAAAATATCGAGGCAGTTCAACAAAATTTACTTTATTCTTACACAACAAACTATTTTCATTGAACTGGAGTTAAGATTATGAAAGAGATTAAAGATTTTGCTGCGTGTGCACGTAAGCAGCACTACCTAAATACGTGCTTTTTAAAGCATTCAAATAAAAATATCTCAAAGTAGAGTATTAAACTTTTCCTTAAATCGCGATATATAGTGGTCAACCGTATGACATTTAAATTGATACATTAAAAAATGGGGGTCACCGTGGTCGTTTAGAAGAAAAGGACCATTTATTTTCCTGCCGAGTTTAACCTCAAGGAAATCCCGAAATGTTGTGCGCGCGCGCTCGTGCGCGCGCTAAATGACGCGAAAAATTATGCGCAGCAAGGATGCGCAATGCAATTCGATGGAAATCACCTTAAGACGGTATTTTCCCTTTCTTCAGAAAGCAACCCTGTCTGTTCGTTGGAACCACGAGAAATATCACCCACTTGTGAAGTTTCACCTACTGCCTCCATTTTTAGTTCTTTTTTACCTTTGTCTCCCTTCGTTTCTTTCTTTTCCAACCCTTTGATTTTCTTGTCTCCGCGTTTCTCGTTGCTGTTTGAGGGCCCCCCTGCAACTTCCGCGTTTCCGCCCAGGATTTCGTTATCTGCTGCACACTCAACAGGAAGACTTACGACCTGACGGTCTGTTAAAGTGGACTTTTTAAGAGCCAGTCGGTCCTCTGATAAAATACTGCTGTGTCCTTCAACGTGGAAAATAAACAAAATGGAGCATCTATTATTTTCCCAGATCATGAGATGGATTTTGTCTCGAGTTAACTATTAACGTGCGCTTTCCTGAAAATTTTGCTTGGTAACCTCTCGTTCTCTTTTTTTCTTCTTGAGATGATGTTGATTGGTTAATAACATTTTCGTGACCAATAGAAATCGCTCTTAGAATTTCCAAAGAAATTCCTCGTTGAAGTTTTCCATGCAGCTAAAATGGCGCGGGTTGAGGTTGTGTTATTGATATCACTGTGTTTAGTTCCATTAAGCGCCTTGAACATTTATCACTTATTTTATCATTTATCTGCTATCACAGTTGCAGCACTGGGTACACAGATACCTTAGCTAGTCTGTCAATTCACAGAATGTTGCAGAGGCAAGTGGATTTCACCCAAGATAACAGGCTTGCAGTCGGTCCTCCGAAGCGTGTTTTTGGCCAACACTTGGTCTCGAATATCGTGCTGAAAGCGGTTGTGGGACATTTGAATGATGAATCACCAAGCAAAGCGTTGGCGCTTTCCTTCAACGGTTGGACGGGCTCGGGAAAGAACTTTGTGAGCCAAATCATCGCCGAGCATTTATTTAGGAAGGGAATGGGTAGCAAATACGTGCATCTTATTATCTCTACCCACGATTTTCCTCATCATTCAGAACTGGACTTTTACAAACGAAAACTGAGGGCTATTGTTGCCGGATCAGTGGCTGAATGCCCTAGATCATTGTTTATTTTCGACGCAATGGATAAAATGCCGATAGGACTCACTGATACACTAATACCCTACTTAGACCACTATCCTGACGTGGGAAAAGTAGACTTCCGATAAAGTATCTTCATTTTCCTGAGCAATATGGGGGCACATGTACAACACGATGCTGTGTTAAAACACTGGAAGGAAGGAAAGAAAAGGGAAGACATTGAAATTAAACAGATAGACAAGGTTATAAACCTTGGCGAATTTAAACACCAAAGGTGGACTCTGGCATTCAAGCCTTATTGACAAGAATCTCATTGATTATTTGATCCCATTTATGCCCTTGGAGAGATCCCACATCAAGATGTGTGCTAAAGCCGACTTGGAACAGAAAGGTCACCCAGTCACTGAGGAGGTCCTTAACAGGATAGCAGATGAGTTACTGTACTTCCCTGAGGACTTGAAGGTCTTCTCCAAATCTGGTTGTAAGAAAATATCAAGCAAGGTTGACTACATCATATAAAACCACACACTGACATGGTTGTTTTAGATACGATGGTAGAAATTATTTTTGGTGTGTAGGTATAGTGGTAAAGCTTGTCATCCACAACAATCGATGGCCCAGGGACGGGAGGACGCCATAAGAGTAACAAGAATGTTTGACATTTTAAAAGCAACCACAGAAACATACCAGATTGTTGTTGTTTTGGAGGGTGGGAAGTAGTTTTAAACCTATAGATAATTTTGACGTTGTTAAATTATTTAATGTAAACCTCCCCATCATTTCTGATGAGAGTACCTGTGGGGACAGCAATCCCTGTTGACTGTGCAGAAATGGGTATGGATTCTAGAGACCAGGTCTGAAAATGGAATTTTAGATGCCACTTCTAAAAAATAGTACCAAAAATTGTGTGTTTTGGTCTGAAATAGGATCAGAGTTTGGAAAACCAAGTTGCATACCACCACCAAAAATTCCTGGCGGGGGTGGGGTGGGGTGCGGTGTGCATAAAGTCCTCCTATTACTTTCCTTTTTCTACAGATTAAGGACAGTGCCTACTAATACCAAAGTATTTTTGCGTGGTTTGTGACTATGCAGGAAAAGCAGATCTTAGCAAGAGCTTTTGGAATCCAAAAAGAAAATTGGGGGAAACCAGGCATTTTTTAGAGATAATTAAGCAACAATTATTCAAAAAAGCAGTAAAATACAAAGCAATATATGGCGTCTTTTTTCCAAATTGAAGCTTGATTATCTCTGAAAAATGCATGGTTACCCCCAATTTTCTTTTTGGATATCAAATTCACTTGCTAAGTTTTGCTTTCTCCTCATAGTTTTAAACTGCACCAAAATATCCCTGTATTTGTAGGCACCGCCCATAGAAAAACTGAGTATCTCGAGATGCGTAGAGCATATGCGCAGTAACAAAAGTAGGCACCGTCCTTTAAAATGGTGGCTCACCAGAAACACACTCCACAATTAACATGACTTATAGCTGCCAACTTTTGCTGAGTCAAATGCGTGAGGTTTTTTTCTCATCATGACCGTGTTTTCCGAAAATGTCCCAGCCACTACCAATGATTTCTGACAATTTTCCGATGACTTCCAAACATTGCCAAAAATGATGAAGAAGAAGATGTTCTGTCATGACCTTTGAACACTTCTGATTCTAGTAGATTGTAAAGTGTATTGACGTTTGATTGACATTTGAAATCAAAATACAAACTGGAACACGAAAATTTTAGTGTGATGTGATACAGTTAGGACACAAAGTCAACATTTAATGCCTTTTTGGGGGATAATTGAATTGAATTTTTGTTATTAATTATGTGTTAAAGAACGGCTCGTCCGGATTTGTAATAGTAATACAATAATAACAACAATCTTTATACAGGGAGCCCACATCACGAAAATGACATTCAGTGGGGCCCTTTAAAAAAAAAAATACTACGTAATGTTTTAAAATACAAATGATTTAAAAATTACAATTATTTGTGAGTAAGGCATGAGAAATTGTCCTTGATGCATGAGATCAATGTCTTTAGCCCGCAGGTGTGAGACTTACGTATAGTGCTTGACAGTTGGCAGCTATAACATGTCTTGATGGTCGGACTGTTTTAACAGGATGGTTGAAGTAAAGGTTTTTTGTTTGGGTAAAAATGACAGGGTGTTGTAAGGAAGGTTCCACTGTATTGTACCCTCTTTTCTTTTAACTATGGATCTTAACTTGAAGAGTTCCAGACCTTGCTTTTCTAGGGACTTTTTCCATGCTATTTCTTTAAAAAATTCTCACATTTAAAAAGTCATAAAAAAAACTCACTGCAAATGTCAGATGATGATTGCCTCATGGTCTGTCCATTTCTGGTATTCTTCAAGTCAGTAATAATTTTGTTAGTAAGAGTAGGTCACCTGACCACCAGGATCCAGTTGTTCGAAAGCCAGTTAAGGTAATCCTTGATTAAAGTTACGATAATCATGCTTTTCACGTTGTTTCCAAAAAATGTTTTAAAAAAGCTAATTTTAAGCTACCTGTAATGGTAAAGAAAAGCATAGTCAGATCTGGAAAACAAAAATCTTTTGAAGAATTTTTTTTTTTTTTTTATTTTGTTCACCACAACATACATTCATAGAAAGTTACAGTGAATAATAGACTAAAATCTTACATACGTTTACAGTGAATAATAATAGTAAAAGAAGAAGTAAGAAGTGGCGAGGAGAATCCTTATTGATTACTTATAAAACTTGAATCAAAGTTCACATTAACCCTAGATTAGCTTTATTGGGCTTTGAACAACTGGGCCCAGTTGTAAAGGACCTATTCTTTTTCGATTCTACCACCAAAGACTTGAAGAAAGCATAGATGCCTAGCTTGAAGATCCAGAATTTTGAGGGTCGGTGCATTTCCACTTAGTTGCACATTTCTTAGTTGTTACAGTATTTATTCAATTAACCACCTTGGGAGCTTATATATGAGGGTGGGTGCTTATTATTTTCCCAACATTTTTAGAGAATAACAAAAGAAGAGATAAAGAGTTTATTTCGCTTCAACAAGACAAAACAAAGTGCAAAAGTTAACATAAACAATATAAAAGTTCATTGACTACCTTATCTAAAACCAATTGTGTTCCAAAATTATTTTGGAACACAATGGATCCTCCTCTTACTTCATGCTGGGCTAGTCACCGACAGAAATGTTTTTTGTTGAGAGGGGTTGGGGTGGGCGCTTATTCCAGGCTGGGCACTTATTTACCTTTTGGGCTTTCAGTGTGGGTGCTTCTTCGAAGGTGGGTGGTTAATCAAATAAATACGGTATAACTTAAAATTAGGCCAGTGATGCTCCATTTTAACAGTTTTGTTAGAGGTTTTTGAAA
Organism: Pavona decussata; assembly: GCF_977016875.1. Classification (NCBI taxonomy): domain Eukaryota; kingdom Metazoa; phylum Cnidaria; class Anthozoa; order Scleractinia; family Agariciidae; genus Pavona; species Pavona decussata. The sequence goes on along the minus strand of NW_028145602.1, from coordinate 318,562 downwards.
CCACAGAAAGAAATTTTTACAAACAGTCACATTATTGCATCACAACATCCCATAATGTTCACAGTAGTGTTGGTGTGGTCATAATCATTTTGAATTGGTGAACTTTCTGGGGGCATGTATCCCTTGCTAATAAAATTGGCATTAGTTTTATAGTTTTCTGGCTTGTCTTCACGGCCACATGACACACTTTTTGTTTAGGAATCTTGATGGCAACCAACCTGCAATCAAGAGTTACTCTCGTCTTCCTGGTGGAAGGGATTATCGAGGGAAGTACAAACGAAGACGACTAGCTTACCCAGAGAAAGATTAAAGGGCACTGGTTGGGTCTGGTTGTAAGTTAGCCAGATACAATGTTAATGGCTTTACAATAGGTAAAATGTGACAACTGTGAATTAGATTTTAAGAAGCTACTAAATTCAGTTTATAATTGAAAAGCAATTGTTTAATTCATATTATTAATTGTACCTATAAAATTACTGGGGTTTTTTTTCTAATTAAAGGAAAATTACATGAGAGTTTTGCATGATGTTCTTTATACTTTACGAGGACTTTAGGTTATTTACCTGCGAATACAGCCGTCTCATGACAATGCCCCAAGCGGCCGGCAGTGATGAGGGGCTATAGTTTTGTACGAAACGTGTTGGGTTTAGAGCTGAGTGGGTACCCTATAACTACCTCCTTGGGGCTAATTTTTTATCATTAGTTTATGTTTTAGCTCCTTTGCAGCTAGGGTTATGTGATTGAAGCTTATTTCTTGCTTTTTAAGCCTTTTACACTAAACCTAAAGACAGAACTAAGCTATTTCCTTTCATGATAACCAGTTTCTGTCAGAAGTACAAGTTATTGGAGCAATTGTAAATTTCAGGGCCAAAAAAAAAGTGACTTGCGATATTAACCGGCCTGCATAAAATTCTTCAATTCTTCACAGATTCATTGTAATTTTTTCCTAACGGACAAGCGGCCTTGATTGAATCGCTAGATTCGCCATTCATAAAAACAACTGTTTGTGAAACACGGACATACAGAGCATAAGTTGCACCAGGGTCCTCTTTTACCCATACTTCATCTACAAGGTACTTGCTTATGGCTTTATTAACCTCTTTGTATGAAGACAGAGGGAAATCTGCTTCATTTGGCATAAACACAGTCAGGATAATTGCCACTTTCGTGTATGGTGCAAACTGGTCATCGCAATACGCGTGGAACATCATATGTGACGGAATTGGGAAGAGCTCAAGATGATTGACGAGGGCTACTTTGTGTCCTGCTTCAAACTTCTCTTTGAGCGAGTCATCTATTTTCCTCTTGACTTTCTCCCATGGGTTATTCATTTCCTCCAATCCATCAATCGTGAAATCTCCCTTGTGATTTGGATCGAACACTTGAGCCAGTTTCTTGACCATGCAGGTCACCACGTCACGAGCAGAAGGGGGTACAGCGACTAGTAGTACGAAGGCCTGACCGGGATACGCACCTTTGAGATGAAAAAAAGTACTCATCCTAAAACTGTTCCAGAAGTTTTCACTCTGATTACTGAATAACGATTTCAGTAAGATGATTTTGTGATTTATGCTCGTAGTTAAGTCCGGGACAGTTTTCTTGTCTTTCTTTACGGGCTCTGGAGGGAAAAGTAAAATAACCATGAATATCAATAATAAAACAGCAACTATCATCCAGGTACTCGGCGGGCTAATTGGTTCGTTTTCAACGTTTTCTTGTTTGCCAGATGGATTTTTTTCCCCGGTACTCTGATCAGATACGAGAGTTGAATCCTTGTTTGTCTCTTGTTCCACGTCAATGTTTTCAACGGGTGCTTCATCCATTTGTCGGGTTTCGTTCTTCCTTTTCATTCCTTTATCGTCAGGTGCTTGACCAACACCGCGTCTTCGAACAACTTGATTCGAGCCCTCCGTGCTTTGAAGCGGCGAGAAAGATGATTCTTTTGTCTCTTGAATTTGCTCTTGGTCATTTTCCTGAAGGTCTTTTTTCGTCCGCCTAGTTTCATTCTGCTGCTGACTTGGTTCCTTGGTCGTCTCAACTTGTTCATCCGGGCCGTTCAGAGGTTCTTTATCTATTTTCTGACCTTCCTTCTGACTTGGTTCCTTGGTCGTCTCAACTTGTTCATCCCGATCGTGCAGAGGTTCTTTATCTGTTTTCTGACTTTCCCTCTCCTGTTTAACTATCTCACCACTCTCGTCTATTGCTCGGGTACCGGTCACTTCGGGCTGGTTTAAGACAGTATTTTTCGGCCTTTCTTCAGACGACAGCCCTGTCTGTTCATTGGAACCACAAGCTTGTGAAGTTTTCACATTATTTTTCTTAGATTTTTTAGAAGCCATTTAGCCGTTCAACAAATCGTTCTTGTTTCCCAAAACGTAGAGCATGCAGTTTAAAACAACGAATAATGGCGTTCCTTCCCTCAAGTTGTGTTGTTCAACAATTACTTGAAAAGGAAAATCCGCAACAATGCGCTCGTTTCCTGACCTCTTCGACTTTTATTTCCAAGAAACTGCTTCCCGTTAGATTTGATTGGTCAATGATTTGACCCGCTCCTTCCTTTCCCGGAAAAATTGCCCCGAAAGGTTATGATAAAGTGCGGTGACGGTTCATTTATACCGCCCTTGGACTTCAATCTTTTTGCTTCCCTGACAGCAACTTGTATTGTACCCATGTCTTTTCACAAGGTGTTTATGCGGCCTATTGAACTAACTAACACGACTTTCTTCTTTCAAACAAGTTTCCATTGAATTTTCGATCTTACCGGCTTACACAGGAGCAACATGCCATGCAATATCAGTAACTTATTTACTGGTTGCCATATATATATAATATCTACCTAAATCATTATGCATGATGCGGGAACTACTGTAGCTAAGCGAGACCTTTCTGACTGTAGTCTTTTTCGTATACTTCATATGTACATGACATATATAAAATTCACCCTCTTCAAGCGTGATTTGAAACGATTTTCGATGTGAGAAATCAGACCTTTGATTGTCGCCCTACGTGTTTCCGTTCGAAGTTTAAACGGAAGAGGAAAATGTGAAACAAAGCGCGCGTTTTCTTGCCATTTCCTCCGGTGGCCGACAATTTATTTTTCATTTCGGCTTAAAAATAGAAACTGTTTGATACACCGATAGCGGAATTTTTTCTTTCTTGAGAAAAGAATTACACCAACCGTAGAAATAAGAACAAGTTTTCTTAATTTCGGGAACGTGAACGAAAAAAAATCATCTTAACATTCTGCAGGAGGCGAGTTATAATTGTCCAACTCCTCTTAAATTACTGTTCGTAAACACGCGAAATGAGTGCAAATATATATACCGGGATATTTGCATAAGAATACCTGAGCAAACACTAAAAAACAACTTTCTATGTTTCTAATTTTATCAGTTTTACTTTATGACTCACCAAGAAAGGTAACCGTTTGATAATGCCAGCACTGATATCTCACATCAAAACATCTACCCCAATAACAAATCCTGACCTCCCAGTATCGTTTAATTAACATAAATGGTTAAAACTAAGGCACAAGTCACGGATCTCTTCCGGCAGAAAAGGAATTACAAACGATTTACATCTTGAGATAGCCTTTTGTGGTCGTTAATTTGGAGACGCAAATAAACGAGAAAAACAAGTAGGTTGTGATTTGACTGGAATAAGACTAATGAGATCACATGTGCGAATGTGCGGAGCATATAGAATAGATAGGGAGTAATTTCTGCAAGCCTATTGCGAGATTAAAATGAAGAGAACTGCGGTGAAGAAAACTGCGGTGGTATCGTTGTGTTTGTCTACGATTAGCGCAAATTCCATTCTTGCATGTGTCGTTGTAGCGGCTATAGTGGTTGCTCCTTTGTTAGATTATTATGCGTGGCCTAACAATGAGCGCTGCACGGACAGGTGGGACTCGCCAAACGTAACAGGCTTGCAGTTAGCCCTCCAAACGCGTGTTTTTGGTCAGCATTTCGTTACCAACACAGTCCTGAAGGCGGTTGTAGGACATTTAAATAATAAATCACCAAGCAAAGCATTGGCGCTTTCCTTCAACGGTTGGTCGGGATCGGGAAAGAACTTTGTGAGCCAAATCATCGCCGAGCATTTATTTAGGAAGGGAATGGATAGCAAATATGTGCATCGGATGATTGCTACTTACGATTTTCCTTATCATTCAAAACTGGACTTTTACAAACAAAAACTAAGGGCTCTTGTTGCCGGATCAGTGTCTGAATGCCCTAGATCATTGTTTATTTTCGACGAAATGGATAAAATGCCGATAGGGCTTATTGATGTACTAAAACCCTACTTAGACCACTATTCTGACGTGGGAAAAGTAGACTTTCGCAAAAGTATCTTTATTTTCCTGAGCAATACGGGGGCACATCTGATAAATGCTGCTGTGTTAAAACACTGGAAGGAAGGAAAGAAAAGGGAAGACATTGAAATTAAACACATGGACAGGCTAATAAATCTTGACGAATTTAACACCAAAGGTGGACTCTGGCATTCAAGCCTTATTGACAAGAATCTCATCGATTTTTTCGTCCCATTCATGCCCTTGGAGAGATCCCACATCAAGATGTGTGCTAAAGTCGAGTTGGAACAGAAAGGTCACCTGGTCATTGAGGAGATCCTTAACAAGGTAGCAGACCAGTTAGAATACTTCCCAGAAGATTCAAAGCTCCTCTCCAAAAATGGTTGTAAGCAAGTATCAAGCAAAGTTAACCAAATCATATAGAGCCACACATTGACATGTTTCTTTCAGATACGATGGTAGTAAGGCTTGTCAGGCTTGTGGTTGTAAGGCTTGTCAGCCATGACAATCAATGCCCTGGGGAGGGAGGGAGAGGGGGTACATAGCAGCCACAGGGGGATATCAAAGTCTTGTGTTTTCGTTACAGCCAGTTATTTTCACCCTTATGACAAACCTTAAAAAATGCTTTTTTGACAGGTAGCCTAAGCATTGTGTTTTGACCGTTTAAGTCTATTGTTGGAATAACGATGGCCTTTTGTTTGGAAACAACACTTAAGATATATCTCAACCAGAGGCATTTGTGAATCTGGCCCTTGGATTATACACTTAAGCGGATAACAGTAGCAATGGTCTCTTTAGAACAGGACTTTAAGCACGGTGCCTTCTAATACAGAGGTATTTTTGCACAGTTTATTACTGTGCGGGAAAAGTAGATCTTAGCAAGGGCTATTGGAATCCAAAAAGAAATTTGGGGGTAACCACGCATTTTTTTAAAGATAATTAAGAAACAATAATTCTAAAAAGTGCTAAAATACAAAGCAATGTATAGCATCTTTTATCAAATTGAAACTTTATTATCTCTGAAAAATGCACCGTTACCCCCAAATTCTTTTTAATCGCGCAAGGGCGAAGGGGAGTGGGAGGTGGGGTGGTATTCTATACTTTAACAGAGGTTACCAATAGCATGTGACCTACTGCTTCTAAAAGAGTCTATTAAAGTTTGCGAAACATCTCTGTAACTTTTTTGAGAAAATTATAAACCAATTTTCTCGAATACTAGAACTTGCGATCCACTATTTTCCTAAACTGAGCTGTTGTTACAATAACAGCCTCATGGTAAATTCATGGACTTTCATACAGTAGAACCCCAGTAACTCGAACTCTGAAGGGAAATGAAAAACTGTTCGAGTAAGCGGGGTTTCGAGTTATCGGGGTCGACTAAAATATTCAATTTTCCAGGTTAATAATTAATAGTTTATTGATTTTCAGCACTTCGCTATACAATACAGTGCAAACTAAACTTATTCCACGAGAAACTAATACATTTTGTAATAAATGTAACGATTATGCATTCTTACGACAATGCAATAAGGTGAATGTAACTTAGTTTATTTAATACACTCAATTTATGTTCCCTTTTGCGTCGTCCAGTCTTTGTTCTAGTGTTAGAATTCGATTACACGATAAGAAAAACTAATGGGATATGTCAATGGGCATCCGTGGCGAGTTATAAGAACAAGAAATTCGAGTTATCGGGTTAAATTTGATCACGGGAAACGAAATTCAGTTCGAGTTAGCGGGGTTTTTGGAGTTATCCGAGTTCGAGTTAACCAAGTAAAAAAGACTGAAAAGTTGGGTCAAATCCAAGGGAATTGATACTCAGTTCGAGTTAGCGGGGGAGTTCGAGTTATCCGAGTTCAAGTTACCGGGGTTCTACTGTATGGTATAACTGCCGTCTCTCACTTGTGGGTCATACAAGAATCGGTATTCAACTGAGTGTCGAAAAACCAAACCCAAAGCAATCACTTTAACTCATCACAACTGACGTAAAAAGCGCAAGGAACCAATCAGAACTCAAAGCAAATTCATTCAACTGACGCCAAGCGCGGGAAAAAGAGTGCTGACAATGTTTTTGGTTCTGTTTCCCATTGGTTGAGAAAGTGGCGCGAGTTTTTACAACCAATCACGGCACAGAACGAATTAAAGCAAAACCAAAGCAAACGCGAATTACTTTCGACAGTCAATTGAAAACCGCTCGATGTACAGTACTATTTCTCGTGAGGTAAGATAAGGTAAGGTACGACTTTATTGAAAAGCAATTGTTTTATTCATATTATTAATTGTAATAATAAAATTACTTTTTTAAATAATTAAAGGAAAACTACATGAGAGTTTTGCATGATGTTCTTTATAGTTTACGAGGACTTTAGCTTATTTACCTGCGAATACAGCCGCCTAGTTACAATGCCCCAAGCAGCTGGCAGTGATGAGGCTATAGCTTTGTCTGAAACGTGTTTGGTTTAGCGCTGAGTGGGCACCCTACGACTACTTCCTTGGGGCTACATTTTATCATTAGTTTATGTTTTAGGTCCTTTGCAGCTAGGGTTATGTGATTGAAGCTTATTTCTTGCTTTTTAAGCCTTTTGCTCAAAACCTGAATACAGAACTAAGCTATTTTCTTTCATGATAACCATTTTCTGTGTCAGAAGCACAAGTTATTGAAGCAATTTTAAATTTCAGGGCCAAAAAAAACTGAGTCACTTGCGATATTAATAACTGGCCTTGCATAAAATTCTTCAATTCTACACAGTTTCACTGTAATTTTTTTCTAACGGACAAGCGGCCTTGATTGAATCGCTAGATTCGCCATTCATAAAAACTACTGTTTGTGAAACACGGACATACAGAGCATAAGTTGCACCGGGGTCCTCTTTTGCCCATACTTCATCTACAAGGTACTTGCTTATGGCTTTATTAACCTCTTTGTATGAAGACAGAGGGAAATCTGCCTCATTTGGCATAAACACAGTTAGGATAATTGCCACTTTCGTGTATGGTGCAAACTGGTCATCGCAATACGCGTGGAACATCATATGTGACGGAATTGGGAAGAGCTCAAGATGATTGACGAGTGCCACTTTGTGTCCTGCTTCAAACTTCTCTTTGAGCGATTCACCTATTTTCATCTTGACCTCCTCCCCTGGGTTATTCATTTCCTCCAATCCATCAATCGTGAAATCTCCCTTGTGATTTGGATCGAACACTTGAGCCAGTTTCTTGACCATGCAGGTCACCACGTCACGAGCAGAAGGGGGTACAGCGACTAACAGTACGAAGGCCTGACCGGGATACGCACCTTTGAGATGAAAAAAAGTACTCATCCTAAAACTGTTCCAGAAGTTTTCAGTCTGATTACTGAATAACGATTTCAGTAAGATGATTTTGTGATTTAAGCTCGTAGTTAAGTCCGGGACAGCTTTCTTGTCTTTCTTTACGGGCTCTGGAGGGAAAAGTAAAATAACCATGAATATCAATAATAAAACAGCAACTATCATCCAGGTACTCGGCGGGCTGATTGGTTCGTTTTCAACGTTTTCTTGTTTGCCAGATGGATTATTTTCCTCGGTACTCTGATCAGATACGAGAGTTGAATCCTTGTTTGTCTCTTGTTCCACGTCAATGTTTTCAACGGGTGCTTCATCCACTTGTCGGGTTTTGTTCTTCCTTTTCATTCCTTTATCGTCAGGTGCTTGACCAACACCGCGTCTTCGAACAACTTGATTTGAGTCCTCCGTGCTTTGAAGCGGCGAGAAAGATGATTCTTTTGTCTCTTGAATTTGCTTTTGGTCATTTTCCTGAAGGTCTTTCTTCGTCCGTCTAGTTTCATTCTGCTGCTGACTTGGTTCCTTGGTCGTCTCAACTTGTTCATCCGGGCTGTTCAGAGGTTCTTTATCTATTTTCTGACCTTCCTTCTGACTTGGTTCCTTGGTCGTCTCAACTTGTTCATCCCGATCGTGCAGAGGTTCTTTATCTGTTTTCTGACTTTCCTTCTCCTGTTTAACTATCTCACCACTCTCTTCTATTGCTCGGGTACCGGTCACTTCAGGCTGGTTTAAGACAGTATTTTTCGGCCTTTCTTCAGACGACAGCCCTGTCTGTTCGTTGGAACCACAAGAACTATCACCCACTTGTGAAGTTTTCACATCATTTTTCTTAGATTTTTTAGAAGCCATTTAGCCGTTCAACAAATCGTTCTTGTTTCCCAAAACGTAGAGCATGCAGTTTAAAACAACGAACTGAATGGCGTTCCTTCCCTCAAGTTGTGTTGTTCAACAATTACTTGAAAAGGAAAATCTGCAACAATGCGCTCGTTTCCTGACCTCTTCGACTTTTATTTCCAAGAAACTGCTTCCCGTTAGATTTGATTGGTCAATGATTTGACCTCCTTCCTTTCCCGGAAAAATTGCCCCGAAGGTTATGATAAAGTGCGGTGACGGTTCATTTATACCCCCCTCGGACTTCAATCTTTTTGCTTCCCTGACAGCAACTTGTATTGTACCCATGTCTTTTCACAAGGTGTTTATACGGCCTATTGAACTAACTAACACGACTTTCTTCTTTCAAACAAGTTTCCATTGAATTTTCGATCTTACCGGCTTACACAGGAGCAACAGTATAGGGCATCATATACCATGCAATATCAGTAACTTATTTACTGGTTGCCATATATATATAATATCTACCTAAATCATTATGCATGATGCGGGAACTACTGTAGCTAAGCGAGACCTTTCTGACTGTAGTCTTTTTCGTATACTTCTCATGTACATGACATACATAAAATTCATCCTCTTCAAGCGTGATTTGAAACGATTTTCGATGTGAGAAATCAGACCTTGGATTGCCGCCCTACGTGTTTCCGTTCGAAGTTTAAACGGAAGAGGAAAATGTGAAACAAAGCGCACGTTTTCTTGCCATTTCCTCCGGTGGCCGACAATTTATTTTCCATTTCGGCCTAAAAATAGAAACTGTTTGATACACTGATAGCGGAATTTTTTCTTTCTTGAGAAAAGAATTACACCAACCGTAGAAATAAGGACAAGTTTTCTTAATTTCGGGAACGTGAACGAAAAAAAATCATCTTAACATTCTGCAGGAGGCGAGTTATAATTGTCCTACTCCTCTTAAATTACTGTTCGCAAACACGCGAAATGAGTGCTAATATATATACCGGGATATTTGCATAAGAATACCTGAGCAAACAGTAAAAAACAAATTTCTATGTTTCTAATTTTATCAGTTTTACTTTATGACTCACCAAGAAAGGTAACCGTTTGATAATGCCAGCACTGATATCTCACATCAAAACATCTACCCCAATAACAAATACCGACCTCCCAGTATCGTTTAATTAACATAAATGGTTAAAACTAAGGCACAGGTCATGGATCTCTTCCGGCAGAAAAGGAATTACAAACGATTTACATTTTGAGATAGCCTTTTGTGGTCGTTAATTTGGAGACGCAAATAAACAAGAAAAACAAGTAGGTTGTGATTTGACTGGAATAAGACTAATGAGATCACATGTTTTGATCAGTAATGATTTCTTGAAACATAAGCAAGCGAAAGAATATAGCCGGAATATAGAATAGATCAATAATCAATCTTTGGGAGTAATTTCTGCAAACCTATTGCGAGATTAAAATGAAGAGAACTGCGTTGAAGAGAACTGCGGTGGAGAGAACTGCGGTGGTATCGTTGTGTTTGTCTACGATTAGCGCAAATTCCATTCTTGCATGTGTCGTTGTAGCGGCTATAGTGGTTGCTCCTTTCTTAGGTTATTTTGCATGGCCTTACAGTGAGTGCTGCACGGACAGGTGGGACTCGCCAAACGTAACAGGCTTGCAGTTAGCCCTCCAAACGCGTGTTTTTGGTCAGCATTTCGTCACCAACACAGTCCTGAAGGCGGTTGTGGGACATTTGAATAATAAATCACCAAGCAAAGCATTGGCGCTTTCCTTCAACGGTTGGTCGGGATCGGGAAAGAACTTTGTGAGCCAAATAATCGCCGAGCATTTATTTAGGAAGGGAATGGATAGCAAATATGTGCATCGGATGATTGCTTCCTACGATTTTCCTCATCAATCAGAACTGGACTTTTACAAACGAAAACTAAGGGCTATTGTTGCCGGATCAGTGTCTGAATGCCCTAGATCATTGTTTATTTTCGATGAAATGGATAAAATGCCGATTGGGCTTATTGATGCACTAAAACCCTACTTAGACTACTATTCTGACGTGGGAAAAGTAGACTTTCGCAAAAGTATCTTTATTTTCCTGAGCAATACGGGGGCACATCTGATAAATGCTGCTGTGTTAAAACACTGGAAGGAAGGAAAGAAAAGGGAAGACCTTGAAATTAAAAAGATTGATCGGCTTATAAACCTTGGTGAATTCAACACCAAAGGTGGACTCTGGCATTCAAGCCTTATTGACAAGAATCTCATCGATTTTTTCGTCCCATTTATGCCCTTGGAGAGATCCCACATCAAGATGTGTGCTAAAGTCGAGTTGGAACAGAAAGGTCACCTGGTCATTGAGGAGATCCTTAACAAGGTAGCAGACCAGTTAGAATACTTCCCAGAAGATTCAAAGCTCCTCTCCAAAAATGGTTGTAAGCAAGTATCAAGCAAAGTTAACCAAATCATATAGAGCCACACATTGACATGTTTCTTTCAGATACGATGGTAGAAATTATTTTTGGTGTATTGGTGTGGTGGTAAGGCTTGTAAGCCATGACAATCAATGTCCTGGGGAGGGAGGGGGTGGGGGTACATAGCACCCACAGGGGCATATCAAAGTCTTGTATTGGTATAGTCTAAAAAGACTTATTTGGCTAACGCAATGTTGTACCCAATTCAGATCCCCCGGGGTTAAGATTCTTTGTTGATTTCATTTGCATTATAATGTAGCATTCTCATTTAAATGATATTGAAATACTTAGAACAAAACATTTTATGCCCAAAGGATTTGAATTGGGTACAACATTGCGTTAGCCGAATAGGTCTATTATTGGTATTATTATTGGAATTTCTCTAGCATTTATACCTCACTAAAATTTGTTGTCCATTTTATATTGAAGATGGCAGAGGCAACTTCCGAAACATGTCTGTAAAACTCAGGAGTGTCGTGTTTTTCTTAAAATTAATTTCATCACTGATTTTGTCCAGAAAATTCAGATTACATCCATTTTATTCACAATTTTTATTACTTAATAAACCTTCTTTCAGTTCAAACGTTTATAACATTTAAATAATAATTATTCGTCTCAACTACCTGCTGCTGAGAAATGATGACTCACACAACTAAGACACTACTTGCAACAAAGATTTGAAAGACCTTCATTTTACATGGTATCTAATTTTTGATACTTTTATTATAAGGCTCTTTCCACGCGTTTAACTAAATTTTATGAGAGATTTAGCAGCGCGTATACGTGAAACGCGAACGGCAAAAATGACCACGTGACCACAATTTTCCCGCCATTTTCGCTTTTGCCGGTTGCTGTTTCTACGTGAAAACAGGCAATTTCGCGTTTGACGTCTATGTGAGAACTACCGAAGTATTTCTTTCTTTTTTACTCATACATATCAGTAGTTAATTGTTGAAAATAAGTACCCCAATAATTTTTCCTGCAAGTCATACTGGGGCAAATTAAGTTTCATGTTCAAACATCCTTCATAATTCACGCCTTACCGCAGTTTTATTCATGAACTCACCACAGTGAGTTGTAAAACAGCTTCATCGCAAGTCGCAAAATTAAAGCTAAAGTCAAAACGTTCACGCTATTTTACGTGAAACGTGAACCGCCAAGGTGACGTTTGCCAGTTCACGTAAACGCGATGCTAAATCTCTCTATTAATTATTTTTAACCTGGTAGACATCTCCCAAGGAAAATTTGACCAAACAGTATAAAGTGAACAAATTGTTATTGTCAAAGTTGCCACTCTTCTATATACAACTAATAAGCCAACTTGTGGTCGATGAGGTCAGTTGAGCCATTTGAATTAGGGACATAAAAAGAGTCAAATGTTTTTCAGGGTAAAACAATTTTTCTTGCGCAGGGCGAAGGGGAAGGGGGGGGGGGGTGGTATTCTATACTTTATCAGAGGTTTCCAATAGCATGCGACCTACCGCTTTTAAAAGAGTCTATTAAAGTTGCGAAACATCTATGTAACTTTTTTGAGAAAATTATAAACCAATTTTCTCGAATACTACAACTTGCGATCCACTATTTTCCTAAACTGAGCCGTTGTTTACAGTCAACCCAGGTCACGCGTGAACGATATTTTTGAAATTTGAACGGAGTTTTGAAATTTACATGTCAGTTTTCAAAATCGCCAACGAGATTTCAGAGTTCCCGTATAAATTTCCCTAGCTTATTGACAGTATAAAGCTATGAATTTTTCTTTACATTGCAAAATTGAATGTTTCAAGAATAACAATTGTTTCCCAAGTATTTTGAATCTTTTTTTCAGTTAATGCGTCTTTTTCGGAACGATTTCCAGAGAGATGTCCAACATTTCATTCACACGTCGGACATTACAAAGAGAAATTCGAATGTTCATTTCATTCTTGGAATTACTGTTCACGCGTGACCTGGATTGACTGTAAATAACAGCCTTTTGGTAAATTCATGGACTTTCATATTTGTAAACTCGACCAAACCCCTTTCTAAATTTACCTTACTACATACTAACAATCCCCATGGTAACAGTACTTCGGTACAGTCGAACTACGGAACATTATTTTTATCTTCTTAATTTAGCTTGGTCAAAGAGTTATGCAATTTAGAAACCGACTTTGATGTGGGGTTATAACCGACCCGAAACTGTGATAAATAATGATATTGAATGATAGATAAGATGGACATGGACTCAGGTTGTATATATATAGTATATCTGCTGTCTCTCACTTGTGGGTCATACAATAAGCGGTATTCAACTGAGTGTCGTAAAACCAAACCCAAAGCAATCACTCTTACTAATCACAACTGACGTAAAAAGCGCAAGGAACCAATCAGAACTCAAAGCAAATTCATTCAACCGACGCCAAGCGCGGGAAAAAGAGTGCTGACAACGTTTTTGGTTCTGTTTCTCATTGGTTGAGAAAGTGGCGCGAGTCTTTACAACCAATCACAGAACGAATTAAAGCAAAACCAAAGCAAACGCGAATTACTTTCGACAGTCAATTGAAAACCGCTCAATGTACAGTACTATTTCTCGCGAGGTATGGTCAGATAAGGCAAGGTACGACTTTATTTTAAGAGGATAACAAGTAACAGTAACTAAAATTACTGACGACCTTGTGGCCCTCTAAAGCCGCCGTTACACGTTGAAACTTTTAGCTGAAACTTGTGTGCAACGGCGCTGCGAAACAGGTTTCAGCAGGCGTTGCACCGTGTAACATGGTCGGTTTCGTGAAACTTTTTCGAACTTCCGTTGCGAGACAAGTTTCACGAAAAGTAGAACCGCTTTCTACTTCTGCAACGGCTCGCAACGGTCGCAGTGGTGAAAAAACAAGAGTTTCACCGTGTAACATCACTTCGTGAAACTGGTCTCGTTCGCCGTCGCACACAAGTTTCAGCTAAAAGCTTCAACGTGTAACGGCGGCTTAAGAAGCAAAACTACAAATTAAATCAAAGCTAAAAGACCTAAATAAACTGGTTTTTAAATTAATAAGTATGTAATATGTATTCGAGCCAGTGTAAGAAAACTATTGCATGTCCAAATGTACTACTTTATCAAAATCACGTCTGCCGTCTTTGGGAATTTTGTGAGCCGACGGCAAACGAGATTTTTAATATGCAGAAATGTACCAATTGTTGTCAATTTGAACCAATTCTGAAATATAGACAAAGGGTCTTCCTTTTCTAGGTACACGGAGTTGCTATGCAGCCTGTAGAGGCCTTACTAGACAAGGAGACTGTATGCTCCGGAACACACTTTATGTACTTATCACGAAAGTTATGTAACTAGCTACGCAATGTTAGAGTCTATTCCTGTTGAACCTGTTCATCTTGTTCTTGTTTGTCTTGTCTTTCCTCTTCATTGTCCTTTTCTCCTTTCGTGTAATACACGGGCCCTCCACCATAAATATCGTGCAATAATCTCCAGGTCTGCAGGGACAACTGTCCATAGTCCGAGTCTGTTGAGTGAACAGATGGAATTTATGTCAACTCCAGCAGTGCACATCCCCCATCCCCCCGGGCATTAGGTCGGGCAATAGCCTACCCCGGGGCATTAGTGGGGTATTGTTCTACATTCTCCGTTCCCGGGGTCGGGCATTAGCCTACCCCAGGGTATTAGTGGGGTATTGTTCCACATTCTCCGTCCCCGGGGTCGGGCATTAGCATACCCCGGGGCATTTGACAGCCTCGTGATTTTCACTTCAAAACACAACAACTGCCACTTCCTTTGAACATAGTTAATAAAAGGCAATGGTTATGAAGCCTGACAAACTTCTTTGTTACATGTTTTTGTTAGCATTTTTGGCCTTGACCGTGCACAAACCACAATAGATTTCAAAAGTGTTGGAGCAACTGACCAATAGAAACGTTCCTGTAAAGATATTCAATTGTAGTGTGCACACTCTCTCCTCCGCAGAGGCTCCGCTGAGAAAAGGGAGTACAGGCGTAAAATTCCGTGGAAGGCGACGGCGGGAGCCTCTGCCAGAAACCACGCCCAATATGGCTGCGATCCGGGGGAGTCATTTTGTAACTAGGGTGGTGTGCGTACTTATGTCATGAAAATGGCGGGTGTTTGTGAAATTGTCATGTTGCGCGATGTGGGAGATTTACTCACGAAAACTTACCTACATGCTTAGAAATCGGGGAAAGTTTGTTTATCTCATGATGACTGTTTAGAAAACGCTGTTATTTTGCTGTGATGCCTTGAATCATCACTACAAGAATGAAATTCAAGTTACACGAGCGGCGATCGTGTGGAGATAAAAGAGTGCATGCAAAGAAATGATTTATTGAGGAAACGTCTGCCAGCTGAGACCAAACAAAAACTGTCGATTCGGTCTTAAAAGAGACTAGAGCAAGTAAGCTTAATGTTTTAATTAAAGCGTATTTTTTTTCTATACTCCGAAACGACCAAACTTGATATTTTTATCTTGTAAACAAGTTTAATCAGAAGAAGTTATAATGATCTTTCGGTGATTTAATTAGCATTTAGTTCTCACGGGAAGCTTGTTATGTACTGTGATGAAACAACTGTCTTTAAAATAAGGTTATAAAAGGCCAAAAGGCCTTTCGAGCCCAGAAAAAGCAATTATTTGTTCGTGACTATTGTTGACTTTCACGAAGCGAAATGTACGGGTTTCAAGGGGGGCTTCGAATACAAACGATTTTGCTTTTTTCTAGAAATTGTGAAATCTCACCTTAAAATTAATGACCGCAAACTGTAGAGACAAAGTAAATGCTGACTTCCGCCAAGAATGAAACTGTCAAATTTAGAGATGACCGAGAAATATATCAATGTACAAGAAAACGACAAGGATGTACAAGAAAACGACATGCTTCTGGCAGAGGTTCGCCGCCAAGTCAACCCTCTCAGCTTTTGCGCCTGCACTCACTTCGTTCAGCGGATACAAATAACGCCCCATCGAACCTCTGCGGAGGAGAGAGGTGTGCACACTAAAACAAAGGATTGTTCACGGTTGCGGCCCTTCCAACATAAATTGCAGCAGCATTGTTTTCATGGCAAGGTTTCCTAACCAGTCCCTCAATTAACTGTGCTTTGAAGGATAATTTCACGGACAAAGGCGATGAATTTGCGATTAAGCATGTCTAAAGAACACAAAAGTGAGATGGTATACATAGATCCACAGAACGGTCACAGGAGTAAGACTTAGCTGAGGTTAGTTTGGCCTGTTGGCTATGTCCTGATTAATCAAATCGTTCTCATTTCAGCGTGATCCCACTGCATCGGCTTACAATTAAAATCAAATCCAATCGTTTAAAATTGATGATGTCACAAGTGGCACCTAAAGAAGCCTGGTCCTTCATGGGTGGTAAGGGACAGCTTCACCGCGGTCAAATGTAAAAAAAATAAACAAATCCGTTAAACCTAAGGCGGCTCAAAGCTGATAAGTTTATTGTGAGTCATTTTACAGTGCGACACGCCTTACCGTGGTCACCCTACAAACTTTTTTTTACGAGTTAGCCAATCAGGATATCTTCCTCCTTGTTCACGAAATACAAAAAAGTTTGTTGGGTGGCCACGGTGAGGCGCGTCGCACTGTAATAAACAATCATAGTCATTTTATGATGTTTTAAAAATAGTTTCACGTCTTTTAAAGTGAATTATGCCATCCATTCAAGCAGTAAACACAGACACACGGTGCCGATCAGTCCGTCACATGCTTCACTTTAAGGAACTTCAAATATTTTTAGTAAATCATAAAATTTGACTATAAAAAATTGCGATAAAACATTTCGTAAAAACATTGTAAAAAGGTTAAAAAACACGACGTTTCGATGTACATTACATCATTATCAAGTGAAATTAAAAATGCAAGATTGCGGCTATAAATACAAAAATGGACAATAGATATTAATTAAAATAGTAGCATTGAAGAATGCTACCGGTTAAACAAAAAGTTTCGCACGTATAGAGTCCGTTTGAGTGTTCAAGCAAGGCTTAAGTTTCTTGATGTACAGCATTTCAAATACCAAACAATCAAATTTGCTCTGACACTTTCTCAAGATGTTAAAATGGCCCTGATTCAATAGGTGTTTGCTCCCGTGAGCTTCAAGAAAATGTTTGCCAATTGCCGAGTTCTTGTGCTCAGCAACGCGTTGAAAAAGGTGTCTGGCTGTATAGCCGACATAATCTGCATCGCACAGATCACATGAGAAATAGTAAACAACGCATTGCTGATTCACAATCGACGGCTTAACTTCCCTAGGCTTAAGATCATGTTCTAATTTCATACTAACAAAAACTGGCTGCAATATGGGGCCAATCTTATTACTTAGGTCGTTAAATTGCCTGCGAACCGCATTGGCAGCTACTTGATCCTTAAAAGGAAGGATAATTCTGATCTTACGACCGCCTTCAGGCTTCTCTTCCGCTGCCTGTTCCGATACATTACGAAGAAAATTACTAATGATGGAATCTATGAGAGCCCTAGGATAATCTAGGCGACTGAAAATTGAGCGCAATTTGTTACATTCTAAATTGAAAGCTTCTGTTGTGGAACATAGAGCGTACGCGCGATGTAACATTGTTTTCACTAAAGACACCTTGTATCGTTTGTCGGTATGGCTATGGTAATGCAAGAGTAAGCCACTGTTCGTTTGTTTCCTGTAAACTTGAGTTTCAAGTTTAGTCCCACACTTGATGATTTCAATGCCAATAAAAGGAATCATACCACTGACAGGGAGTTCCATTGTAAATTTCATGCTGGGATGGAGACCATTCAGAGTATTGAGAAACTCAGAGGCAGCGTCACCACTAGGCATTTTAGCCAGGGTATCATCCACGTAACGTTTGTACAGGTCAGGCATCAGACCATCACGGGAGAGCTTCTCTTCCAGGTGACACATAAAAACATTAGCCATCAGAGGACCAAGGGGGGAGCCCATGGCCACCCCATCAGTCTGTTCGTACAAAAGACCATTGAACTGGAAAAGCTGGTTGGTTGTAGCAATTTCCAGTAATTTGGCAAGCTGATCCTTCTGCAAGTTAAGGCCGTAGGTCTTGTTGAACCAATCGTTGGTGAACGCTTTGTGGACTAGGATGTTAATCGTCTCACTCAAAGGTACGTTGGTGAAAAGTGATGTCACATCATAGGAGACTAAGATGTCATCCTCATTCACGGAAATGGTACGGATTTCATCAGCAAAAGCAAAGGCATCAGTGATTGTGTAGTCATTGATGGAGAGTGGCTTAAGTTTCTCTTCGAGCCATTTGGCGAGATTGTAATTGTAGGCGCCAGTTGCTATACAGCCAGACACCTTTTTCAACGCGTTGCTGAGCACAAGAACTCGGCAATTGGCAAACATTTTCTTGAAGCTCACGGGAGCAAACACCTATTGAATCAGGGCCATTTTAACATCTTGAGAAAGTGTCAGAGCAAATTTGATTGTTTGGTATTTGAAATGCTGTACATCAAGAAACTTAAGCCTTGCTTGAACACTCAAACGGACTCTATACGTGCGAAACTTTTTGTTTAACCGGTAGCATTCTTCAATGCTACTATTTTAATTAATATCTATTGTCCATTTTTGTATTTATAGCCGCAATCTTGCATTTTTAATTTCACTTGATAATGATGTAATGTACATCGAAACGTCGTGTTTTTTAACCTTTTTACAATGTTTTTACGAAATGTTTTATCGCAATTTTTTATAGTCAAATGTTTTTCTAAGTCTTTGCTTCTTCGTAAAATCATAAAATGCTTTAGAAAATTCACAGACTCACAAACAACTTAACAACTTTGAGCTTAAGCTCGATTTCCGCCGCTCCCTCGAGTCTGGCTTTCCTCATTTCCCGAACAGCAGCTGGTAATGAAGCCTACTTTGAACTCTTAAAGAAAAAACCTTATCTTCAATGGGCTTTTCTCAATTATATTTTACGTTTGACAGCGGGTAAAGGAGCGGTAAAGGAGTCAATGGGTGAAGCACACTCAACTTACACAAGTTATAAGCAATTTCCTCACCAGGTACTCAGCAATATACTTACTAGGTCTCAGTACTCTTGTATTGCCTTTCACAAACATAATATTACTGTTATCAATGGGCCCTGGAGGATCTGAAAGAACAAAGAGAAAGTTTTAACCCTGCTGCACAAAGTTTTATACGCTCTACAAAAGACGCGTTTTTAAAGATTAAAATTTGCGCCATAACCGACAACTGTCTCGTTAGTTCTTAAAAATACAGGGCAGATGATTCGAAAAGGCTCTAAAAATAAAAAACAAAGTATGGCCTTTTTTCCCAGAATTACAGCTTACGTGGTTAATACCCCTAATTTTCTCCAGTTTTGGATTCCAACAGCCTTTCCAAAGATCTTCTTCTTCCGCATAGCCATAAACCGCGCAAAAATATCTTTGTTTACGTAGGCATCGTCCTTAAGAGACCCGGAACGTATGCACAGTAACCAAAAAAAGCGGCGTCTTTAAAAGCATACCTTGTTCTTGTCCCTTGACAAACATCTCCCACTGTCTGAACCATCGCATACTGATGCAGTACGTGTCCACGTTGTCGTTGGCTGGACAGTCATGGTTCAACTGATGACACACACCCAAAAAAATTCATTTTAAACCTGGTTGGAATTTTCCATATTTAACAATTAGATTATTTGCTCGAGATTTCTATCGCGTGATCACATCAACTATCACGGATAGAAATCAAGAGCGAATAATCTAATCGTTTTAGTATAACTACTTGTCGTTCAAAACCTAACAAGACAGGTTCACGTTTTTATTGAATATTGATATAAACAGGTCACGCCACCGCACACTGTCAGCCGGCTACTCACTCTATCTACAACAGAAAAGATAGTGAGTAGCATAGCTAATAGGAGAACTGTTAGCAGTCGTAAATTTATACTAATACCGAATATTAACTCATACGCTTTGTTATTTCTGATAATAAAGTACAAACTGACCCTTTTGAACGTTTCCATTTGCATTTGAAAAAGTGGAAAGCTGGTTGGAGTTGTCAATATTACTGAATGTTAACTCAGTCTTATCAAGTTTTCTTATAAGTATTTTTCAAATGCTAATACATTACAAACTGACCCTTTTGAATGCTTCCATTTCTCTTTGTCGCCTTCTTTCAAGTTCATCAAGAGCTTTCTGACAATTAACAAAACACACACAGTGAGGTGTTGTCACATATTAGTATATTTAAGGCCAAGTAAAACGGGCAACTTTTTCTTGCAATGTTGCCGTTTGCAAGTTGCGAGTCTGTTCCCCGTATTACCACCTCCACGCGCAGCGAATTTTCGTATTGCAAAAAGTAGACACGACGTCTACTCTTTGCAACACGAAAATTTGTTGCGCCCGTAGATGGTAATACGGGGAACAAACAATCGAAACTTGCAATGAACGCAAAATTTGGTGCGCGACATGCTGCAAGAAAATGTTGCCCGTATTTTAGTGAATTCCTTACCTTGCAATGTTTGCACATGCTCAAATTGGTAGCCGGGGGACCTCCTCCAAACCTGAGAGAAATAAGAAATAAGTTTTCATGGTCCTCCACTTTCTGAGCTGTGTATTTTTTAGAAAAACGAATACTTAACAATTATCCTGTGAAATCGCGCGGAATATCGCTTCTCAAATTCATTAATAATTCATCAAGAGAAAACAAAGAAAATCCCTACCGCGACCGTGGTTTGGATATGTGATCCTAATTACCATAAAATTTTGCCAACTTTGGCCTTGAATTTCTCTAAGAATTATTGATAATTTGAGAAGCAATATCAAACACTCGAAAGTGTGTTTCATCAGATATCCAAACACCTCGAAGTCGTTTAAAAAAACTCGGCTGTGCCTCGCTTTTTCAACTTACTTCTTAGTGTTTGGATATCTGATGAAACACTCTTCCTCGTGTTTGATATTACTTGATACTTAGACGCGGAGGCCGTAGGCCAAGTTGGCTTAAATCGGGGGCTATTCCGCAAGATTGAGCCAGATAATTGTTTTATTATTCAACAAAATGATAACAAAGCACAGCTTTACTGCAGAAAAGCGGGAGGCGATCATCCGAGGTAGTTACTTGTTTTTAAAAAGCACTCTGCCATTTTTCTCCCCGACACACGAAATTACGTATATCGCAGGATATCTTTTGTGTGCGCAAGACAAACATTGATTGCACCATGACCCTATTTGGGCGTTGTTACGATGTGTTGAATAATAAAACACTATGTAGCACTACTGTCAGTTAGGAACTGAAAGTGACCTGTGGCTCGCGGACATTTATATTTTATGGTTGTCACTCATCATTAAGCTGTCTACCTTGACTTACCACTGATCAATTACAACTCCAACTTTACGGTCAGGATTATTCAATTATTATTGAACTTACCTAGCCTGCAGATGTCTCCAGACAGATTCAGGAAGAGGTACAGTTATCTCATGAATTCTCTCCATGTTCAGTGGATGAATAGCTGTGAAAAATAAAGACTACCCATCAAGTTTCATAGTGGAAGAGAGAGAGAGAGGGATGAAAGTATAGAAAATTAACCCGAGCCAGGGCTCGAGACTAACTTTTTTTAGCATACTAGCCCACTGGCTGGTAACAGGCCTGCTTTTAGAGCGGTTTTCAATTGAGTCTTGTAAAACCAAAACCAAAGTAATTTCTTTGGCCAATCACATCAGATGTAAACAACACAATCAGCCAATCAGAACTCGAAGCAAATACATGTAACCTGCGTCAAGCGCGGGAAAACGCGCGCGACCAAGGCACGATTGGTTTTGGTTTGGCTTCCCATTGGTTGAGAAAATGGCGCGAACATTGCCAACCAATCATAGAGTCTTGTAAAGCAAAACCAAAGCAAACGCGCAATAAATTTCGACACTCAGTTGAAACCCGCTCTACTATCCAAAAAAAAAAAACCTTTCATTCACCTGTGACGGGAAGCAGATTCTGGTATTTGTCACTTGCGCAAAAGAAAAACTCCTCGGAAAGTGAGTCGTTTGTTTCCTTGTTAGCTGTTTCAAGTTATTTTAATTAAAGCGGCAGTGAAGTCTATAAAATCCGCTAACAGTCTTTCCTTTATTAGTTTCTCTTTTCTTGATTTGTTTATATGATAATATTGTCATTTTTGTTTGACCCTGCAGTGCTTTACAATCTTTACTAGCCAACATCAGGTGAAAGAGATTGCGAGATGCTGAATTGCTGTGAAAATGTCATGGAAATGTCATGAGTTTACAATGAACTTG
Organism: Pavona decussata; assembly: GCF_977016875.1. NCBI lineage: Eukaryota > Metazoa > Cnidaria > Anthozoa > Scleractinia > Agariciidae > Pavona > Pavona decussata. The sequence goes on along the minus strand of NW_028145602.1, from coordinate 296,352 downwards.
AACGGTTCAATGCAGTTTTGGATACTCAATTGAAATACTTTTGACAGACGTACTGGCCACACATGACACAGACTGTAACATTACAAACGAAATTTTCCGTCAGATTCAGGGTGTGGCTTATGCATGACTGCCTTATTCAAAGGGTGTTTACGGTATTTGAACACAACATTTTTTTAAAACCCTCCGGAGTCCAATTCTGAGAAATCATCAGAATTTTGTGGCACATCCAATAATTCCAATTAGATGACTAACTGTTGATTTCATTGATGAACTGTAACGTTTCTGCTTTGGTCAATATCTTGTTACTGTCAGGATAAACTGAATTTTGATCTCTTACCTGCATGCGTACACATGAAGTCTGAGTTTGTAATAGGACCTGAGTAGACAAAAAGTATTTTAACACTGTGAAATAAACATGATGGATCACAAGATCTGCAGTACCTAAAGATACAACAGAAAGAAGCTGATCACCAGCAGAGGTTATTTGTTTTATTTTTACCTGGCTCCATGCAAGACTGGAACTTTGTCAGCCATTTCTTGGACACAAAATACCTTGCTTCACTGGCCTGCGTGACAGCAACAACAACAACAACAACTTTATTACAACTCAAACAGACTGATTACAATGGGGCTGACCCGCAGGCAGCAACTGCTATTCTAAGCAGGTCAGTCCAAAAAAATATGAATGAAGTCAACTAAATATTTAAAGAGGAGTAGATAAATTAATTAAAGGGCTGAAAGCATAATCGACCCAAATGACTTTTCAGATCGTTCTTTGTTGTTTTAGCTCATATTCACCGGAATTTTGCATGTAACCTTGAATTCCTTCAGGAAACGTTGCTCCAATGTTTTGGCGTATGCTTTGCGTTTTGTTTTGTGATAAAGACGGAAATCTTGCCCCAAGTCATAGGTTTTTATTACAAACGAAGCGCGAAACAGCGGATAAAACATTGAGCACCGTTTCCTGAAAGAATTCAAGGCCACATGCAAAAACTCTGGTGAATCTGAACTAAAACAACAGAAAGCAATCCGAAAAGACATTTGGGTCAATTATGACCAGACATAGAAATGAAGACTTTTGCAGTAAAAGAAATCTTATGATATGCGCAATTTTTATACTATTATCGGTTACTCACAGGGCTTGGCTTTAGTGATAATTATAGAAATATCCTAAACAAGAGGTTTCGAGTATTTGTGCATTCTGCCAATTATCATGACAAAAAAAAAAAAAAAAAAAAATCCAAGAATATTTGGATCTTAAAACAGAACACTGTGTCTCTCTTCCATCAAGTTCCTCATTAATATTTTATTGCACTGAAATACTCAAGGAGGTATACATGTAAGCTCACTCCAGGACAAACAAATACACCAACACGCCACTACTGTACCTGTGAAGCTTTCAGCAAATTAAAAACAGTCTGCCTCTCTTTGGTGGCTTCTCCACTTGATTTCCTACCAAGACAATTTTTACAGAGCATCACATCTTAACTTCTATGTTTCTGTAGTAGTTATGTTAAACACTGATTGAACAAATTTGCTGTCAAAACTCTCTGGAAAATTAAGAGTCCAGGATATCTAAAACATGAATACTCATGTGAGCCTACCGGGTTCAAGCTTGCACGGGGAAGATGGGGATGGGTTTGGTTACAAGGTGTGACCCTAGGTCCAGTATATTTGTTGTCATCCTGTTGCCTGCCTATAGTTGGTCTGAGCAAGCGGTAATACATCATGGAAAAAAAAAGATCTATTGCAGTGCAGAATGATCGATATCCTCATTAAGCTTTTTAAAAGACTTAAAAGTATGTTGTGTTACAACAAAGTTGTTTGTTCATATTTAGTTGAACTTTGTATGTTTAGTAAAATAATACAAATATGTGATATGAAGTTTGACCATGACTGACCTGTAAAATAACACATAGGCTTCCACATCAGACACGTATGAGTCAGAAACTAAAATGTAAAGCAACAATTCAATTAACATAAATTTTACCAGTTGCTATACAATGATTACAATTCAGTACTGTTTACTAGTTATGCTGTAATGAAATGACTGCCATCTTCTTTCAAGTGTTGTGTGAAGTAACTAGCAAGGTTGGCATGTTTGGTAGTCAAGTTCACAGAGAGTGATAATAAGTGAAAACAACGTGTATGGGAGGGGGGGGGAGGGGAGGGAGGAAAGGAAGACGACACAAAACTGACAAAGGGGAGTTCTTTCTCTGGAGTTTGATTGTGTGTTTCTATACTTCTAACTAATATCATAAGTTAACTCCTTAAGCCCTAATGGTGATCAGCACCAAATTTCTCCTTGTAATATCAATGCTTATTCAATCCCTCAGGTCATGAGAATGAAAGGGGAAGTATCACGCAAATTTGCTGTCATTTCAAAACCCAAAAATGTTTGTCTGTCAGCAGAAACAAAGAAATAATTGTCAAGTTTATTATAAATTATCACCCCAGTGCAATAAAACTGTTGCTTAGTGCCTCTGGTCAGAGACAGAGTAGGCCGGTATGGATTGAAACTTGAAAAATGTTAGGCTAATGTTTTTCAAGTTCTCGCATTTTTGTTTCCAAAATGCGCTAGAACAGTTGTTCCTTTCAAGAATCGAGTTGATTTCTTTCCTCTCGTCATTCTGGAAATATTTGGCAGCTGATTGAAGGTCTTATTTCACCATTTTTAACAAAATATATCAAAAACCCATGCTACTTCCCCTTTAAGGATATTCATGATCAACTAAGGTGAGCTTCTTCCCAGTACTTTTAGAACTGTATTTGGCTAAACAAAACTCAAAGCATGAATTACTTTTAACACTAACACTACAAACTGCTTAAATGGCCAACAAAATGACCAAATTGTAACTTACCTTCACTGACCCAAGAGTCATTGAACTCGTACCATTTCCCATTTATATAATTCTTGGCAAAGCTCACATAATGACCAGCTGTAAGATATAAAAAAAATGTTGTGGTTTAAATTATATGGCAGATTCTTTGGATACAAAGTACAAAGGGAAGAATCTCAAGGTCGGCAGCACACCCTCTGATGGCTGAGACCCTTACACTCTATTGTAAGTTGGACAGGGGAGTCTCAGAACAGCTGAGCCTTGAGTAGCTCCTTCCTTCCTGCAGCATCGCTTGTCTTCAGCTGCCTCTTTACAGAGTCTCAATCATATATCTTTGCTATTGACATATGTGCAGGTAGTTTTCTCACAGCAGAAACCACAGTGACTGTTAGGTGAACCTGAATATCAGTTGTTTGTCTGTAATGGAGCTCTTAAGAGGGACACATAGAGCTGGCCCCAAGGGTTTCTCTCTTATGGAAAGTTAACTGTATAATGAAATCATCAATTTGTAACATTTTTTCATAACTTATTTAATTAAATATTATCTATTTTATTCTTAATGACTAATATCTTAGGCGCTAGGTGCGATCATTCCCAATGAAAAAGAACCAGTATATTATTTGCCTAGGAGAAGGTGTCACCTTCCTAAGATAAAAACGGAGAGATTCAAGAAAACTTTTGTAAATAGACTTATTTTTAAATATAATTTAGTATAGTATTTTTCTATACTTGTTGTATTTTATCATGTATTTTTACTTTTTCCCTGTAACTTAGGATATGTATTTCTATCCTTTGATTGAATAAAGACTATTATTATTATTATTATTATTATTATTATTATTATTATTATTATTATTATTATTACTATTATTGTTGTTGTTATCTTAATTATATTTACAGTAGATGAAAACAAATATGTCACAGTACATGTAGTTTTACCTCCAACACTTCCATGATGAGTAATGACCGCAACAAGATCATATGTTGTGCATTTCCGAGTGGGCTCCAATTTGTTGAAATCTGAATGCAAGGAAAGAAAGGTCTCAAGTAAGTATATACTCACAAATTTCCAGTCATACAAGAACAACAACAAGGACTGTAAATGGTTCAATTAACACATAGGGCCATGTGTTTATTTCTTTACTTTTTTAAAATTTTTACAAGCACTGGCCTTTATCAGACAAGAGCATTTAATGGAGAGAGGCAATTGTCAATTTCCACAAACAGTTACAGAGAACAAACTTCAACTTGAATAATGAATAATGTCACAGCCTCAGAGTAACCCTTACAACTCAGTTCTGATATCAAAATATCTGTTCAAACAATGCACAAGTGCCTTCTTTCATTTTATTAGCTTTAAAGAGAATTAGAAAGGGTATAAAATACAAGGTATTCACATTAGACAGGGACATTAATCACAAAATAGAGAGTAGGTGGGGGTTTACTACATTTGATACATTTGTTAGAAGGTACAGCTGTAGACATTTTCCATGCCATTATTTTACGGTACAGTTGTAATAACAGATGAAATGCAAATTACTGGTAACTGCCTACCTTTTACCAGGAAGGGTTTCATGTCCAGACCAGTGAGAGGAAATGAAATGAAATGATTGATTTTTGACGAGAAGTACATTTCATGCTTGAAACGCTTCAGGTGAATACACAGAATCTGCAGAAAAAAAAAAGCTAAGATGAACTGAAATTCAAATGGAAGACAGTCATAGTAAACTATGGTCTTATGATTGAAGAACACTTTGTCCACGGAGAAAGGTCTTGAAACCCAGCCCTCAGATTACAATAATTTTACCAGTACAAGATTTTAGCAGGTGATCATACTAAGTAAATTACTCAACACTGATTCACAGTATTTACTAAGACACTAGACTAACCTCAGGAAGATGCATCACTTTACAAAGTTTGATGCCATTTCTTAGCCTGAAAAGAAATATAAATATTATTATAATTACAAGTTTACATCAGTTGCACAAAACAACAACTATACAGTCACTTTCTTTGAAGAATATAATATTACATGTACTGTATACAAGCAAGACCAAAGATAGGGAAAGAAAAAAAACAAGACTATTTCACATAACCCTGTGACCAGCTACTAAGAAGGGTGTTCTAATTTTCAACTGACAAAACACTGTCCCAGGAACATCTGCAAGGAAAATTGTCAAACTCGCAAAATAACTGGCTAGAGATGAACCACTTTTACAAGATGTGTGTGTTGAATAGATTGGTCACTGGATTGTCATTGCTGAACAAGATGGTACAATCTCAGCTTTTTTTGACTTTAATAGTCATCAGCCAACAGGGAGCTCAGACACGTTGTGCAATAATTATTGGTACAATGTAATTATAGTTAAAGATTATAAATCAGGCAATATTCATATTTACTGGAATCTTACACTTACTTTTTACACTTTTCACAACTGTACATATTGTCTCCTAGATAAAAATAATAAGATGAGTAGGTGAGACTTGAAAAGATTATTCAAAACTCACTATGCCAAACAGAATGTTACTGTTTACTCACTCTGTTATACATGTACAGTAATTGAATGTGCATAATAAATGGCATTTGAAAACATTTTAACCATTGCTCATTACAGAGACTGCATTATTACATACCTTTTAGTTCATCTGCTGAAAAGAATGCTGAGAGGCAGTCATGAAGAGTAACTTGGGGGCCAAGAAACCACCTGGTATGCAAAGGACAAGATCAAAAGGGTTAACACCACCAGTAAATACATTAATTATTTTGCTATTATACAACTCCACATCCATGTATTCACTGATGGATCACTCACTCACCCACCCACCTAATTAACCAACCAACCAATCAAATACTTAGTTAATTGATCAATCAATTAATCAATTAATTAATAAACTTGAGACATCACAATTTTAGGAAGCAATGTCAAGTACCATAACCACTAATTTTCTACTATGCTTTAACTTGTTACACAGAAATAATACTGATCTTCCACATTGTGCAATGCAGTGTTGTTGTGACCTAAAGTGCAAGTCACTTGATCAAGTTTTGTCTTTGTTTAGTAGTCTGCCTCCCATGTTTTCTCTACAGTACCTTCTCAGCCATTCAAGTATCGACACCACCCAGCCTTTGTCCTGATCCCTGTCTATCACAGATGAGCAGGATGTCAGAGAAGTGCACTGTGAAGCATGAAGAACTGTCAATTCATCCTTTCCTAAAAAACAAACCAACCATATAAACAAGTGAAACTTTCTTTCATTACATGTACTTACAGTGTATCTATACAATAATAGTAGTAGTAGAAGTCTTTATTAACAACATATGTGTGTCTTTACAATCAATAACCAATCATATGCATTACAAAATTGAAAAAGATTAAACTACATGTAGTACGTTTGAAAGGGAGCAAGTTATACAATACATGACCAGTGTCATTTGTGATTCTATTGAAAAGATCACTGTCCCTATTCGAAATTACATCGGATATCAAAATGATATTACTTGTATAACCCAAGAGGATAAGCTCCCCGAAAAAATGTGTCAATCCGATCTAAATATTTGTGTTGATAGGCAGAGCCCCACACTTCTAATCCATACAAAAATAATGACATATAGAATAATAATACTTCAATCAATGTTATGCCTGGGGGTGGCAGATGTTGTGCATTTCATCCATCTTTCTATCCCAACCCAAGGGCATTTGATTGTCAAATGTATGACCCGTGTGGTTCCAGTACATTTAGAACAAAAATAAAATAATTACCCCAAACAACGTTTTTCTCAGACGGGAGTCCAGGCATTGAAAATTCATGTATCTCCAATCTTTTTAAAAAATGTTATAAGAAACATGCCCCTTGGATACCCAATTTTCAATTTGTGTCTAAAGGCCAACCTCAAATCAAGAGAAAATTAAATTTTAACACATTTGTTCCTGGGGAGAGAATATTCTACTAAAAATTCTAAACTCTCGCATCTGCCTTCCCCCCCATCCCCTTTGTAATAATTCTACTCTCCTCAAGATGGCATATGTTTTGTGAGCCAGTTAAGTTTGGGGCACCAAGATTCTCATAGCAGTAACAATAAGTGTACACTTCCTTTTTTACATGATAATAAAATGTACATGTACACCTCAATTGAGCAGCATACATAAGATCTAAGTAGTACTGAATAAATGAATGAACGAACGAAGGAACGAAGGAATGAAGGAACGAATGAATATTTACACTTGCTAGTTCCATTAACTAAGAGCTGCTTTACAAGAGGGTTTTGCTAATTAAAATACACTTGGAAGATGATCTCACCTGGAATTGGGAGAGACACATCTTGAAATGTTTCAGCTCTTGAAGAAACCTTTCGAAATAAATAACAGAAAGATTTTTAAGAGTAAGTACAGCTACTTTATATTAAATATTTTTACAGTCATATAGTGTCGACATTTAGTTTTAGCATGACACAAATTATCAAATAAAATTAACACTGAAATACAATGCTTTAATTACTACATGTCCACTTAATCAATTTGATGGATTATTACAAAATGACAATTTCTGTGGATATCTGAATTAATTCCACAGCTTGAAAAAATACAAGCAACAAGTAAAACGACAATGAGTATTACCCTAGAAAAAACATTGAAAAATATTTATTTTTTTTAATTTTTGCCAATACATTCTCTCATTTTGTGAGCTCTCTTAGTTGTTGCAGGAAGAGTATGTAGCAGTAGAATAACAATGAATGAGAAACGACTTACCCTGTGGCATGTTAAACACTGCACTGAGCTCTGTATAGTGCCATCAAACAGATCTGTCACTATACTGCTATAGTTCACTGGTTCTTTCTTTTTACCTAAAAATGTTAACGATATTGAAGAGCTTGCTGGAAGAAGGGTGCAAGGGAAGATGTGGCCTTTAAAATCCAAATTTCTCCCAAAATAAATGTTTGGTTTATCAACAGAGTTGATACCCAAAGGAAAAATTGGCCACTGTAAAGATATTTGAGTGCTGACGTTTTGAGCTTAAGACCTTCATCAGAGCAAACCAATCCATGATCTACTTTGGCCTACAGTCTTTTTATCACATCAGAAATGTAGTTCCAAGTATCTTTTGCTGCATAAAAGCATGAATTCAACAAATTACATTGTAATTTATGCCTTTTGTTAAAAGCTCAAGAAACATAAACAAAAGCAGACCTGAAATGTGGTTGATTTCCTTTTTTGTTTGACTTTAAACTGAGACGAAATGAAAGCGCTCCAGCATCACCTGCATTGATTCAGTTTTTTAGGCTTAAGTCATAAGCCAATTGCCTGAATTCTAGCCCTTACATTACAACATAAATTTGAACTATGCTTCTAATCTAACATGATAACCAACCTGTATGAATTTGAAGAATTTGAGTGAATTTGTAGAAATTTGAATTCCAAAGCCAAATAATCACCATGCCCTTTTTTCCAGAGAGCCCCAAGAGAACCATTTTAAAATTTAAACTACGATAATTGATAGGTAGAAAAAACAGCAGTCGGTACAGCAATGGTTGATCAATTCTGGAGGTCGCGGGTTTGATTCCCGCTAAGGTTGAGGACTGTTTCTCTTGCCTTGTGTGGTGTCCCATTTCCAAATAAGGGTTAACGCTCAGTAGGAATTTCATGGGTTCCCTTTAGCCTCTAACATACACTGCAGAATTAATCCTCTGATCCCCCATTTTGAAAACAAAAACCAACACCTTGGTCTGCAAATGCCATTATTTTTGCAGCAGCACATAGTTTCCTTACTTGATTCTGCCACTTTAGGCTTCTTTGGTCGTACAACAGGTGATGGCTGCTTCACCTTTCCCTCAGTACTTTGGTCAACAGGTTTTTCTTCCTTAATTAATACACTGTCGTCAGCATCCATATCCTCATCAACCTGATCACAGTGCTCACTATCAGCATCACTCATTGGCTCATCTTCGACTGACACTGTCACGTCATCAACACTGACAGGCTCTCCATTGGCTTTCCTTTGTTTGGCCTTGCTCTCTGCCTCTTGGTTGGCTTGTTCTTCGGTTGTGTTGACATGAAGTGGTTTATCGTCTGCGTCATCTTCACCACTGTCAGAGTACATGTCCACATCATGGTTTCCTACCGGTATTTACAGCAAGTTACACCGTAATGTGGTTATCATCATGATGTAAGAGGTGACTTTTATTTATTTATTTTATTTATTTTATTTTTTTTATTTATAAAATTTAGAAGCCGTAAGCAGCAAGATGGAAAGCGACAAATGGACTTCCAAGCGCTAGCTCTACTAACTGGTTGGGGTGTTACCCTGGGCCTGATTACTGCAAAGCCAATCAACGCTACTACATACAGCCAGGTAAAACATTATGTTTACCTTACCTACATGTTACAAACACTGGAAATGATACACTTATTGACCGAGAGGTCATGGTATGAGGTCCACAGGACACTATGCAAAGCAAAATACTTTCAGTGAACTCAAAAAACCGGATAAATTTACTGGTAAGAGCTTGAAAACTCAAATGATGTCTGCAAATTCTCTAAAGTAACAACCCCAAAGATTGCAGCTTGAATTTCAAAAACAATTGCAATACCATCATGCAGGTTTCCATCATGTGGCAGACTTGTTCCTCCCAGCAATCTCTTGTTATGATGGTTTGGTTCATCATCATCGCTGTCAGATGACAGCAAGTCCTCTGTGAGTGACGGCACCGGCTGCTTCAACTCCTCATGCAACTGATCCATGATACAACGCAAAAACTCCTGAGCATCCTGAGAATAGAATAAAATAGAATAGAATAACTTTATTTTTTTGCTCTTTTGCTTACATGAATTATCATAACTAACTAACTGACTGACTGACTGACTGACTAACTAAATAAATAAAGAACCCTGAAAACTGTGGGGGGATCATTGCCTTGAGAAAATCTAGAACAGCTTGTTGGTAACAGTTGCTATAGGTGACCTTGACCTATACAATCATGTACATGTAAATCACATAAAAAAATGCACCACCTAATAAAATTCAATCCCTGGCATCCTTGTCCATTAGAGAAGGGCAACTTGAACATTGGGTTTGGGAACTGTATGTCTGGGTGAAGTATAGAGGAATCTAAATATGTGTGACGCCTACTTTGGTAGTTTAGTTTAATGCATTCGTCAAAACAATAATTACAATGATAATAAGAGACAATAACAATCCTAGCTGAAGAAACTGGCAAAGAGGGGTCCTCGGGAGTATGCAAGGGCCTAGTGGTTCTGTAGAAAATGATAGGTCTTGTGCATCCCAAGCTACCCTAACCTTTCAGCAAGCCCTGCCATGTGTGAACCTGAAATTTCATTTGACACTTTTAATCTTACACATAGAGATCCAGATAACCATCCCAGAGCCCAATGGTTCAAAGCAGGATTACACTTATGCAGGATAGGATACATCTATTTAATTTTTAGCTCATAAAATATTGAACCCTTCCAAAAAAGCTTCCCACGTTTTAAACTAGAATTAAAATATATAGCAGAAACAGTTGTGAATTCTTGAATTTGTGCTAACTGCTTTTCAAAGAACCAGGTCCAAGGGGTGAAACTTACATGTATAAACTGGTGACAGTCAAGAACAGACTGGAATAAAACTTCAGAGTTTGGCAGGCTTACCTGTTGCCCATAACCTCTGAATTGTGAATTAATCAACCGTACACTACGCAACAGCTGAGAGGGTACAATGTATTTGGGTCTAAAACAAAGAAAAAGGAATCTAAAATAAAACTGCTAGCCAAGGATTAGCTGTTTTAAGCTGTATATAGTAAAGTCTGACACATTATTTTTGAAAGTTTGGTTGAGTTACATATCCAAACTTGTGTCAAGCCTCTATTTTACGTCCCTCAAGGCACCTTCCTTTGATGTGAAAACAATTCCACCAACTTCAAAGCACACACTCTTTCTTCACGTCACAACACATCTGCCATTTTAGTTTTCAAACTCCATACCAGTGCATCAGCAACCAAATAATTAATTCAAAATGGTGCCTAAATCATACGTGTACACTGGCCAAAAAATGAAAAAATTCATGAAAAGATCGCACCTGTAGCTATACAGGACACCCATGAAAACACAGGAACCCCACAAGAATACAATAATTATTGTATCCTGGCCAAAAACATAAGGGCGATTTCCAAAACTCAACACAAAATGTCGATGCCCGCCACCCAAGCAATGTTGTTATGTTGCCGTGTTTATGTACAGTCTAAATGATTCCTCTGACTATCAATGTTGCTTGGGGGAGGAGGAGAGGGAAGGAGCTTCTAAAAAATTTGCAATGACAGCACCACCAAGCTATGGCAACTGGTTATAGATATCCAGGACACAAATGTACACTGCCAAATATATTTTGGTATCTGTCCCAGAAACTGTTGACCAGGATTGTAGCTACTGTACAAAGCACACCCATGAAATAACAGGAACCTCACAAGATTATAAAGAATGGTCCTTTGTCAAACACAATAAATATTAACTGATATCTTTATTGACATATAAATGTACCCATATAACAAATCAAATGCAAACAACTAAACATGAAAACAAAGCAGTCTCCACTGTTTCACTTTGACTTGACAATGGGCTATCTCTAAACTTATCTTTAACAAAATAATTTCCACTGCCATACCTTTTTCTTGACCATAACTCATTGATTAGAAGTGAGTAGTTTCTGGAAACGGAAGTGTTCTTGGTTTCTTTTGCTGCGCTGCTGCACTCCAAGAAATATTGTGTAAGGGGTGGACTGAAAGACAAAATCAAAGTTACAGTATATACAATATACCACTTCGCTGTCATGTACTTGCAGTATGACCTTAAGGCCAATTTCAGTACAACTTTATTGCGTGCAAATGAACGAAAAACCATATTGTTGTTCGCAATGGAATAAATGTGATGGTAGATTTTAAGCCTGGTAAATAAATGAGAATGATGTACAGTATTATCCAGTCAGTGACACAGGCATACTCGGAAAGAAAAGAAATCAGAGTTCTTCTAACAGGAGTCAAGCTGAACCTTTGACCTTCCAAGTAGTTTGGATGCTCTACCACTGAGCTATAGAGATTCCATGGGAGCTAGGCCATTAAACTTGGTTCTTGTGACAAACATCCTGCATACTGCTAGGATTTGAATGTAGATATGTGGCAATTAAACTGTTATCTCAGTTGAGACTACATCTTGCTTACAGCTAATGTGTCATAACACCCAACTGGGAAGTTAAATTGGATTTTAAAACAGTGATGTTTTAAAACCCTATGGCAACCGCTGGGATTGACAAAGTTGAACAACAAGAGTTGTGTATGATATTTGCATAATGCAAGCAGTGCAGGCCACAGAAATTGCATGCGACAGTATACCTGCCAACTCTCATGCATTATGCGTGAGTCTCACGCCTGAGGACTAGAGACATCGATCTCACTCATCAAGGACAATTTCTCACGCCTGACTCACAAATCTGGACGAGTTGTTCTAAAAAAACTGCATTTCATTTCAGATTTGTTATGTATTATTTCTTTGCTCTTTATAACAATTGCAAAAGCTTTCAAATGTCTACAATCCGTTTGAATCGCAAGTGTTGAAAGGTTGTCGGAATATCGTCATTTATTTTCAGCAACGTTCAGACGTCTTCGGAAAATCGTTGGTAATCTTCGGAAGTGACTCGGACGTTTTCGGAAATCCCAGTCATGACGAGACAAAAATCTCATGCGTTTGACTCAGAAAAAAATTGGCAGGTATACGACAGTCATAACTCAAAGTCAAACAGTGTAAATTGATCCTTACACAGTCAAACCACCTCTGATGGGTTTAGTCACTCAGTGACAGTCGACCAGCCACAGACAAACACTTAATCATTTCAGTTTTTTAAAATCAGGTACCTCTGCTAAAAAGACAGGATATACTTTCAAGGATGTCCGCCTGCACCGAGAAGTTCAATATTACTGCATTTACAATAACATATTTTAGCCAGAACAAGCATAATAATCTATGTAAAAATTTAGTTTTGTTCTTCATTCCTTACCAGTTTGACAAAGACTGCAGTGCGGCATTCATGTAGCATGTATTCCCAATGTTTGCCAAGCCACATAACCCTAAAATTCAAACGACAAGTTTTGTAAGCTATCTTGATATGCCAATGACAATCAATAAAGTATGACTAGCTAAATAATAATCATAAGTATCAAAACAGTCTCTTCTTTTCTTCACTTTCTAAACTAGTTATATCTTCTTGTTAATCTGGCTTTTTCTTTTCCTCCTTAAGTTTTACTGCAGTTTTCATTTTAACAAAGAATAATAAAATAAACGTTTTTCTTTCCAATAATGATGTATGACTGGTTCACCTGAATTAGCAATTATAATAATAATTATTGTTATTGGTATCTGTGGGCCAGTTCGCTGAAAGCAATAACTTTAAAGTTATAAATAAAAGTTGAAGTTGTTAGCTCACTTATGTGATTCCATGAAAGTCATCATTAATTTTCTAACTAGGATTCAAGGCACACAAATTTCTCAGTTACAAGACCTGCATGATATACAGTTGACTCCCGATAACTCGAACCTTGTGTTAACTTGAACCAATTTTCCTTTCCTTTCAGGTCAGTTTCTATATAATTAAATACACTCGATAACTTGAACCTTTTTCAATTTTCCTTGAATGTTCAAGTTATCAGGAGTCAACTGTATGTGAAATTTCTTACACTATTTCTTACCTCTTGGTTTTAAACCTCTTTCTGATTCCAGAGCATCCTCAATATCAAGAACTTCATGAGCCTTAGCAAAGCCAAACAAATGAAGAAAAATAAAAACAATGAAAACTGAGCATACATTCTATTTTCAAGCTTGTAAACTGGTTCCAGAAAACATTTACAGTCAATCCACCAAATGTGTAACCGGTATTTTTGAAATTTCAACAGAGTTTTGAAATTTACATGTCAGCTTTGAACATCTCCAACAAGATTTCAGAGTTCCCATAGAAATTTCCCTAGTTTATAACGGTCTAAAGCTATGAATTTTTCTTTACATTACAGCATTAAGTATTTCAAGAATAACAATTGTTTCCCAAGTATTTTGAATCTTTTTTTCAGTTAAAGCATCTTTTTCGGAAGGATTTCCAGAGAAATGTTCAACATTCCATTCACATGTCGGACATTACAAAGAGAAATTCAAATGTTCATTTCATTCTCAGAAATACTGGTCACGCGTGATGTGAATTGACTGTAAAATGAAGTGTGCTACTGGCAAGTCGTACCTTTGGCCTGGAGGGACTGGTTATATCATTGTTTGCTGATCCAGATGAACCATCAGATGCCTCCACCTCTCCCTGGCAGCTGAAACACCACATGCGAAAATCTTGCAGGTGTAAACACAAGTGATGGTTGGCTTCCTAATAACCACAAAGTTCAAAATTGGCATTAGAAAACAAAGTGTACATGTAAATTACATGTTACCACAGACTTATATTTTGATACAAAACTTTCCACATATAACACCAACCACTTCAGAGAGCTTTAACCAAGAGGAAACAAGGGCTGGAACCCTTGCCCGCTTAGAGGAAGGATTATGAAATAAACAAGTGATCAAATAAGCAATGGTTTGCCAGCACAATCACCAGCTCCGGGCACATCTTGAGGAAGCCATAACACTATGACTCATTGGTTTTGTAGCAATTATACATGTACATGAGGCAACAATGTCTGTAGCAAACAAAATATTAATGTAGCACACTGCATGCAATATACATATCTTATATATACATATAATACGTGCGGATATTTTGCGAGTTCATAGTATTTTTCCGATTCCCGAAGGGGCGAGGAAAAATACAAGCAATGAGCAAATTGTCCGTGGGTATTATATGTAAAACCATTGAATAAGAGATTTATTATTCCACTACCAAAAGATTTTGTTATTTTGGCTTTTCTTTTCTAGAAAGGGTTGAAATACACCCAGCATTATGTATCTGTCCACCAGTTTCGGCGCGTGCGAATGATGTGAACAACACAGAAAGCCAGTGAAGTGTCTTTGTTCGTATTCGCTTTGTTGTAAACCGGTCAAACCAGGACACTACAGTGAATTACGGTCTGACTTATATTTTGCACGTGTTCTCTTGACCTTACTTGGTGACATGACATAATAGTGGAATAATAAATACATGTATGTTGTGTTTCAAATTTATCCTTGGTTTAAATTTTATCTTCCTATTGTTCTTGAATATGGTGTTGTTTGATAATGAGCTTGAAACAATGGAAAATAAAATTTAAGGTGATTCCAATGAAAAAGAAGGAGTATTTAAAATTGTCTAAGACTTGGTCCAGTTCATGACTATGTTATGAGCATTACAAAAATGCAATAAAAAATGGGGGTCACCTTGCTCGTTTTTGTGCAACCTGGATGGCTATTATAGTAAATAGATGTCCCACGAGGTTTATATTGAATGCTAGTAATCAGAAAAGGGAACTATCATTTCTAGAAAAATTAATTTCTTGCATTAAAATATCGAAGCAGTTCAATATAATTTACTTTAATCTTACACAACAAAATATTTTAATTGAACTGGAATAAGGATTATGAAAGAAATTAATGATTTTGCAGCATGTGCACGTAAGCAGCACTACCTAAATACATGCTTTTTAAAGCATTCAAATGAAAATATCTCAAAGTAGAGTATTAAACTTTTCTTTAAATTGCGATATATCGTGGTCAACCGTATGACATTTGAATTGATGCATTAAAAAATGGGGGCCACCGTGCTCGTTTAGAAGAAAAGGACCGTTTATTTTCCTGCCGAGCTTAACCTCAAGGAAATCCCGTAATGTTGTGCGTGCGCGTGCTCCTGCGCACGCTAAATGATGCGAAAAATTATGCGCACCAAGGATGCGCAATGCAATTCGGTGGAATCACCTTAAACCAAGGATAAAATTGAAGTACAACATATATAAGTGGATTAGTATATAAAGAAAGATCTGTGGTGCCACGTAAGTAGGGGGGGGGGGGGAAAGAATGTTTGGTTTTATCAACAGAGTTGATAACTAAAGGTAATTTGGCAATCGTAAAGAGATTCAAAAGCTGATGTTTTGAGGGTTAGTCCTTCATCAGAGTGAATCAATGCATTGATTCTCTTTACGGTGGCCAAATTATCATTATATGAAATTATTATTCCACTATTATGTCATTTCACCAAATAAGGTCAAGAGAACGCGCAAAATATGAGACCGTAATACACTGTAGTGTCCCGGTTTGACCGGTTTACAACAGAGCGAATACGGACGGAAAAGGCAGAAAAAAGGAGCAACAATGTCCGGACTGGACGAAGAATAGTTTTTGAAACGATGCAGACTCGAAAACAAGTTTCACTTGTCATTTATCTTTTCATTTTATCTAATCAAATTAAAGACATTTAACTGGCTTTCTGTGTTGTTTACATCATTCGTACGCGCCATATACCGATGGACAGTTGATGCCGGGTGCATTTGAAAACTGTTACCAAAACAGAGAAGCCAAAATAACAAAATCTTTTTGTAGTGGAATAATAAATCTCTTATTCGATGGTTTTACATATAATACTCGCGGACATTTTGCTCATTGCTTGTATTTTTCCTCGCCCCTTCGGGGCTCGGAAAAATACTACGCAACTCGCAAAATATCCGCGCGTATTATATGTAAAACCATCGAATAAGATATATATATTTCACATAAATTTGGAGCTCTACCAAAACAATTCCCTGGAGTTTGCACATTAGTTTAACCAAGTTCCAAGTTTTTGAATTTTTTTCTACTCACCTGCTCTCAAATTCAATAAAAACACATTATGACAGATTGGGATGCAGGTGTTCAAGATCTAAGCACAGCTCACGAAATCGCTTGTGAGCAAAATACACTTAAAGTAACTTAAACTGACACTGTGGTAAGAATAGAATTAATTTATGTTTATTTACCAACAATAAATTCTTAACATCAAAACGGAATTTATATACATAAGAAAACTACTGAGAAAATCTTTAAGTTTAGTGGACATCTTTTGGATACTTCAGCATCCATCAACAATGTAAGGATGTTTACACAAAATGTATATAATTATGTACATATATGTACATTTAACTATTAAGTACATGATAAAGAATATAAACATACATTTGTGTAAACATCCTTAAAAAATGCAAGCAGCTTTGAGCCAGTGACGGATATTGAAAAAACCTAAAGTGTGTCTTCTTAAAAATTCTGGAATTTTTCTTAGATGTGTAAAATAGTACCTACTAGTAGATTTTTATATCTTACCTGACTGTGAAGCTCAATGTGATTGTTACCAAATCTTCCACAGCCAACAAATGAACAACATCTCTGGAAAAATTAACAGCAGATTACTAAAGGGGAAATGTATGGGGATTTGACCTTTTTTGGTGAATAATGTAAAGCAATATCTCAGCTTAAGCTACAAAAGTATTCTAGGACACAGAGGGAAAGAAATCAACTGAATTCTTACAAGGAACAACTCATGATCTGTTCTAGTGCATTTTGGAAACAAAAATGGGAGACCTTGAAAAAAGTTAGCCTAACCTTTTTCAAGTCACAATCTATTCCAATCCAGTTAATCTATGGCCACAGACAATCAGGTCAGTTTTTTTATTTTTTTGTTTCTGCTAATACAAAAACATTTTGGGTTTTTTGACACTTCTCCTTTAAGGTGAATAATAACAACAACAGCAATAACAATAATAATAATAATAATAATAATAATAACAACAACAGCAATAACAATAATAATAATAATAATAATAATAATACAAAATAAATCAAATATTTGCAAGGGGAAAGAATAGTGAAAACATAGGAATAATTATTATACAAAAGGTAGAGGAAGCTACAGAAAACGACTACATAGAAGTAAAGAGTTATTGCTAAATAGTACTAAAACAATACTAAATTGTTATTACTGACAGAAAATTATACCAATAGCTTGCTCACCCATAACAGTCAGATATAGGCTGTTTATAGGAATTTGCGACTAACCTGCAAACAAACCCAAAGGTCTGATCCAGACTTTTCACAATGATCACAGTGCCCCTGGGATGAAAAAATAGAATCTTGATTTACAATCACGTTATTTGAGTTGTACAGAGAATAAGTCATCAAATAAAAAAGGAAAGCTTTACCAGCAGTTAGCTTGTGTATAATTATATTTCAATATAGCAACTACTTGCTTTTTTACAGTGGTGAACATTTACTGTACAACAGAATGACACAGTGATTAATTTGCATAATCAATAAAAATCAAAAATTACTCACCGACTCATCTTAATTTTATTGATTTTTAATGATTTCTATTGATAACTGATTGTGCATCAGTAAAAACCCGGCTACAAAGGCATTTGCTAGATTTAACGCAATCGCAAACACAACAACGGCACCATGTCTGTGAAGATTTATATATCCTGCAAAGTCAAAGGGTATCACCTCCGTCCATTTCAAGTGAAGGAAGGCGAAGTGTTTTCGAGGGGAGAACATGGGAACGCATTTGAAGTTTTTGATGGAATGGGCCAGCTTGGCCACCTCCAGGCGGAGCTTGTTAGTCCACTCTGGCCACATAATACAAATATTTCAGCTAAAGTTAAATTGCCTGTAGAGATCGATAAATGTAATCTCCATTTAAATGTGCTTATTCCCCCGGGGATTCCAATCAGTGAGAATCATTAATCAATATAACCAATAGTTATCAATTAAAATCAATAGTAATCAATTGATTGATATTGAAAATCAATAAAAATCAAAGCCATTGAAATCAATGACATTCAATGAAAATCAATGAAAATCGAAACACTCAACATTGCCGCTTTGATTTTTATTGATTTTCAATATCAATCAATTGATTACTATTGATTTTAATTCATAACTATTGATTATATTGATTATTGATTCCCATTGATTGGAATCGCCGGAAAATAGAGGACTGAGGAAGTAAGTCATGTGGTGTTTGTAACCTCTGTAACAACCATGCAGGCAATTCTTAAATTTGCACCAGCTCTTCAAAACATTCATATTAAGAATACGACAATTATTATTGTTAACACTTCTTTTGAGTCCATTAAATAGTGAAAGAAAATCCAGCTCTGATCCGGGCTCTGACCATCTATACCATCAGCATTTTCATAATCCAAATCGAGAAAGATTAATACAACTTTTCTCTGGATATGGGCAAAAAACATCCATTATCTCGAATACCGACTTACTTTTCTCACCGCCGTTTCTAGGAGAAAAAGATAGTCTTAACCATTTTCGATTACTAACTATGACCAAGCATAAATTATTCTTTCATGGTAAGGTATTATATGTAAACAAATTAACAGTAAACTTACCTCAGTCATTTTCCTCTTGAGCTCTTCCAAATTAACTTCTTCGATGGCATTCAAATGAGGGCAAGGCGGCATTGTCTTGTGAGCGTGCACCACGGAATGAAGAGTATCGGAGAAGAACCTCTGCAGGGCATGTATCGACGTGAAAACGGTTCGGGTCAACAGAACAGAAATTAAGAAGATCACTTTGTCTTTCTCACGAGATACAACGACTTATAAAAACTTCCAGCTAAGTTTTCTTGATTTCTGGTATTTGGCGACTGAGTAACAAAGACAGGCTGCCTCAAATTGTTCGTCGAACAACGCTGGTGTGGTGTTTCGTCACATCGTCCATTGATCTGGAACTTCTAGAAGAGTTCGGGTTTGTATGGCAATAACAAGTTTTTTGTGGATTTAGAAACAATTTCAAATAGCTCAGATCTTCCTCATGCCTCAAAAGTAGTCGTCTGTAGACGTTCTACTGTTTTGTTTCGCTACTAACAGCTTTTTCTTGACCAGATAAATGTAACATCTCTAAAGGCAGGAATCGTCCGCCATGTTTTCACTGACCTATTCAATCCCATAATGCTTTCTGCTCTTTTTGCACGGGAGGAGTACACCCCGCTCTCCACTCCCCACAAAATTTTCTGGGCAAAAAGATAAAAAGGAAAGAAAGCAAAACAAACCAAAACACCAGCCATTTTTGTTTAATTCTTCCCAGTTGCTTCTGTAATATTTCCTGCTTTTGACTGACACCTGGTATCCAGGTTGGACTTCAACACCTGTGAGTTTTATCAACTCATAAGAACTCAATACTTGTTTCTTTTTCCAACCGTTCTTCATTTCTCGTGGGGCGGGATAGTTGTCTTGCTGGGCCTGGTTGTACGAAAGCCGATTAACGCTAATCTACGATTAAAAGTTTATCAAGGTTTTCATCTCGCTCTTTAAAAGTGGTTTTAAAACGTAATTTCAAGCTAAAGGTAAAGAAAAGTCTAAGTCAAAAGTGAGGGCCAAAAATCTTTTGCAAGAATCTTTACCGATAAGTAATTACTGTAAACTTGAATCAAAGTTCACGTTAATCCAGGATTAGCTTAATCGGGCTTTGAACAACTGAGCCCTGGATTTTTCAGTACCTTGAATGTTCCACCTATAAGAGTTGTAATGGAGGTGATGGAGGTCTGATAACGTAGCATGGCCCAGTCAGTGAGGCAACGGTCCGTCATCTGGCGTTGGTTCTTGTTGTTTATTTTTTTCCATTTTCAACCAGGAGCTATAATTATCACTGTTGTTTTCAATACAGGTGTTTGCAAGAACGTATGCCTTTCATGTCTCTTTCGTGGCGCATCAGATTGATAACAATTTGAAAATACTCAGGCTGACAAAAGTGACAAGTCTACAAGGCTCCGACGAAGTTCCTTTGATTCGCAAGTGGGCTATTTTTAGAACTATGCTTGCATTTGGTGCCTGTATTGATAGCCTTGACGAAAACTGTGTGATACGCTTTACCAAGCAATCATCAATAAAGTGAATTGGAGCTACGCTTTCTATTGATGCTGGTTTTAATAGCCGATAATGTACAACACTTTGGAAAGTGCTTAAATTTAAACGGCAGACATAACACACGGAGTTCTACAAGGTGCAACGAAATTGGCTAAAAAAAAAAATTCTATAACAAAAAAAATAAAAATAAAAATAAACGAAATTGGCTACTGGTTGGAGAGAAAAGCCTGCTTGTGAATATTATAAGACCAAGATCCAGTATAGGTTACGCAAAGGGTTTTGGTTACGCAGGGACTAAATCTGGGGCACAAACTTCAAACAAAAACCTAGTTTAATGGCCAAGCGCCCACGAGTCTTCTAAAGCTCAGTGGTGGACCACTCCCGTTGGGAAAACTCGGATTTTCTTTTTCCGAGTATGCTTGTATCACTCACTGAATAATTCATCATTCTCATGTTCAAGTTAGTTCCTCTCCCTCCTAAACGGCGTGGCAGGGGGCTTGAAAGGGGGGGAGAGAGAAGGGGAATCGGGCGCGGGAAGCGAGAGCCGAGAGAGGGGAAAGGAATCCCTTTTCCCTGCAGGCTA
This sequence comes from Pavona decussata, assembly GCF_977016875.1. NCBI lineage: Eukaryota > Metazoa > Cnidaria > Anthozoa > Scleractinia > Agariciidae > Pavona > Pavona decussata. The sequence continues at coordinate 275,087 of NW_028145602.1, read as the reverse complement.
GCTCCCTCTCCCATTCAATGCTCTTTCTGCACTGGGAAAGCGTGATTTTTCATGAAAACGTGGCCAGGATTGTAGCTCGCTTCAGATCAATTCCTCATTAGTCAATTCCAACAATGCCATCCCCCCGAACCGGGCATTTTACCTCATTGCCGGTCCCGGGCATTAGTCTACCCCGGGGCATTTGACTGCGGTCACGTGATTATTCACGTCGCAGCACTGTCACCTCCATTTTAAAAATGGTAAGTTCATCGGCAAAGACGACGCTAGGGAGTTTACGCAACAGAACGCCTGATGTGGTGGGACGGCAAATTGTCTGTGGCCGTGACGTCCAGGTATTTACTAGTCTAGACTGTAATATTCCTACCGCTCGTGGTCTTCGCCTTGTAACAGATGAGGGAACACCAGTTTTAGTCGCAAATCGCCTTAAAATGTGATGGTACTAGGATATCATGTTGGTCACACATCGATAATTCACCGTGCCCTTCCCTCAGCCGTCCTGTTGCGTAAGCTCACTACTGACAAAATGAGACGGTAGACCACAGAATGAACGGACAGTGGAGCAATATGGAGAAATAAGACTTATTTTGAGACTTAGTTTAGCCGGAATTAGCTTTGACTAGAATCAAGGTATGCCCAAATTATATTTTAGCTGTACCGTGGGGCATTTGAAAAGCTCGTGGAACATTAAAAAATTCGTAATGCCCCGGAGTCGACCGGGGGGAGGAGTGGGAGGGGGATGGGCATTGGTGGAAATGACTGATCCATAAGAACATCCGACTTTTGTGCAAAGTCATGGGTTCGACTCTCGCGGGGTACTCAACAAGAGTTTCTCTTTGGCATGTTGAGTACATCTTTCTTTAAGACTTCCACATTTGAAAACACACTACAGAAAATACAACCTCGAGAAACAGGCACATTGTTTCTCCGTTACTACGCATTTTATTTAGATCTTCGCCTAACAATCGCCATTTCCTTAGTAAATAAATAATTTCGGTCCAAAAGATGAGATAAATATACTGAAAAATACGCTCAAATGTACAATTAATACAACTTTTTTCAAAAAGTATCACTGTTAGCTTAAAGCTGAATATTACTCAGTGATACCAAATAAATATTAAATTCTTTTCTCTGTACTTTTGTTTTACAAAATAAGAATTCAAAATGGCTATATCCTTAAGAGCGTACTGACGGCTTAAAAGGGCCAGGTTTTGTTTTGATGCACGTTTTGTCAGGTATAAAAGGCAGAAAACTGCACCATTCCATGACGTTAAAATGAAAAATAAGATGGCAAATCGTTTAAAACTTAAAAATCCCTGATAAAACATATCGATATGTCTGAATATCTGGTGATAACAGTTCATAAGGGGTGAGGAAAATAACGCTGAAGAAAGAGGAGGGAACTCTCTCTGTGTGGAACCGTTCAGCTTTAACATTTAGGGTGCGTTCGATTGACCCTATTCCGGAATGAAAATACATACAATGATTACTAGAAATCCCTCAAGAGAGGTTTTTGGAGTTACTGGAATACAAAATGGCTCTTAAATTATCGTGTATCACCGAACGTTTGTAGTCACGCCGTCCCAAATTTACCTAAAAAGAGAAATCTAACAACTATTTCACTTATTCTTATTCCGGGTGAATACGGTCAATCGAACGCGACATTAAATACATATCAGAAAAACAGTACTCAGTAGGTAAATAAACCAACAGCATGAAGCAGGCTCTTTTCACTTCTGTCTCTACGCTTTCCAAATGTTCTTAAATTCCTGAGCTTTTTGAGAACATGATGTTTTCTTTCTGGCCTTTGTTTCTTCATTGATGTCTTTCCTTCTTAACAATTGAAATAAATTATTAGCAACAAGGCAGCCTTGGTTTTTCTCAGTGGAAGTATCCATCACACCATGCAATGAAGCCATCGTTACCGTTAAGCAAGCGTCAGGCAACAAACTCCGAAGTAAACACTATCGTGACATAGCTGGATGGTAAGTCACGCAACAAATCATGGATTCAACTTATATCTAGTTCTCTCCCCAATTTTCTCTGAGCTGAACGCAATATTCTTTTGAACCCCGTTCTCATCTTCCCAGTTTTCTTTCTCTTTCCTGGCTCCGTCTTTATCTTTCTCCCAGTCTTCCTTTCCATCATTACTTTCCTTCCCCCAATTCTCTCCTGCATGGCTCATTTCCTCTTCCCAGTCTGCCTCTGTATCGCTATTTTCCCCTTCCCAGTTTTCTTTTGAATTGCTCCTTTCCTCTTCCCAATTTTCCCTTCCAACGCTCGGTTCCTCCTCACAGTTTTCTAACCTCTCACCATCTCCCTCCTTCCAAATTTCCCTTGTATCGTTCTTTTCTTCCTCCCAGTTTTCTCTCACATCTCGTTTTTCCTCCTCCCACATTTCTCTTGTATCCTCCTGCATCTCTTCCCAATTTTCTTTCGTATCGTTCACTTCCTCTTTCCAATTTTCCCTTGTATCACTCATTTCCTCTTCCCAGTTTTCTTTTGTATCACTCACTTCCTCTTCCCAGGTTTCTCTGGCATCGGTTCTCTCGTCATCATAGTCTTCACCTGTTTCGCTGTTCATGTCTTCCGTTTCCCAACATTCTCTTCGCTCGTCATCTTCCCGATTCTCCCTCGCATGCCTGTTCTGTGCTGCTTCAAACGTTTCCATTTCTTCCCACTGCGGTTTAAATTCCACATCTCCCTGGTCTTCATTTTCTCTTTCTGTGCGCGGCGCCTTATTCCAGTAATTTCGCCGCCGTCCTTGATGTTTTCGGTCCAGCAGACGCTTCTGTCGCGCCAGTTCTGGAAAATAGTCTGTTAGGAAATCAATCAATCAATCAATCAATCAATCAATCAATCAATCAATCAATCAATCAATCAATCAATCAATCAATCAATCAATCAATCAATCAATCAGTCAGTCAGTCAGTCAGTCAGTCAGTAAGTCAATCAATCAATCAATCAATCAATCAATCAATCAGTCAAATCAATCAACCAATCAATCAATCAATCAATCAATCAATCACTCACTCACTCAAATCAATCATTCAATCAATCAATCAATCAACCAATCAATCAATCACTCACTCAAATCAATCAATCAATCAATCAATCAATTAATCAACGAACTAACCAACCAATCAATCAATCAATCAATCAATCAATCAATCACTCAATCAGAGCTTACTGTTTAACGAAAATAAGTGAACACGGCTAAATCTAAACGTATTTGAAAGACCTTTCCACGCTGCGCAGCAAGAACCATATTGTAATACTTACGAGAGCCCAAGGCATCCTTTGCGGCTGCCATTTCTGCTTGTTGAATGCTGCAAGGAGACAGCAATATTTGGTTAAGTTTGAGAACTGGTGGTGCTAACAAACAGAACTATTCTAAAAACAAGATATATCATGTAGAATTGGAAAAAACCTAAGAGTGCTTTAAAATTGTTAGAAAGAAAGGTATTTGACGCTTTCTTTCTGGAGTCAAAGTTTTATGGTGTGTTTTAAAAACTAGGTCAGAGAAGATAAGGAAAGGGGGGAGAGGGTATAAGATTTTAGACCACACCCTGGTGTTAATGCCTCTTCATATCAAGACATGTTAAAAACAATCGCACTGTACCTTTTTCCGTCACCGGAACCCAATCTTTTATTCTTGTAATAAACAGCAACTATTGAAGAGACAAATAATTTAAAATAAAATTTAAAAAAAACGCTGAGAATGTCTGTGAGATTAAATGATGGAATTGCATGCACTGAAATTTCCCGCTTATACCAATTGATTATCCTTCGGGAGAACAAAAAAGATGGTGTTGCGCTTTTAAATTGTGAGATACAGAGCCCATTTGGCCACTTTTAACATCGCGAAACAGTGGTTTATTCTACGGGAATAGCCACAACATTAGACATACTGGCCTGGAAAGACAAAAATCTCACATAAGAAAGGAAGAAATATCGACAAAGGGAGAAAAAAGGAAAAGCATTGACCGCTTTTATCCTGTGCTGTGCACAAGCTAGCCGATTTGAAAGGGCACTTATTTTCCATTAAATTGTGCTTTTTACTTTCTTGTTATTTTTCTGCCTTGGCTATTCTAGGTTAATTCACTGCCTTCCTCACCTGTATAGTGTTTGTGATGTGCGGGACCCTTGTTTTGAAGAACTCTACCAAGGAAACATGATAGACAATAGTAAACCATCAACCCGAATAATGTATAACCCGTCACAGTCGCCAGGAATTGTACCACATGTTTTCCGCGCTCTTTTTTATCAGCTTGTAGTCGCCACTTTGCCAAAGCGCGCGTAAATAAACGTCTGGTAGTCTAAAAGTCTATACCAATTCTGATTTTAACAGCGTGTCCTTTACAAGGAAAACACTTTGTTGCTAGAAATGAAAAATCAAAGGCTCCTGTGAGCCAACTTGTGAATGCTGATGACACATCAGTAATTGAAATTAAGACGGCTACGTACACTACCTTGAAAGCTAAAAGAAATTATATCTTTTCCCGATCATGTAACGAGAAATAACCTTTCTTAAACTATAAAAATGATTGTAAACATACTCCCTACACATTTAATAAGATTATTCTGATGCGCCGTAAAAAAAATTCACGTGTTTTTTATTCAAAGTTCATTCCGACACTTCACTAATTGAATTTAAGACACCGCACTTTCACTGCACATGCCTGAAAGTTAACAACCGAACCAACCAAACAACTAACCGACCGATCAACCAAGTGAAAACCCCGTTATCGCTATAACGCGTTCATTGCGCATGCGCGCATTTTCGAGTTAAACAGAACGGTGAAAGAACAAGTGGGCCAAAAAAAGTTGGCAAGGTTTTACGGTTAGTGTAAGGGTTTCTGAGCTGAATTTGATTCACAATTCCCAGTAAACGGTTTTCTGGGTACTGCACAGGCATCCTGATAACTGATGGTCTGAGGGTTCAGTAAATGCATGGCTCAAAACTTAAAGGGAACCTCCACTCTGACAACAAACTTCGACGTTAAATTGTTGGAAATGTCTAAATTGTAACTTTTAGTTTGAAAAGTAGAAATAACATTCAAGAGTGCTAAAAATTAGATAAGATTATCGTCTGATTTCGCTTTTAAATTTTCCGCGTGCCGCCATTTTGGGTTATATGACGTCATACGGTTGCAGCTATTATTCCATTAGTGAGCGGTAGTTCTTTTGTGTGAAACAATTGATCAACCGTATTACGTCATGAAATCCAACATGGTGGCGTCCAGGAACTTTTAAAGCGTAAATGAGCGATGATCAAATCATGTTTTGTCCGACACAGAAATATTATTTCCATGTTTTCCAAAAAAATGTAAAATAAGATTGTAGTTTCAGCAATTTAACGTTGACGTATTTCAACAGTCGAGGTAAACTCACTTGTACTGTGGTAGATCAGGTGTTTTTCCGTGCTCGCGGGATGTCAGACAACACTGCTGCAACTGCGACTTGGCGTCCATCCAATCCTGGTTAATGATGAACTCCTACGAATAAAGAAACGATTAACTTGTCGCCGTTGTTGGGTAGTACTTCTCACTCTCGTTTCCTTCACCGTTTTCGTCCGTACCAGTTTAGGAAAGGGGAGGATGGTAAAAAAAATGATTTGAAGCTATTTTGAGGAGGTTTTCTTCTCTCTTCGGGTAGAGAAAATAGCTCTCAGCTCGAGCTAGTCTTTCATGATCTTGCAAAGATATCAAGATACTTGGGGAGCAGGAATGGCGCAGTGGTAAGAGCACTCGCCTCCCACCAATGTGGCCCGGGTTCGATTCACGGATTCGGCGTCATATGTGGATTGAGCTTGTTGTTAGTTCTCGTCCTTGCTCCGAGAGGTTTTTCTCCGGATAATTCGCTTTCCCCTCTCCTCAAAAACCAACACTTCTAAATTCCAATTCGACCTGGAAAGTGTCCCCAATGAGTGCTCTGTGCTAAATACATTGACACTTAAATAAAGTGATTTATCTTTATTTTTTTAAGATGCTTTACCTCAAGACGAGGGAAAAGGCAGACGCGGCAAAAGACCTCCACATGTCTGAGTCCTTTGTCTACGTACAAAGCAGCCACAAAAGCTTCAAACGAAACAACAAATGTAGTTAGTATAATTACACATGTAATGAAGGTCTTAGCAATTGACAAGAGTTATGGTATTGTTTTATTCATTGTTGTAATCTTTATTACAGTTTAAAGCAGTCTGCAATACTCTGTTAAGAGTGAAGACTTAATTAGTAAATAAAATAAAAATTTAAATGGACACCAGGCCCCAGTTGTTCAAAGGGCGGGGAGCTCTATCCAGCGGATGAAATGTGTTGGTTGGATTACATTTATCCGCTGGATAGCGATTTATCCAATGGATCGAGTTACCGCTCTTTGAACAACCGAGGCCAGGATCGACAAAAGTTGTGAAAATTACCTTCCAATATATCCGCCAAAAGTTTCTCGCGAAAAGCCTTCATTCCGGTCTGCTGTAAAACGGGGGTGGGTGGGAGACAAAAAAAATTAAAATAACAACATTTAAGTAAACGGTTCGTCAGTAAATACAAGAAACCGACGTACGAAAAAAGATAGCGGCTGTACATTCTACTGCAACACCTTGCGAACTTAACAAAGCCAACTAGCGCATAGAAAACCATATTGTATGGCGAAATGCCTCCCTGAACTAATAACATTTCGTATACAACGTTTGAAGATTTTAGAACTTTTCTGTGCGTTTGTATGAGCGTTTTAAGATAAATGCACCAGTCGCTATCCTTTTTCCGTATGGTGGATTACGCTAAGCTAAACTAGGCAATTTTTTTCAAATTGCAACTTGTCTCACAGTTTTGTTGCGCAGTTAAGACACAAGTTGCACAAAACGTTACCTAATGTAACATGCCCTGAAATGAACATGTCGCGAGACATTTATTACTTCCAGCTTTACGCGAAGCAGAACCGACTTCTACTTCTTGCAACGATTGCCGATTGCGGTAACAAAATATAAATTGCGATTCATGTTCATTTCAGGGTACGTTACACTAGGCAACGCTAACTTTGGTACAACCAGTGTCACAACAAGACTGCGAGGCAGCCCACTTGACGATAGCACATGACCGTTTTGCAGCTTGAAACAACTACGTTGGGATATCAATAGTTGCCTTCACCCTCCCCATCCCGACAGGAATCTTGCCGATTGCCCCCCCCCCCCCCCCCACAACTCCCCACAAACGTTCGTTACGTTCCCTTGTGTTTCGCTTGTACCGCGATATTAGAAACTGAAAAAATAACAGAGCGCTTCGTCGATTATTTCAGACAGTACTTATGTACAATTGTTTCCAAGGTTTTTTAACCATAGAAAAGAAACGGCTTCCAGAAAGCAGCGGCTTCTTCATTCGCCTACGAAATCCGAAAATAGAAGGGGCCGTTATTTCCTGAATACTAGGGTATCAGTACTGCTAGCTTGTAACTTCTTACTCACAAGGAAAAATCAAGAAAAGTTTATGCCTTTATAGATTGCCGGGGCTTCCTAGACATCAAAAGTGAAGCTAAGGACTTTAAGCCAAGGCCTAATACCTTGTAACCAATCAGGTGCCAAATTACAATCCCACGTGACTCTCGCTTAACACACACCTGTCCTCCAAAGTTGATAAGCTTATCCAGTCCCAGCTCTCTGGCAAGCTTCGCCTGGATCCGGTGATTGACAAGAGAGCTCCGCAACAGCTGTTATGAAATAAGGGTCTCGTTTAGTAACAGAAACTTCACGAGAACGCAAAAATGCTTATGCGAACCCAATCCCATTAGCCCTTGTGTACCCACGTTTCCGGCAAAAATAGCCACGTGACCATAACTATCCTATGTTTGCCGCTCTCCGTTTTCCGTTTCTAGGTTAAGTTGAGAAATTACACGTTAACATCAATGGGATACCTTTTATTTTGCACTATTCTCGTCTCTTTAATAATTCTTTTGAGAAAACGTAAACGCGAATCTGGCGTTAGCCGCGATCAGTCCTAAATCTCTTTATTGCCCCTGTAAATGTCATTCCTAATTCAGTTTTGCCTTTTTCTTTTTCTTTTTTTTTTTCAGATCGAGGTCAAGCGCAAAACCTTTCTTATGAATTTAGATTTATTTGCAAGTGATTGAAACGTCTTTCCATATCAAAAGTTTTGCACTTGGACTCGCTCTGAATTAGGTGCTGGAAGCAACTCGGAAAACTGACGACGCCATGTATGCCTACCGTAAGATGTCCTTCATGGTGCTCAGGAAAATGCTTGTAAAGATAAACGGACACAACGAATTGTAGAACAGAGTCTCCCAAGAATTCCATACGCTGGTTACTGCCACTGAAGGGAGAACAGCAAAAAAAAGAACTTAATAAATGTAAATTCTTTGAGAGAAAAAAACTATTTACAACCTCTTCAAGTTACTAATTGCGAGGCTAAGTGCAAAGTTTTTATTATGAAAATTAGTTTTCATTCATACGCAAACAAATAATTTTCATATGAAAAGTTTTGTACTCAGCCTCGCTTTCATATTGAGGTTCACAGCAACTCGGAAATGGCCTATTGGTGAACGCGAACAAATACTCATAAACAAGCGCTCGTTGCCTGATGAGTAATTCTTGGAAAAACAAGTTTCATTTACCCCCAAATGATTTTTGTGGAACGAATCACTTAAAGCACAAGCACTAGTGAGAACTCCCAATGTCACCATGCCAACACGACGCACTGTGGTTCTGTGCTTCTTGCCTCTTAAGCCTAAGGGCGCTTTCCAATTCTCACAATTGACTGGCCAGACCGGTCAGTCTGTAAACAAACGCGTCATTTTGAAGGATGGTGCTGCAAACTATTGAAAAATAATCACTCCGAAAACGATACGCGCTATTTTGAACAAATTTGAAGAATCCTTTAAATCGGTAAATTCCCTTCTGACCGGTCTGGCAAAAAATTTGAGTTCGACTACTTACAGGGTGAGGTTATTGAAGCCGACTTGTGGGTGAGTGAAGGCACGAGCCAACAAGCGAATGTGGGTGAACTCGATTCCACTGGCTTGCTCAAACTCCTGTAATTTCTGGTACAAAAATACAGAACATGTATCAGAAGTGGTATCGTAAATGGAAGGCCTATGGAACAAAAAGTTTATGATAGATAGAGGCGAAGACATTACGACAAGTAAAATAAATTATCCTCTGCTTAAATGAGAGTAAAGACGTTGAAAAGTTAACCTGAAGAAGTTCGGATGAAGCAATAAGATGTCTGTCGCCATCTGGCTGTTGGGCCTGCAAGGAATTAAATAATCAAATATGGTGAAAGTTAGCTTATAAAAAAATAAATAAATAAATCAACTTTGTTTAACGAGGGTGACACTTAACAGTCTGACGACTGACAAACCTGTGGCCCTCGGATTCCAGATCGAATTGGAATTTGGAAATGTTGGTTTTTGTGGAGGGGGAAACCCGGAGAACCCGGAGAAAAATCCTGTCAGAGCAAGGACGAGAATCAACAACAAACTCAACCCACATATGACGTTGAGTCCGGGAATCGAACCCGGGCCACATTGGTGGGAGGTAAGTGCTCTCACGACTGTGCCATCCCTGCTCCCCAATGAAAGCTTATAGCAGCTTACAAAATTATCAAAACCCCCAATCCTTATCCGGCCTAAAACTACACTAAACGTTTTCATTTCTTTAATTAATCGAGGATCCAAGAATCATCAAAATGTCTTTGAGGAGGCAACGAACAAGAATGAAAAATAATCACCTACCTGCAAAGGATGCTTGGGCAAGTTGGTCCAAACTTCTCTTAGTTCCTAAAAGCAGAATAAGACTGTTGTAAAAACTGTTCGAACCAGAACCAAAGCAATTATCAATCCAGCGTACGCAAAAAGATGGCTGCTGAGGTAAAAATATCAAGGTCTGAACCACAGAGACAGCAAACAAACCTCCTCGTCAAAAGCTAGTTTAGTAAAAAGTTCTGTGACCGGTTTTAAACCACTTTCCAGGTACATCGCTCCTAGAAAAATAAGAAAAGATTACCGTTCAGGAAACAGAACGTGGTAAAACTTAAAAGAGGATTACCTAAACTAAGGCTGGCATTCAAAACAGCAACAAATATGAGGTAATAGTTTTGACTTCATAAAATTAATGTATTACTCCGACCCAAAACTAACTGGAAATGGATCCAAACTCAGTTGAAAACTAGCTAAAATTAACTTGAAAAACTACAATAACGAAGAAGCAAACCATTAACGTAATAAATCACTACTTCAGCAACAACTTCTGACGTTTGGGCAGAAGAGGGAAACTTTCAGTGACAACATCATTCTGAGATCAATCCTCCTCGAGCTTTGAGATACCCTTGCAAACAGTGACATTAGTGTGGTAGTGTGGAGAATGTTGCGTACGTTTAACCTTTCAAGCACCAATTGTGATCAACATCTACTTTCTCCTTAAAGCTTCACTACTTGATCAAAGATGAAAGTAGTGAAAATGAAGGAAATGATCACCAAAGATTAAAGGCCTTGATACTTAACCAAATTCTCCCGAGTAGTATCATAAGAAATATCTGTATAACAGTGAAGAGAATATTCATGTTGATATCGGGATTTTAAAAAAACTCACCTAGAAGAGCTTCAAAGCAGTTGGCCATCGCATGTTCCAGATCGTCTTTCAAACATAAGTCAGGGCTGAAAGATTGAGACGATAAAGTTAAGGATTCCATTGCAAATACAAAACAAAACAAACAAACAAACAAACAACAACAACAACAACAACAAAACAGAAATGAAACCTCTGTCCAGAAAGTACCTACCCGTGCGAGTACTGCATGTAATCCGACAGTCCTAATTTCTGGTGAATTAAAAATGTTTCCAATTAGTAAGCTTCGAAGGAAAGTTTTTTCTATCATAAACGTCTACACCTAAGTCCTAAAGAGACGAAGAGACAAATTACGGAGAGATCTACACAGCCGTTATCAGGGCTATCTTACAACCGGCCTGGCCTGCGTTGTGACAGCCAAACAACAGCTACAAAGGGAACAAAGCACCAGCTAAACGATCGAACATTTATCTCCAGCATCGTGCTTGTCACACAAAGGGTTGGGTGGCTAAACAGGCAAACAACGTTTGACCGAACAGTGCATAAAGTGAGCCAACATAACGCTTAATGGATAAGTACTTCACTACAATAAGGGATACATGAAGTGTATACGGCTTTATGAACATTACCGCTGAAATTTGACGTGACTAGTTGAGACGTCATGCGTCACACAAATTCAGTTTCTGATTTTTGCTTTTCCCGCTCGCTCAAGCATTGCTGACAGAAGGGCTCAACTATCAAACATTTGTTTATAATGCGAAATGTTGGATGAAAATGTTTCCTACTATCATACAATGGTCCGGCATGCGATGTGACAGCCAAACAGCAATCGTAAAGAGAACAAAAAAAAAGTAGAAGAAAGACTGGAGACTAACAAGAATCTCTGGACAGCACGTCCTTAGCTGATGAAACGCATGTCTATATTTACCTTGGCAAGTTCCGCCAGATGTTTGTTCTGTACTAAAGCTGAGCGGTACATTGCTAAACCTCCTTCAGGCTTGGACGGCAGCATGAAATACAAGTGAGCGCTGGAAAAAAAATAAAAAATAAAATGAAATGACGTGGAAACCAAACAGATAAATATATTGAAATCGCCACTCCAATTTGTTTCTAGGATCACAAAGTCTACGCACAGTAACCAATTTTCTTCACTTCCTGTTTGACAAATTTTAAAATCCAAAACCAAGAAACAGTCTTACACAATGCAATGTATAAAACAACATCTAACAAAAACAGCTGCCCGAAATCGTCGCTCCACCTTAACCTTTCAGAAGCTGGAGCCTACAACTAAATACCACTCCAGTCACCTGCTTATTAACTCCAAAACAGCATCTCCGAGAAATTCAAGCCTCTCATTGTGGCGTATCCTATAAACGAAGAACAAAAAATACCCACAGGACAGGCCAAATCAGTGTCTGAAATAGAACTCTTTAGAATCATGTTATAGGCAAAATGTCAGCCACTTTTTAGGAAGTTCATTAAGCGTTAAACTGAATGTAGTCAGTAAGATTAAGTGTTTGCAGAACCGGTTACAATTGAAAACTGATTTGTCAGGAAACGGAAATAAAAAGGCTGCAGATGAGTGGCGTTCTATCGTTAGTAACGGCTAAAAAACCTGACATTGTAAGCTCTTAATCTGACTATTATCTTTCAGGTTCCTCAGTGCGACTGCTCAATTATTAAGTTGTTAAGTTCACTGCGAATGACTTACTGTATTGTGTAATGGCTCACATCTTCTCTTATAAAACCATTAAGCTACAATCTGACTAATTTCTGTCTCCGACTCATTTTTTTACTCTGCATTTTAAGATGTTACCGTTTGCAGAATATTACAGTTTAGTTGTGACTTCTTGAGGCTACGTCTGTCTGTCTGTCTGACTGATCTGCTCTGATCTGTCTGTCTGGCTCTACTGTATTTGTCTCTCCGTTTGCCTTACCAACTGTACATGTATGCCTTTGATATCTTCATTCATCTGTCGATTCTTCCGTGTCTGTCTGTCTGTCTGTCCGTCTGACTCTACTCTACCTTTCTAGCTTATTCCGTGCCTTGCTTCCGATTAGTTCCCTTCTAGCTGTACTTTCATGCTTGAAATTAGCGAGAGTGCCATAATCGTCGGCGAAACTAGAGGTTAGCAAGGTTAGTTAAGGTTAAGTACTGAAGAGAGGATCAGATGACAATCAAAAAGGTCTTGATCACTCAGGAACACAAAACTTCTCACAGTAAATTACGTTTTATATTTTTCTTCGCTTTGCCTTTCCAGGAGATTGGAATGATAGATGTCAAGTCCTGCTTAGTTCCTGGCCAAGCCAGCACTGTATTAAACTCGGTTTCCGCCGTATAAAACGGCTAGGAAAATTAACAGAGCTGATAGTTTTCCTGTCCACCATGGGCTACCTTCAGCATATTGTGAAGTTGTCCACAGAATAAGCCTGTTTCCACTTGCATCCTTAGTAGTGGAGTAAACCCCCCCCTCCCCGCCTTTAAGAAGAAGGAGATTTGGAAATCTGAGCTTAATTATCATAAAATTTGATGATGAATTTTTGCCTTGAATTTCTCCAAGAATTATCAGTGGTTTGAGAAGCCATATCAAACATATCCGATTTCCAAACTGACGTGCACCTCGAATTTGGTTTAAAAACTGAAAATCGGCTGCGCCTCGTTTTTTCAACCGACTTCTCGGTGTTTGGAAATCGGATGAAATTCTCTTCCTCGTGTTTGGTATATTACTTCGACTATTACAAAATTAGGTTATGTTGGCTGAATAAGCTTTAGAAAAGTGACACAGGCAAATTATTTCTGGGTTGAAATTTGAGAGAGTTAACTTGAAGAACCGCAATGTGTATAAAAATCACAAATACAGCTGTAATTCAATAAACAACCTACATGGATTGATGTTCCTCCATTTTGCCGAGGTTGGACATGACTCGTATGAGCTGGGTGATACCTGAACACAGAACATCAACAACTGAGATAAATGGGAAAAACTCTTTGATTTTGTCAACAAAGTCTGTCGCTAGCTTGACGGTATGCCGTTTAGAGAATGAAAATTGCAAACAATGTTAATTCTCCTAAGATTCCTGCAAACTTCTCAATAATGGTAACTCACTGGTACTGGTTTACAGCTTATTAGTTTGGGCGACTCGTTTTGTCACGAAAATATAGTAAACCATTCTCACTGCCAAAACACCACTCACTGCCTTAGTGGAATTAAGACATGGGAGGCAAAATTTAGCCCAAGCAGGAGTTCGCAAGACAATGATGGAGGAGGGAGGGTAAAAATATTCTACCAGACGAAGCAGAGTGCGTAACTTTGCAAAAGAGGCAAAAAGAACCAGAATAATGTAAACGGGATCCCTAGAGAGCCCGCCAGTATTGAACTATAAACAGAGGATGTTTTAAACAGGCTAAAAAAAATCCGCACGACTGATTTCGCGAGTACAGTAAAAACCCGCGTGTAAGAACCTACATTTTTTAAGTCTGGCAAAATAGGTTCTTGTATTTTGAGGTAGTTGTTGTCAATTTAGGGTAAGTAGGTTCTTAATTAGGTTCTTAATTTCCATGAAGGAGATATAGTTGTTGATAACCAGAAAAATAAACAAACTTGGGTTTGGCCTTTAAATATACAGTATTTATTCCCAACTGTACTTTATATAAACCTGTTTTTGTTGTAGAAATTAATACTTTTATTTGTAATTACAGTTTGGTATTTTCTTGCAATATAAATTTGCAATCTCAAAGTCAACTCCTTATTTAACTGTTAACCGCATATAAGAACCTGCTTGATCTTGCTTGGCTAGACAGGTTCTTATATTTTTGGGTATTAAAATGGCAAATTTCTGCCAGCAGGTTCTTAAACCACTAGGTTCTTACACGCGGGTTTTTACTGTATTAAGCAATGAGAATAGAAATCATGTCTTAGAGACTACGCGATACGTACGCGATAGTGTGCGCCACTCTTCAAGTTGAGGTGGGTCGCAAAAGCCTTAAAAGAACTATACTCCAGTGCTGCTTTCAAACGTTTTTATTCGATCTCTTCAGTCGTGAGACTTGCTTGCTATTCTTTCTATTTTGCTGTCAGTGTTTGGTCGTATGCAAAAACTACCTTCATACGGGACCTTCTACAAATTTCCGTAGTAACTCCACGTGACATACCTTTCTTGCGCGTGTGTAGATGTCGCACCTTTCTGTCTCCATATCGAGGCTGCTTTACTCCGCAATTTGAAAGAGAGTTTCGCGCGTGGTCTGGGTTCATCCCAAAGTTGAGGTGATAGGAAGGATGTGTCAGTGCGAGCTGATAATTAATTAAAAAACAAACAAATATTTTTTAATTAATAGGAAGGTATTCTAATATTCTCGTAAAACTAAAATCAAAGTCGAACTGTAATGCAACTGTAATGAGTCAATTAGATCTCAAGGTACCAATATGCGTCTCCTGTCAAGCGCGGGAAAATATGCAACTGGTGTTAAGCGCGGGTAAAAGAGCTGGTTGTGCCAAGCGGCATGCAACTGGTGCCAAGCGCGGGAAAACACATAGATGTAACTGGTTGCCACAAACAAACAAAAAACACATTCAGTTGGTGGCAAGCGCGGGAAAACACTTGTCAAGCACAGGAAACTATGCAAATGGTCCCAAGTTAGGAAATACTGAAACAACTGGGCCCAGTTGCTCGAAGCATGGTTAGCGCTAACCCGGGTTAAATACCATGACGACCTTAACCAATGGTTAGCGCTAACCATGCTTCGAGCAACTCAGCCCGTGTCGAGAGCAGGGGAAACGTGCGTAATTTAAGCCAAGAATACTTTGGGTCTTAATTGTTTTTGTTTGGTTGAAAATTTATTGCATCCAGTTCTTGTTCTGATTCGCCATGTAGTTTACCTGAAGTGAAGCCCGGTCTTTGAACTCGTAGCCCATTTTCTCGTCCAGTGAGTGCAGACACATGTTGTAGCGAACATGATGAACTAACACTGGGAGCAGTAGGGCGTGCTGAAAGTACAGCAAACGAATAAGAAGTTTTTAAGCTCAATTTGAGGCATCACACTTCCACACTCCTCTTACTTAATGTCGATAGAAAAATAGGAACCAGTTGAAAACCATGTTTATTTAAAATAACGAGAAAGAGCTGTTCAGGAGCAACCTTTCCGTATACGTTGAAAGAACTAGTATAGACACATTGACAAAGAAAAAGTAACTAGAACTAAAAATCCTCCAGTGTGTAAACTCGTGAAAACAAGATTTGACACATCATTTCGGACAGAAAGAAAAGTCAGTGAAGGACTGCCAAAAGAATTAATTTTAATCTACGATCTAGTATTACCATTATTTCACTTAAAAAACCTTTACCCAGAAATGATTTTAGCCAGAGACAAAGGTAAGGAGCAATAAGAACGCTGAAGAATTTGGGTGAGGTCGCAGGTTGTTATAACTGTTGTTGCTTTAATTTTGTTTTTCAGGAGACGATAATTTTTAAGCAGTGTTGTGACTACAGTCCCGGCCCCGGTTGTTCAAAGAGCGGATTACTCTATCCAGCGGATAAAATGTTCTCGAACCAACACATTTTGTCCTCTGGATAGCGACTTATCCGGTCTTTCAACAACTGGGGCCCGATGAATACCATCCGTGGCAGCTACCTTCATGTAGTTTACTCGAGAAAATCAACAGAAACACACCTGGCAGATATCAGATTTGAATCCTGTTTTGACCATGCCTCTACTGTTCACTTCCACCACCACATCACGACGCATGGAGCTAAAACAAAGAAACAAAAAAAAACTCTAATACAATTCCATTTATGCCATGAGGAAGATCTTTGTAAGCTAAAATATTACACTACAAAAAGGGAGGAATCTGCTCCTGCCAAGACCAACGTGGCTTGAAACGATTTTCATTAATAACCCTTGCTTTCTTTTATAGTTAGTACAGACCCAGTTTAATTTTGAAATCGCATGTAAGAACCTAGTTTACCAGCTCCCAGATGGCTTGATAGCTCAGCTGGTAGGAGAATTGCACCACTATTTACGAGATCATGGATTTAAGTCTCAGTCGAGCCTTTTTATTTTTCAACTACTATTTTTTTAACTACTAAAGTCGTTAATATCATTCTGAAAGTCTATTAACTATAAAAAAAAAATTTAGCCCATGAACAGCTCCGTAGTGAGAAATGGGATTCACAGAAAATCAGCGAGCGGAATAAAATCAGTGTTCATCACGTCACAGCATATTACTATTATTATTATTATTATTATTATTATTATTATTACTTTTTTTTATTTTTTTTTTTTAAGGTTTTGCTTCTTTATTTTCACCACACACGTTACAAAAAAAGCAAAACAAGAGTACGAAAGATACATATTACAATACATTTAAAAATACTAATGACTAAATGTTACAGTTTTTGCAGTTTACAACGCGAAAAGAAAAAGAAAGATCTAGTAAATGCATTTCTAATAATGTAATGTACGCGGAGTAGGACATTTTGGTAGGTAAGAGCATCCTTTAAAGCGAGTATTTAGGATATAAGTTATGAAAAGCTTTCTATTTGATATTTGAGAGTGATATCATCTTTGAAACCTTCAAGAGTTATTGCTTGAGAATGTAGCTTACGAGAATAAATATAATATCGCATGAATAAAAGGGTATAATTGAATTTTCTGGTAACTTTTTTCCCATGTTGG
The DNA here is from genome assembly GCF_977016875.1 of Pavona decussata. Taxonomy (NCBI): domain Eukaryota; kingdom Metazoa; phylum Cnidaria; class Anthozoa; order Scleractinia; family Agariciidae; genus Pavona; species Pavona decussata. The sequence goes on along the minus strand of NW_028145602.1, from coordinate 257,841 downwards.
CTAGAAAGCATCCCTAATAGCGTTTCTTCTATCGAGGGGGAGAAATGTGAATTATTTGAGTTGTTGAACCATTGAATTACATTAGCTATAAACACCTTTGTGAAGTGACAATGGAAAAACGAATGATCAATAGAGTCAGGGTCACCACAATAGAGGCACTCATCGTCATCTTTTATCCCAAATCTGTGTAATTCTTTCTTAGTTACAATGATTCTGTTTATGAATTTGAAATGGAACTCCTTGGGTTTATTCTCCTTACAAATTGTCTTCAATGATTTGAAAATTGTTTGCCAATCGTTGTCACTTACTGACAAAGACCTGCTCCATTTCATCGGGCCAGTATGACAGCGGGGACTGCCATTGATGAACAACCAGTAAAAATCTTTTGCCTTTATTTTGTTTAGGTTTAATTGAGTATTATCATTAAGCAGGAATTGAAAGGTGTTATTATTATTATTGTTATTATTATTATTATTATTATTATTATTATTATTATTATTATTATTATTATTATTATTATTATTATTATTATTATTATTATTATTATTATTATTATTATTATTATTATTATTATATAAGGGTTTCTGATATTATCACCCTGAACCATTTCAACTGGTTGTCCTTGACAGGTTTAGATTTTGTGACGAACATGGAGCTAAATTTGTGGACGTTCGGTTGATGAATAGCTACCTTGTTAGGCGCATCTTCTCAAGTTCAATCTTCAACAGAAAAACAAACAATTAGTTTTCATTTAAATAACAAGACAATGCATTTCAAATAAGATTGTTTAACTTTGATTTTCTGTCACCTTCAGTTTAACAAGCTTGTCCTGATTCTTACGAGTCGGCACCGCACTGAAAGATATTTGTGATAGATTTAACTTGATACGACACAACAAATGTTTTCATTACATTAACACGTTCATCTAGTCACAAAAACAAATTCATATTTGAGGCTAGAAAATAGCACAGTAAAGTAGAACAAACATCGGGATTGGAGAAAAGAGGATCAAAGCATAGTTGGTTTTGTCTCTCCTGCGATGCATCCCCCCTTCAACACCCCACCCCTAAATCGTTCATTTCACTTTTTTTAGTTTTGTAGGGCTCAAAGCTCACAACGATCACTCGAGATCAGTTGGTTTGAAGAATTCTCACAGTTTATATGTTCGCAATATTTGATGAGGCACCTACTAACCTGCGATTGGTTTAGCAAGCGAAACGAAAATTCAGTCTGATTCCCTTCGAGAATTTTAGCGAGCGACTTACATATTAAGAGCGCTGTTAAAATCGGGTCTGGTCGCAGGTTTAATAGGCGCGTACAAGAAACTGAGGAAAACAAACTGTCAAGAGTAGTTCGAGTTTAAAAACCAACAGTTTTTCCGCATTAATACTTGCAATCACAAGAAGAAAATGTTTACTGGCTGTCATCACTGCCGATACACGGCACTCCATGATTCATATTATGTCAAGCAAGTAAGCAATGCTTCGACGTCTGTGAGGAATTCACGACAATATCTAATATAAAACCCACAAGAATAACTAAATGCATTAGGGTAGTGAATGATGTTTAACTGACCAACAGCCATAATTGACTGCAATGCTGGGACTGTGGTAATTGAAAGATTAAGGAAATTTGCTTACGTGTTTGAGATTAGGTTCCTCAGCTTGTTGTGAGTTTTCAGTAACTTTTGATACCTGAAAAGAAAAACGCACGAAGGTTGTTCAATATGGCACTCTTCTAAAAGGTAAGAATAAGTTATACGCAGAACTAGATAAGCCACATGGGCGAAAAAAAAGTCACTCCGTAGAGCTGCGAGTAGTATGGTGCACTTAGTATTACACCCTACTGCGAATGAATTTGAACTCCCTGGTAAAGATTTATCTCAGGGAAAAGTAAAGAAACATGCCGGGAAGCAACAGATAAGCAAAAATATTTCAAAAGTTTTTGTAACCGTCTTTCGAATGGTATAGGCCATTTTCATGATGGCGTCAATTGACTACAACTAACAGAATTCATTTCGTTTTCCTTTTCAAATTCAAATTTTGAAATCCCAGTGGACAGCAAAGAACAGTAGCTCTGATTAGCATGAGAAAACAAAAACCAGAAGGATGTCCTATTATGCAATCAATCGTTTTAAAATCTGTCTTCGGAAGCCTTAACTTTTGGTCACAAATGCTCCCAGAATTCTGTAAAGCAGAAGCTCCATGAATGTGAATTTTTTTATTGCAGTGGACGGGGAACTCTTGCGCTCTCGCCACAATTTCTTCAGCTGGATGCGCCCTTGGGGGCTCCTCCCAGAAGAATGCATAACAACCTATGCGGCAACGGATTGGCTGCTGCAGGAGTTTATGAGCAAACTGTTCGAGGGTAAGGGCGATGTACACCAATGGTGGTCAACTACTACTGAAACCACTTAAAGGAATGTTCGTAAAATTTGGCAACAACAGAGAATGACCATTGATTTCTGGGGGTGTCTTGCCAGTTGCTTCAGATCACTGTCTGTGAACTGCTAAGCGTTTACAAGAACACATTTTTAGCACAGTACCTTGTTTACCTATGCTAAAACTACTATAGCCTCCTGAAGGAAATCTTTCAATTGGTTTCTGAGATTAGAACAACTTAGAGCTTGCCGAGCATGCTTGTGTCACTCACTAAATGATACATCATTCTCATCTAGAACAACATTACTTGCCAATATTCGCCAAAATGATCACTGCATGCTTGTATTCTTTTGAACTTCAGCCTTAAATATAATTACTATCATGCGACAACGGTTAAAACGCTGGTAGAAGTGTAAAAACAGAAGCTCTTACTTAGGATCTCCCGCAAAACTCATCTGCACTGGTCTGATACTGTGATGGACAATATAAGGGTACACCTGCTAGAATTATACACAAACACTGTTAAGTAAGCACTTTGCGATAGGAATTCAAGTTGAGTAAAATTTTGTTAACTTTGTTTAATGTTGTCCCAAACTTATAACGAAACATTGAGCGCCTTCCATTCTATTCGGCCAAACGTTCCGGTTTGAGGTTTCAAAAATTAAGGTGCCAAATGAAACGGTATTTTCCAGTTAACCGTAACCGACTTGAATATATATAAACCCGTTCATTCACGAGTTTTCCACGTACACCGAAATAACGCAATCAACTTACCAACCTCTCCTTCTCTCGCTCCTTGGGAAGTGAAGAAGAGAGACACTGGGAACAAGGTTGTCAACTTACGTGGGAGGAAATGGACCCGAGATGGAGTAGGAACTTTCCGGTTGTTCCGGTTTTACAGAGCGTAAGGAAAACCTCGCGAATTAAGTATACCCAAAATTCCAAAATGTTATGCTGGAAAATTCCATTCTATTCGATTCCCCATGAGGCCTGAATTTTCGAAATTTTTGGTCAAAGGGAAACCACACCAATACCGAGCAAAAATCGGGTGAAATTTCGAACCCGCAAATTTCCATGTCTATCCTTTTACAGTCAACCCAGGTCACGCGTGAACGATATTTTTGAAATCTGAACGGAGTTTTTAAATTTACACGTCAATTTTGAAAATCGCCAACGAGATTTCAGAGTTCCCGTAAAAAATTTCCCTAGCTTATTGACGGTATAAAGCTATGAATTTTTCTTTACATTGCAAAATTGAAGATTTCAAGAATAACAATTGTTTCCCAAGTATTTTGAATCTTTTTATCAGTTAATGCGTCTTTTTCGGAACGATTTCCAGAAAAATGTCCAACATTCCATTCACACGTCGGACATTACAAAGAGAAATTCGAATGTTCATTTCATTCTTGGAAATACTGTTCACATGTGACCTGGGTTGACTGTAACAGGTATTTTAAGCGACTCTTTCGTAAATAGCATTTATATTATTGTTAACATTTAAAGGGAAAAAAGAAAAAGTAACATAATCAAAACAACACTAGATTACAATAATAAATCTCTGAGGTGATCATGTTTTCTCTTTTTTATAATTACGGTACGTAACATGGTGCTCAGGCACTCCTTTCTCACTCACTCAACTTTGTGCAGAATTTCTTGATGTCATGAAAATGGCTGTTGCCTAGCTGTATGCCCTGCAAGCCATGGTTTCTCCACCGGACGCTACGCTACGAAAGGGTGGAGAAACCACTCCTTGCAGGGTACATGGCTCTTGCAGGCAACAGCCATTTTCGTGACATCAAGAAATTTTGCACCAATTTGAGTTGCCTGAGCATTATATTGCGTAAATGTAAGAAAACAGATCGCGCTAACTAATAGGAGAAAGAGAACACCTAGGAACAGGGCTGATAATCTCCTCAATCACCAAACAGCTACCCACCTTGCTTTTACATGAGCTGTCTTTGTCCTTACAGAACTGTAGGTCATCGACCCTGAGAGCTGCGGGCTTCTGTTGTTATAAAAAAGACAAAACTCTTTTCCGTTAGAAATGAACTGAAGACATACTAGCTGTCTAGCAAGGCTTGGGTCCACAATGAAGTGGGAAATTTTGGGGGCATAAAGGCCGATTTACACGGTACGACTTTGTCGCACGCGACAAGCTTACGACAGGCCTACGACACGAATTGTTTCGTATAAATCAAACCTACAACTCGCTTAGGACTGTCGTGTACGTCACAAAAAATGTCGCAGGATTTTAAACATGTTTTAAAATCCTATACGACAATCGTAGGTATAGGCAATGTTAAATCACGAGAGTTGTGTGCGATTTTTTGCATGATGTGAGCAGCGCGCGCTCTAGAAATCGCATGCGACAGTCGTAAGCAAAAGTTGTACCGTCTAAATTGGCCTTAAATCACCCTTTAGCGTTAAGGCTTTACCAGGTATGACTGTTAACCTCACCTTTGCAGGGTTCATAACAATGGCGTTCCTACAGGATTTGTTGTACTCTTCCCATTTTTCTTTGCTGAGATCAAAATGACTTAACTTCCAGAGAGAAAAGAAAAGCATTTGTTAATGAATGAATGTAATCAGTGAAACCGTTCAGGACATGGAAATGAAATCACAAATTATCTGAAAAATTTTGATGATCAATGGTACTTCACATCAGCTTGAAACAGAACATCTATTTTACATACATACAAAGCAGAAATCGAAAATCACTTAAACAATTTCTTCAGAAGTTATTTAATGAGCTAGTTGCAAATCACTCATGTAAACTACTGGTGCTGTCATTTTTTGGCAGACTTTACAGTTTTGTTACAAAGAAGGGCAGAGCACATATGATGTCAGCATAGAGGTTCCTTGATGTGTTTTATGCTGACATTGCATGTGAGAGACTCCCAGGAGAGACTGCCCTTGTCAATGGCTACCCTGCTAGCAGAGTGTTTCTTTCTGGAAAGTCTTTTAGCATCAGTGTACGGAGTCGTTCGCGTCTCTGGTATTTCGCGTAGTTGGCTTGTTAACATCTGTTTAGCGTCCCCAAGCCAACTACGTGAAATACCAGAGACGCAAACGACTTCGTACATGCAAAAGAAATTGCCAGAAAGAAATGCTCTGCTAGCAGGGTAGTCAGTGGCTCTTTATGGAGGATAAACAACAGTTCTATTGTAGATTTTGGTTGTGCTAGGGTGTTCCAAATACATTCTGCTATATTAACAGAACAGAACAATCTTCCAACACAATAATTTCTTGACTCTGATGATGACTTTCACTCAGGTTGTTGAAACGTCAGTCAATGTCACCTCAAACAGTCCTTTTCAGGACTACACTCACCCAGATGACCATAATTCACATACTAATGACAACAATTTCTGTTTGGTATTTTTGTAAACTATGTACTATGGTTTCTCCCTGTACATTGTTGAAGCATTCAACTTAATTTTTTACCTTTACAAGAGGTTCAGCTGAGTTTAAAATATGAGACAACACCTGACTCATAGGCAGAAGCTCATGGCATGCCTTGGAATCATCTGTGTCTAGATAAGGATGAGGAAAAGAACATTTCAGTGAAATCTGATGCGCTAACCACTACATCTCCACATGATGGTTATAATACCTACCACAGCTTAAAGGGGTGACTTTATTTTCATTAAATAAATTATTATAAGGTAAAGACATTTTACAACCAGTACTGCCCTTCTTTTATTAATAGTAAATCAATATAATTTCAAAATCTGGGTACAAGTTGGGTAATGGTAGTCTGCTCCAGGCTCTCAGTGTACTGCGACAGACGCGAAGGAGTGGGCGAGAAGAACAAAAATATGGGGGGAATGGGGAGAGTCCCCCTTGTTTTCCATCGTTCTCTCACCAGCCCCTTCATGTCTCCCGCGATACAACAAGAGTCTGGAACGGGCTAGGGTAATAGTATTTACTAGTGTAAATAGAGATGACCTTTGAATTAATAGAGAAGCTCAAGGAAGTATTGCTCTGAAATTCAATTTGAGGAAACATCTGTACAAATAATGTCCATGTACTGGTTACTTGGTGCCACTAAAGTATGGGTGGTATTTGATACTCGTACCTAAACTTCCTCAAAATGTTTCAGTGGTGGAGTATGCAGCTAGCCCACGAGAGCAAGGATCTTTTCCAGTGGCAGGTGAAACAAAAGCAGGAAAAGGCAACTGCTCTCCCAGGCTAGTATGCAGCTTACCTCTTGAAAACCTTTCTGTCTTTTCAGGCCAAAATATGTGAATTTTGCTACCAATAATTTTTACACCCAAATTTGTAATTTGCATACCTGACCATTCAGACTTACTCCATAAACCAACCAGCCATTTTCAGACTTGAACCTTAAAATGACAACCATTTTAGCTCAAAACCCAAACCCACTAGGGCTACAAACACCCATTTACCTTACAGAGTGGAATAGTCCTTCCCATCACTCCCCCCCCCCCACCCCACCCTGCCATAACCAGGCAACCTGTCATGAACCTGACATTTACCTGACCGTCTATGAACAAATCTTGGCATAAAATGGTAATGCTGACAGGAGTCTTGGACATTTCCTGTAAACCAATGATCAATTAAAATGATTTTAATCTTGCACATGTATCTAGATTAAACGCATTATTTTCTATCAATAAACTTTCTTTCTGTGCAGTGAACACAAAAGCTTACCAGGCAAATTCCAATCACCTGTTTCAAAGCTCACATGTGCAACAAAAGGGCCAAGAATAGTTACATACCACTTACAGTCCAGTCTGCCAGTTCAAGCACTTTGTAGAAAAGAAACTGTGAGAACAAATCAAGGTCCTTGATGCAGAAATTCTGAAATAAAAAGCAAGTTGAAGTAAAAAACCCAATGGAGAAAACACAGAGCCAAAACAGTCTTGAGTCACAGAATCAGTTGATAGGTGCATAAGCCAAAAGTGTCGATTTTTTATTGATTATTACAAGTGACAATTTCCAGCAGATTAGATTCACATGGGGAGAGGTGCAGAAGGAGAATGAAAACCATTCAAATTGGCATGATACTGTTGTGGCCTAAATGACTGTGACTGACCCACTGGAGGGTGACACAGATGAGTGAGAGAAAGTGAATTAGAGAATTTATTTCCTGATACGTCCTCACCTCTGGCATTGGCTGACTGATAACGTGAAGAGTGTATTCAATGTTGAATCGAATCACAGAGCAAAGAGGCACCTGCAGAAAATGAGATGTCAGCAGTATTGATAAATTATTGTAATAAACTGCAATCTCAGACAAAACTGGTGATACACTTTGAATAGACCATAAAGCACATATGTCAACAGTATGCTCCATTCCCATCATTCCTTGTAAAATTGCCCTTCTGCTGCCAAAATTCAGACCTTCACAACTACATTGGATGAGAGGAACGGGGGGGGGGGGGGGGGGGATTCTGTGATGTTTTTCATTTGGATGATTTAACTGTCCACTTCACCACTTCTGCCTACTCAGACATTTGAGCACCATTTTAGACTGCTGGATGCAGTACACTGCTTGCAACCACCTCAGAAAGTTTGGTTAATTAGGATGCCAAAAAGTTTAGCTTACAAAGAGACTGTACTAACAAGATGGTAATTCTAGATCTTTTTTTGAGCCCTGAATTGGCTTGAAAAGATCAAAATTGTATACAATAAATGTTTATTCCTAATGACTCAACACTAGCAGGTAATGTTTTTAGGGAATGTTACATTGAAAATACTCACTTGCTCCAAAGGGTGATGGCAAAACATGGAGAAACCCTCAAATGTGTAATCTTTCCCTTCAGCATGGATTATACTTGGATTGGAGGTCTGCAAAATGGATTAATATTGTGTTTATGATCAATGGGCAAAATGAAGGTAGAGCATTAGGAGGAAGCCAGCCTTGTACTGTGAATATGGACCAAAGAATCCCTTACACCATACAGTGTACACTGTAAATTGTCATGGTGTCAGTTATTCTGTTGTTAGCATACGTACCATACAAGTTTGAGACTAGAACAGGTCAAGAAATCCAACAGCATTATTCAGCTACAAGCAAACTACAACTTGACAACTCACATTGCTGGCTGATGCAAGAGCACATGTTAAGTAAAAGCCAATTGTTAACATGAGAATTAGACTATATGCAAGAACACCACACATGGGATTTCAAAAGTTGCTTCAAATTAAAATCCTATGAAATATATCATGTGTCATGTGTGACAGTTATAAAAACCCAGTTGTAAGTTTGATTTACTTTTAATTAAAAAAAATCAAATCATACGCCTGTGATCAGCACGTAACATGCAACAAAGTTGCACTATCCAAATGGCCTGAAGTAAATTTGCAGAACTCTACATAACAGTTGTTAGGCAATATCACAAAAAACACCACTTATAGAAAGCAAAACTAGCTTTCACGATCCAAAAATTTAAAGCATCACAAGCTTTTGATTCCTTTCAATTTCAGAATCTTTTTCAAGTAAGTGAGATGTGAGTGAAAAGTGCCGGGGTGGTTTACAAAATTCACTGTGAGGACTGTGAGGCAAACATACACATCAGAAAGACCAGAAGAACCTTCGAAACCAGGCTCAAGGAGCACAACAACACCAGTCGAGCCTCGTTAACAGCCGTGGGGGAACACCTGAAGAGCAGTCTTCCTAGATATGTCTTCAACAACAGTCACTGCGAAGGAAACTGACATCCTGAGAAGGAGGTTCAGAGGGACCATCGAGATTTGTTTGTTTTCTAAACTTCAAATTACAGGATCAGGAAAAAAATCTATTTCCCAACATTTATACTAATGGAAGAAAGGAAAGTGACATACCATAAAATTGGTGTGCGGTGTAACAGTCAGCCAGTAATGATGCAACTTGTCAGCATTGTTTGTCAAGGGATCACATGGTGTTATTACCTAATAACAACAAGCACATCAAAGACAAATTAATTAAGTTTGACTTAATAAACTGATGTCTTAATTTAAAGCCAAGAATTAACACCGAACAAAACACATACTGTTTCACCAGGGTAAACACCATGGCGGATTCCTTGCTGTTTGTCAGATGAACTACATCTGCAGACTGGGCCATCGTTTGTCTGTAAAAGTGACACATTAGCAGGATACAAAAATGTAACAATCCAGAGAAATAACTCAAATCAAGAAACAAACGTTAAAAGAACTTGATAAAGCAGCAGAAAACTAAAACCTTTTCGCCAATTAGGAAAAGTCTAGCTAAGACGTTTTCCAGACTAACATAGCACTGTAAGAATCCCAGTTTGATGTTAAAATATAATTTTCTGATAATTTTTGCTGGTGCTTTGGCATGCAGACTTTCAGTTGGACTTACAGTTGGAATATCAGAAGGTAGCTGGTTTGATTCAACAGTGTCTATTTGTTTCCTGAGACAAGAAACTTTCTCAGTCTCCACATTGTCAGGTGTATATTGAATGGGTCCAAACGACAAAACTCAGGGAGTTACCCAGGGGCAGGTACTCCTGCCAAAATTTTCCCTGGGAAATCTTCAAGTGATATGTATTTTAATTGAGGCATACCTCTCCTGCTTCATTAAACCAAAGTTCAGGATGAAGTCGACAGGGATCTTCTATCTTTCTTTTCCTTATCTCTGTAACGCCAGCATCCTTGTGCTCATGCTCACATCCTGCATTATCGTCATCATCATCACTAAGGCCTCCACCTGCAATACTGTCATCATCATCATTATCACTATCAGAGGTGCTGTCACTCAAAGCATGACTTTCAATTTCACTGCTGTCTTCATCACTGTTTTCTTCGTCATCACTTGGAAAGAGTCGTAGCCTTGACTTCACTTGGCTCTCATTAACATCGCTTTCACTCAGTGATTCCATGTCACTGTTATCCCGATCTTTCTCGTGAACAATCCCACTGCTGATACTTTCATCATCACTATCATCTTGTTCCAGGGATGCCATGTTTAATATCTCCTTCTCAAATCTGTTGTGTAGTTCAGTGAGTTTATCTGTCCCTTCTACATCACAATTATCAACCTAAAGTCAAAAAAGCAAGAGAACAAACAATTTTTCTTTGTTACCTGAGACCGCTAAAATATAATATAAAAGACAGGAACACGGTCATGTATATGTTGTGAGGAGAATGCTGCTCAATAGCTTTCATTGTCAAATATATGAATATATTTGTATACCCTTTGATGTACACCACTGGAGAAGTATGCTACAGAGGGAAGCATCCCATTCAAATTATTACACAATATGGGGATAATGCATGTTCACAAACCTGATAATAATAACAACCCTTGGAAAAATAGATAATAGATATTCAAGAAATTTATAAATACCTGGTCATTCTGTTTCTTGGTGTAATACTCCTCTGAGATCATGTACTTCATCACTCGTGCAATGTCAGGGGGAGGGGGAGAGAAACAGCGGGAAATTCTTGGACTTCTGTTGCTGTAGTTCCTAATAACGAGAATGAGTAATAATGAGAATAAGTTAGTATAGCATTATCATACTTTTAACCTATTTCATACTTGATAGTTTGAACTGAAACCAATATTTATTTCTAACACTCTGTTTGTAGGTCCCACTGAATTCTGGCTGGCTGTCAGGGATACCCCACTAAATAAAACCTATGTCATTGTCATTAAAGGTAATCAGAGCCTGGCTTGCCAAATCCTCTAAGGATCATTCAATATTACATTCCTACAATGATATGTATAAAAGACTTTTTAGTGAAGTTAATGTCATTCACTGACCTCCTGATTCCTTGCCCTCTACCTCTTTCACCATCTCTATAAAAACCTGTCCTTGCGTGTGGATGAGATGAACTTGTTGATCTCCGTTGTGCTGGCTGACTAATGGGGCTGAAGCGCTGATGAGCAGGGGGTGGACGTAAATTTGTACCCTGACCAGACGTGGCAACCGGCATCTGCTTGAAGCCTCCACTTGCTGCATTCCTCATCTGTTTCTCTATTATGTGTCTGTCCAAAGCTGCAGCAATAGATCCTTGATTTAAGCCAAGGCCAGAAGGTTGAGGACTTCTTGGGGGTAACTGTGGGCTGTTGAAGGGAGAAAACTGCTGAAATTGGGGAGGGATGCCCCTTGGAGAAGGTACACTAGAAGGCATAGCAGTAGGTCTCTGGTTTAAACCAGGGACAGATGTCTGAGGATTTCGCCATGATGGACCGTTGAAAGGTAAAGTCTGCTGTGCTGGGGAAGTAATTCCTCTTGGAGATGGCAGAGTGGTTGGTATCAATGGTCGCTGAGGTGATGGGAATCCTCCAATTGATGGGCTGTTAAAGGGAGAAGGAGGCTTTGCTGGGGTTGCCATTCCTCTTGGTGAAGGACAGGTAGCTGATACAAATGGTTGTCGGGGAGGTGATAAGACTCTTCTTGGAGAGGGAACAGTAGGGGCTATAAATGACTGCTGAGTTGGTACTAGAAAACCTCCAGGAGGAGTTAACGCAGAGGATATAAATGGCCTTTGGGGTGGGGGTGGAGATAGAACCCCACCAGGGGAAGGCACAGTAGCTGATACAAATGGTCTTGGGGATGGGGGTGGAGAGAAAACACTCCCAGTAGGGGATGGCACAGTGAAAGGTGAAATTTGTCTTTGCGGTGTTGATGGAATCCCTGCAGGAGATGGTGCAGTTGGAGATACAAATGGCCTTTGGGTTGGGAGTGGAGATGGAACTGCGCCAGGAGTAGGTACAGTCAAGGGTGTACACGGTGGCTGAGGTCGCGTTAGAACCCCTCCAGGGGAAGGCACAGTAAACTGCATAAATGGCCTCTGTGGCGAGGATAGCGCCCCTGAAGGAGATGGCATAGTGGATGGTATAATTGGCCGGTGTGGTGGTGTTGTAACCCCTCTGGGGGAAGGGAAAGCAGATGGCATTGATGGTTTTTGAGGAGATGTCACTGCTACTCCAGGGAAAGACGCAGTAGATGGCATAAATGACTGTTGGGGTGTCGATACAGGTGAAGGTTGAGAATTTCTAACTTGATACAATGGGCTGCTGAAAGGCAGAGACTGTTGTCGTGGAGATGGTATTGGCGATCTGTTTGCAAGCTGATTGGTAGGTGGTGTCATCTGTGAACTCTGAGAAACTGGCCGTGGGTTAAATGGACTGGGGAATGTGGGAGGAGATCCGAAAGGTGTAAATGATGGCACCCCTTCTGGCCTGGCTATTGGAAATTGCATTGGGGTTGCTTGAGGAATCTGTTGCTGAACTCCTGGAGGAGGTTGTGGCTGATTTGCCTACAGATACAATATAACAATAATATGTAACTGATGGGGGTAAATTAATGTAAATCAATATTAATAAATGCTATTTCTTAAAACAATCACTACAAAATGGCATACACACTGATTTTAACTGGTAACACTAAAATATTTTTAAAATTTAAAGGTAATAAGAGTTTTTGCATAATTATGAGCTCACTTTTATCACTTAAATGTTGAGTTTCAATATCAAAATAGCAACAGCCCAGACTTCCAAAATCAGATAAACTTTAGTCTGCCGACAGAAAACTGCTACAAATAATAAAATATTGCACAGTTTTGTGTAAAAGAGGCATGACTTTTCTGCCATAAAATCAAAATTGCTCCAAATGGGCCCTACTTTGACTGGTTGTGGTGTGAGAAAATTAGCCGTGTTTTTGAGCAAAATGTTAAACTTAGGGTGCAAAGAAAGTCAGTTTTACGGCTTGCCATTCGGGCAACCTGTAGCTAGCATGTACACGCCCAAAAGTCATTTCAACCAGCCCCAAAAACATTTTGATGCGCTGGATTGATCACACAGTTCTTCTGTCATTTGAATTCCTCAATAACTTCACATGCCCGTGAACAAAATTCACTAGCCCGATACCAAAATCCACTAGCGGCAGGCTATCAGAGACTACTTTCTTTGTACGCTGAATGAACAACAAAATATAACTTTTAATTTTTCTAAAACACATAGAGGCAACCTATACAAGGAGATACCGATGCTCAACTGATTTTCTTTGTATGTGAGACTAAACCAAGTCAAGCAAAGCATTGATAGTTGTGAACAAAAGAAATCAGTTAAGCATGTGTAGCTGTATCTCTAACTACTTTTTTTTTACTTTTGGATTGAAATTATTTCAATTTAAAGGCAAAAAAGTCACATTCGCGTCTTTGCACAAAACCCTTTAACTGCTTGAGTTGCAAAACCAAGACTGGGAATTTTTTCTTACAAAAACATTGCTAGCCCCTTCCCTCTATCAAGTCCAACAGAAAACAAGTAACAAATACCACCCACACTTTAGCAGCAACTTTTCTTTTTTAACTCTGACCAACAGAACTAACTTCACCACTCAGCAAAATATAATAGTCAGCAACAGTACCCAATGTCTGAAGTTATTCTTACATTTCATTGATTAGTAATTTGAACGAATGTAGTCATCATCTCAACAGCCGCAAGCTTAAGTATCAAATCTATTAAGGCTGAACAGTTTGTAACAGTATTTGAGTTAAGCTTACCCGAGGCGGGAAACCACTGCCTACAGCCGCTGCAGCAGGTGACGTGATCGGCGAAAAATAAGGAGATCCCCACATTGCTGATTTTCTCTCCTCAAGAAATTCTATATCTTACGCATAATTATACGTATAAATAAGACTTTCCAGGGTCCACAAGATAAAATATTTTTGCTCCATGTTGAGCAATGATGGGCAAACTATTTTATGTCTGTTCAATAAGAATTCGCCATCTTGATTTTTCAAAATTGTTTCTAGTTCCAGGCTCCGTGGTGTATTTTCCTAGAAGACTGGAAACAACTCTTCCTTTCAAAAGAGACGAAGAGACTTCTGGGTAAAATTCCAAGATGGCGGCCGGAGCAGGCGAATGGTGTTTGATTGAGAGCGATCCCGGTGTTTTCACTGAATTGATCCGTGGTTTTGGTACGTAGCTTAATTTTAGAAAACTTTGTCGGTAAAATCTTCAATTTTAAGTTAATTGCACTGCACACCGAGGAAGTTCAAATAAGTCTTGAGCGCTTCCTCATATTATGACATTTGACGCATTGGCGACAAAAAATATGAGATGACCTGTCATTTCGCTGCCCTTTGAAATTTTGATGCTGAAAATGTTTCATACTATTTCGTCCGGTTCTTTAGATGTTCAAAGTGCCTATGGGCAAAAGGTATGTCGTGTTTTCAAACGGCTCTGGCGTCTGTTACGGTAGTCGAAAATGAATGGTTTTTATGGTTTCGGCGCTTGCGCACGCAACTAATATTATTAGCCGTCGAACAGTGAAAAATCTTAAGAATATTGTGGCATTCCAGGGAGAAGCCTTGGCGTTGTTAAGATTCCATTTCATTACTAGGAATTTTCCAATACCGTATTCCATTACTTAAGGATTTTTTTTTTTAAACACGTGATTGTCAAAGGGGTGACAATGGAGTGTTTCTGTTTCAGGACTGTTCCACAGAAATTTGATGTTTTTAAAACCAAGGGCTTGCATGTTATCTTTTAAGAAAATCAAATTTCCAAGGAGCAACTATCAGCCAATAGTCCTGAGACAGAAACACTATTGTTTTTTTTGTTCACCACTCAATTTTCTTCCACACAACGGCCACAGAGACTGTCATTTCAAATTTACAGGTCACCAATTTGACCTTTAAGGTGAAAGGTTCAAATGAAAAAGATGAATAAACACTGCATAGGATAAAAATACAATGAAAGCAACCTGTTTGTTAATAAATTTGAAGGATTAATGGGTTTTTTTTTATGCAGATTAGTATTATCCATCTGGGCGTTTTCGCCAGGTGGATACTATGCACTGATAGTGTCTCTCTGTGGGTGGACACTATCATGTCACATTATCAATTTAAACCAAAAGATTTAGTGGTAAACTATAATTATCCTTGTATCTGTAAGTATGCTTGACATTTTTTCATAGATGATTTTGGTTCTACCATTTCATTACCTGTAACCACATATGAGTATCAAAGATTGCTTGTTGAGCTTATCCTGACATCCATGATTACATCTGACATTTTTAGGTAATGTCTAAAAAGAAAACTGTAGTGTACACATTAAAATGTTAACATGAAGCCTACAGCCCTCAACAGTAAAAAAAATGCAATTTCACCATGCCGTAAGTACCTATAGACGTATATAAGATAGTTACTCCAGGGAAAAGGGGCTTTTACCTTCGCTGTGTGGTTCTGAACAATTTTGAATATTTAAGACAATATTTGCAAAGTGAAAAATGCAGACACTATTGATGCACAATGCAGAGCTGAACTTTTTAAGATAATGTTTGTGATCAAGGATGTGTTTTGTAAGCTAAGGTTTCAAGTCTGGAATGTTCATTCTCTTCTTCTTTTCTTCTTTTCATAGGATGTGCTGGTGTTCAAGTTGAGGAAATCTACAGCCTTGATGAGGCATCTTTGGAGGATTTAAGGTACATAGTGTTACTCTTGTTTTAACTTTTACTTTTTTGTCATCTTTGCTTGTTTTAATCTTTTGCTATCCCCAGACCTGTCCACGGCCTGATATTTCTCTTCAAATGGAAGCCAGGAGAAGAACCCGCTGGTCCCATTGTACATGAAAGCAGATCACTGGGAATATTTTTTGCAAAGCAGGTTAGTGTAAATGGGCTCAATGAATTTTGCTCCACTCCGTTGGGTAGTTTGGGGGTAGCTTTTCAACTACTTGGCCAAAAAAAACTGATGTTCCCCCCATTTTGCAGCAAGCCCTTCAATTGTTTGAGAAAGCAGGAGTTCAAGATAGCCAGTAGTAAGCTACTGTAAACAGCATATAAGGGAAATGATTTCTACATGATGGGAGATGGATAATAATAATTATTATTGTTATTGGTTTGAAATACCAGTAGTTGGTGTTTGAGATAGGAGACCATGTCTACGGCAGTTGACTGGAATAATGTTATGATTCCAAGACTCCTAAGGTACTTCAAGTCTTGGAAGTTATCATTCGCATGGAATTTGAAAGTATGGACAAATTTTTTTTTCTGAACTCTTTCAGGTGATTACAAATGCCTGTGCAACTCAGGCAATTCTCAGTGTGCTTCTGAACTGCAATCATCCAGATATGGACCTTGGACACACGTTGTCAAGCTTTAAAGAGTTTTCAGCCACATTTGATGCTTCAGTAAGTTTGGTTTCTGTTTGGGAGTTTTTGTTCATGCCATCATTGAATCACATATTTACCCTCTACCCTCCCCTGGTGTTACAGTTTTGTAATAGTTAGCAAACCAAAATTTCTATGAGGCTTTCAATCAGAAGATAATGTTGGCTTGGTGGTTCGACATTAGGTTTCTCTCTGCATCGTGATGTTGTTTCCTTAGACAAGAAAATTTGCTCCACATTGTCTCTGTACAAATGGGTATGAGCAACATACTGCTAGGGGTAACCCTGTGATGGACTATCATCTTATCCAGGATGGAGTAGCAATACTCCTAGTTGCTTCATGCTCAACTTCATCCATTTTGCCTTTAGCAAAAGCACCCATTGCTAGGCATCAGGCACCCTTCTAAGCAAAAAAGTGGACAATCATTACTCAACAGTTTGAAATTAAATATTGTGTATATTATTCTTGTCAACAGTTAAAGGGCCTAAGCCTCAGTAACTCGGATGTCATTAGGAAAGTACACAATGGCTTTGCCAGGTTTGTCAGTTATAACTTTAATATTGTTGAAAGGAATCAGCTTTAATAAACTTCTATGGATTGGCATAAGTGTAGTTTACAAGAATATTTTAGGCAAGCATATTTTACAGTAAATTTGACTTTAATTTTTGATCATTCTCTGATTTTAGCATTAACATAAGGTTTTAAGCCCTAGCAGTGATCAGCATCAAATTTCTCGTTGTAATATCAATGCTTGTTCAACCCCTGAGGTCAACTAGAATTAAGGGCATGATCACCCAAGGTGAATTTTCTTGATATTTTAATGACTTCTCCACAGTACTTTTATAAGAAAAGTATGGGGACAAGATAGGAGAATTTGTTCTTTGATATGATATTAGGGGTTAAAGGGTTAATGTGAACTTGAGATGCACAATGTAATAACTGGCCTTAGTGTGCCTATTGGTTTAAAACTTTTCTCTGGTTTCCAGGCAACAGATGTTTGAATTTGATGCCAAACTCCCACAGAAGGATGAAAATGTGTATCACTTTGTAGCGTACGTTCCAATGCATGGCAAACTGTATGAACTGGATGGCTTAAGAGATGGACCTATTGATCTTGGTATTTAAAAGCCTCTTGTGTAGTAAAAACAATTTTTTAGTCGTAGCACTGGATAGAAGCACAGATGTGAAACAGGCTTTTTAGCCGGAAAATGAAATTGAGCATCCAAGGGCATGTTTCTGGTAAATTTCTTGAAATTTGGAAGAGTATAATAAGTGAATTTTAAATGATTTTTTTCTAAACATTGGGGATGTACAGGATTTCTGGGCACCCTTCTGGCTAAAACCTTGATATGGAACACCTACATGCCACATGTAGAACTCAAATAAACTGTTCTATTATATTTTAAACCTTTCCCAAGGGCATTCCTTATGTTTTGAGCTGCACGTTTCATTGGGCTTCACGCCTGGGTAAAATTTAAGAACAGCTCTCTCTCAAATCTGTCGGCTGACTGTTGGTAAACTGTTGGCAGTCAGTTTACCAACAGATTACCGACAAGGTAAAATGAAGGAATTGAATATTAAACAAACCAAGTAATGATTGTCTTACCTTGTTTCTAGTCTATTCATTCAACTGTAATATTTTTTTTGCGTTATTTCCGTTAAACACATTTTGGGTAAAAGTGTTCCAACAGCCTTGATCCGTCGGCTATTTGTCGGGCAACTGTTGGCAGTTTGTTGGCCAACTGTTGGCTGTTTGTCGACCAACTGTTTACTGACAGTTGGCCGACAGGTTTATGGGGGAGCTGTTCTTCAATTTTTCCAACACTTGTAACAGACATGTTGCTGGGTAAAATGAACAAACAACAGTCAAGGCTACACGTAAGGTGCCACCAAGTGTGTTCAGCTGTAATAGGTGCTATGGGTTATGGCCCTTAATGAGCAGCTATGACTAAAGGCATCAATTGTCAGGTCAGTCTCTGCATCATTCATTGTTGTTTTCTAAGTCAAGAACTTAACTGCACAGTAAATTATTGTTCTTTTGCCAAGTGCTAAGGTGTGTAAATGAATATTGTCAAACTGTTAAGGTCTATCGAACAAAAATAGGATCCATCTGGGGGTGGGGGGAGAGGTATTACTCTTACAGCTCTCGTTGATTCTTGCACAGAAACAAGTAACCAGCTACAGCTGTATGCAGGCCACTTGTGGCCTATGTCCAACTTTTCCTAACCTACCAGTCACCAATTATTTTGTTCATTTTTCTGTACAACTGTAGAGAAAAGCTTAGCAGCCAGTTTATATGGTAAGACATTTATACACTATGTTTATAATACATGTAACTATCTCTCCAGGACCCTGTACTCCTGAAAACTGGCTCACTGTTTGCAAGCCCATCATAGAAACAAGAATGCAGAAGTATGTACACACATTTGTTGATTTGCTATTCACTTGAAAAAGTCACAGTATTTTTTAAAGTAGTGCAGTTTATTTTATTCTTCAAAGATTGATTTCCGCATGTTTTTCTACTTTAGCCTTCATTTTTAATAGTAAAAAATATCTTATCTTTGTGAGCTAAAACAAAGAAGGGAAGCAAAGAACATGTCATAAAATGCTGCCTATAACACCTGAAAATTTTCCCATGACCATCAGACACAGAAAAAAGACAGAAAACCTTTATTTTTTTTTTACATTTTATGGGCTTAACACAAAAATGAGTCTGATCTGTGTAAGAAGCATCCTCAGAGACCCAGGGGCAGTCAGTCAGGGGCGAAAGTGGGAAGTTGAAAGTTTTCAAGAACGAGCGTTCTTGATAACTTTTGTTGTGCCATTTTTGCCCTCAGCTGACTACCCCTGGGTCTCCGAGGATGAGCAAGAAGGGACAGCCTTAAATTTGATGCAGTGATGGACTTTTTTATTTTGGGGAGAGGGGTGGGTAAATAAAACTCCTGTCATTAGCTATTGTATTGGAGGAAGATATCATGCACAGCAAGAGAAAGTAAAGAAATGTCTTGCAAACGGAAATCAGTGAAAGAAAATTCCTACAAAGCTTTTATACAGTTAATGCAATTTAACGTAGTTAACAACAAAGAGGATCTTGTGTTCATGCGGTCAGGAGACATGTATAGTGTTTACACAGGCTGATTTTCCAAAGAAAGCCCATTGTGTTGATTAATCCAAGCGGGGAATTACCAGTCATCTTGTGTTGAGCGTGTTTCAGCCAGTATGTTTCCCCTTCCCTTCTCCTCTCCCTCCCTCCCTTCCTATCTTCTTTTGCTGACTTGTCAGGGTGACGGGTGCCTGGTTCCCTTCCATGGGGGTAGATTTTCCAGCCAGGAGGGCGGTATTCTATCAAGGGGCTGGCTGCCAAAAGTGGAAGCCCCTGATGATCCATCCACCCAAGCTTCATTGTAAGAGATGCAGGTGTTAAACTTTTTTAGTCATGAAAACAATTATGAGGAGAAAAAACAATTACCTGAACCTCTCTCTCTAGCACATGAAATATTGAAAGCACATGTAAAGAAAACTATTTAGTAAGCTATTGTTTTTAGATTGTCAAACACATGCAACAAAGACATGAATAAACCCATGACACCAACTAGATGCTCTACTTCGGGTGCTTTCCATTTGTCACAACTGGCCGGCCATACATGTCAATTCGTAAATGGAACTGTACCGATTTGAAAGATAAGTTTTTTCCTAGTCCTTCGAATTTCTTCAAAATAAAATGTACCAGTTTCGGAGTGGTTATTTTTCAAGATTTTGCAGCACCATCGCTTTAAAGTGACGCGTTAGAATTACAGACTGGCTGGCCAGTTCTGACAGATGAAAAGCGCTCAGTAATAAATTGTCACTGAACCTGTTGTGGTTTTTTGATTCTCAGATACTCGGCAGAGGAAATTCATTTTAATCTGATGGCAATAGTTTCATCAAGGAAGGCAATTCACCTCAAGGACATTGACCGACTAAACCAGAGAAAAACACAGATTTTGGACAAGGTATGCGAAGCTTATCATTTTATGCAAAGTCTGTCTACTTCCTAATTGAAGTACAACTGTAGGTGAAGTTGGAGAAGTCGTTTGCTTTGGTTTTGCCCTACTGCGCTCTGTGATTGGTTAGCAAAAAGCATCTAAATAGTTGGAAGTCGGATGGTATTTAGAGCGGGAGGAACCAGAGATTCAAACCCACGACCCGTTCTGTTTACTGTCGTTACCGTAAAACCAAGGTGGATTATAAAACGATCTTCCTAATTGAAGTACAACTGTAGGTGAAGTTGGAGAAGTCGTTTGCTTTGGTTTTGCCCTACTGCGCTCTGTGATTGGTTAGCAAAAAGCATCTAAATAGTTGGAAGTCGGATGGTATTTAGAGCGGGAGGAACCAGAGATTCAAACCCACGACCCGTTCTGTTTACTGTCGTTACCGTAAAACCAAGGTGGATTATAAAACGATCTTGGTCTGAATCAGAAAAAAGCTTATTTTTCCTGGTTGAAAATGGTTACAATCTGGGTTGGTCGGAGTGGCTGTATGGAGAGAAAATATTGGATCCGATGTCTTAATGCCACTTTGATCAATTTTAATGCAGGATTGAGAACATTACTGTTAAGTTTATTGTCACCGCAGTTTTCTTCTACTTTTTCGTAAGTTCCCAGGTTAATGTTTTAAGTCCGTTTTGTTGTGTTTTTGTAGGTAGAGGAATTAAAGAGTCAAACGTCAACAGAGGTGAGGAATTGTGATCATCTTCTTTATTAAAAAAAAAGATGGTCTTTAAAAGTAGCCCTTGATAAAATGTAAGAAGAACTTTTCTACCTTTGTACAGCGTTATGGCATGGTGTAAAACAATTGAAGGATTTAACAATTTACATAAATGCAAAGACACAGTTAGAATACAGTGGACGTGTGATTCCGAATGACTTTTCCTGTTGCTACCCAAGACGGAGACAAATCTGCTTCAAGATACACATGGAGCCTTGTTGACTCACAACTAGTTCGCTCAGATGTTCCAATTTTGTTTTATTGTTAGGGAGGAGAGGCAATGGAGACAGATCAAATGGCTTCTTCAGTGAGCGAATTACAAGCTATTATAAAGAACATTGACGGTGAGATTTCAAGATTGCAGACACTTATCGTAACGGAAGACGATAAAATGCTGCGATACAAGGTAGGTCCTTCCTTTTTAACTTGTTTGTTTTTAAACATTTATACGGCTAAGAAAGACACAACAGCATCAGCAACACAATACTACTTAAAAAGCCACCGTTACACGTTGAAACATTTAGCTGAAACTTGTGTCAAGGGCGTAGGAAACAAGTTTCAGCAGGCGTTGCATGCACCGTGTAACATGGTCAGTTTCGTGAAACTTTTTCGAACTTCCGCTGCGAGACAAGTTTCGGCACGAAAAGTAGAACCGCTTTCTACTTCTGCAACGGCTCGCAGTGGTGAAAAAACAAGAGTTTCACCGTGTAACACCAGTTCGTGAAACTGGTTTCGCAGCGCCGTTGCACACAAGTTAAGCTTCAAGTTTGAACGTGTAACGGCAACTTTACACAAAAATCTCTCGGTCTCCAACTTGTGTGGGTTTTTTTTACTACAATTCTTTTCTTCTCTTTTACGTGTATTTTCAATAAACAGAAACATGGTTGCTTCAAATATTGCTGTTAGTGACACAATTTTATATAATTTTCCTTTTATGCAGGTTGAAAACATCAGAAGAAAACACAACTACCTGCCCTTGATCATGGAACTTTTAAAAGTTTTGGCCAAACAAGGAAATTTGGTACCGCTTGTGGAAAAAGTAGGTAGATCTACTTTAAACCTTAGCATAAAAAATGGAAGAGGTGTTGAATCAGCAGGCTCGTATTGTGAAGTAATCTTAAAATGCAATTACATATTTCATTGGAGTACCTATCTTTCGTGCATTATTTTCAATCGCTCATGCAATGTGACAATTCTTTCCAGGTATAGGGTACGGGGGATAGTTTCATCGGCTTTTACCTGGGCCAGGGAATTAATAGCCTGATTCTCAGACGGTCCAGGTCGCTCGCGGCTACACACTCGCGAGCGACCTGGACCGCCGGTCTGAGAATCAGGCTAGGGAAAGAAGTGCAGAAAGGAAAACTTGCAGATTTTCTTACTTCTTAACCTCGAAAGTACTGAAATATTTCCTCTACAGACTCAATTTTCAATTATTTTGAGAGAAAAATTGTAAATCTTTTGTAATTTTATGGGACACGTTTGACAGCTTTCCATAAAAAATAACCACCGATCGATAGAAAAGCGGATTTTTTCGTTTGCTTTGTATCGCATACCTGGCCTGTCTTTGTACTTATTTTTTCACTTTCAACTTATTACTAATTTATTTATTTTCAGGCAAAAGAAGAAGTACAAGCCAAAAAAGCAGAACAAGCCAAATGAATAGAATTCTTCAGCTGCGCTCAACAAAAAATATATTCTTGACCGACTTTTGTGAATTTCATTTGCATTAATACCTGTACAGTTGCAATGTAAAAATGAAATAAAATTTTCTGTTCATGTTTTACATTCACTAGTTTTTCTCTGTGTCAGGTACCACCCGTTGGGTCTAAGCATTACGTCAATAGACCCTCATCACTCGGCGGCCATGTTAAGTCTCGTGGGAATAAAAAGCTTTGTTTTCGCACGGCAAGCCTTGGCCAGACGCGAATTCAGTGCGAGGCTTGCCGTGCGAAAACAAAGCTTTTCATTCTCCTGAGAATCAACATGGCCGCCGTGTGATAAAGGTCTATTGCACACAGGATGTAATGAGCTACTGTTATGGAATGGACCACTTCCAAGTCACTGAGTATACATATTTTTGAATGCAGTTTGTAAAACAGGCGTACATATTTAGCTGAATTTTTTAAAAGGTGACCAAATAAGACCAATGAAAACTTTAACGCTTTTCGTGAAACGACACCAAATCATGGATTTTATGGCTCCGAGAAGGTTTAGAATAATACAAGAGAGAGACGAAAAGAGAAAGATGAGTGCGAAAAATTGACAAGAAAAGTTTCAATTTTTTAATGTAATATTCAAAACACGAGCAGCAGTGTTTTATCGGGATTTAAAACCACGAGGCGCAGCCGAGTGGTTTGAAATCCCGATAAAACACGTGCTACGAGTTTATTGAACGGCTTCAAAAACATTCCTGGAAAAGCGTGTGTCAATAGAGTTCATAACAATGATGCTTTTGTGAACGTTGGAAATTAGCATACGAGAAAAACATTTGTTGGCTTCACACTACAAGCTAAGTTAGTTTCAAGTAAGTACTTGATTCGAGTGCACTTGAAAATCTCAAGTCGCACTTTAGAAAACTTGGCTTCACACCTGGTGACAAAGTATACACTTGAAGCACAAGCTGTCAATCATCGTTCGCGGTAAAATCAGAAATGCCACTGCTCGCCGGAAAATCATGGAGCCTTTACAACGGAAAAACGTTTTATGTTGTTTACTCTTTATTTTGTCTTTAATTTTAACTCAGAGAGTTTTAACATTACAGGAACTGCATAGGTACTTCATTGTTTACGAGTACTTGGCAACAAAACAAAAGAACAGGCGACATCTTCTGAACTGAAAATCGATGGTTCAGGTTGTCGGTAAAGATGAAATTCAAATAAGATCGTAAGTTTAAATCGGCTTTTCCTTCTTTATTATGTTTACTTACAAAAAAGACTGTTCCATGGAGTCCTCAAACTGTGAGGCGTATCCCCAGCCATCTATTTTGATTTTTTTTTTTTTTTGGATTAATTTTAGTTCACGGCAAAATGTTTATCTGTCCTGGCACCGCAGCACGTGGCTTTCGGTTGGTTTCCCTTTTCCTATTGGTCAAGTACGTTCTCAAGTGTGGTGTTGGCCATACTTGGCGGCGTACTTCGGCTTCTTTGAACTACGAAAGTTTCCATGGTCACTAAGTAAAGTTCAAGTTGGTAGGTTTTACCCCTTCACACTCAGAGTAGGTTTCAAGTGCACTTAGATTATACTTACAAGCTCCAGCCTGAAGCCCCCTATTAAATACGGGTTTTAAAACCACTGCACGTGATGTTTTATCGACCATTTGATAGGCCAATGAGCATAAGAAATATTAAAGTGTTAATGAGTTTTTGAAGTGAAGTTTGTCACGTATTCAAGCAGTAAACACAGACACGGCCGATCAGTCTCCACAAAAAAAAAACAACAACAGTAAACTCACAAAAGAACTTATCAGCTTTGAGCTCTCAAAGTGAAACCCTTATCTTAAACAGACATTTCTTATTTTTTACGTTTTTATTACCGCGGTTAACCAACTGCCAGTTCCCCAAGTCTTAACCCAGAGATTTAAGGCAGACAATGCTGGTCTTGATTGTAACAAATTCTATTTCTGTTTTCCTCTCACAGAGCGATTGAATCCGTGCCTTTGACGTCTTTATGCTGTACAAGTTACTTGAACTAACCTGCGTAGCTGACGGTTTCGTTGGGGCCGGCGGCGGAGCCGTGGGAACGAGCCGCGGCAAACCGCGAGAAGACGATAATTTTGATCTTCTCTCGTTTTCGCGGCTCCGCCGCGGGCTACCACCAACGAAACCGCCAGCTACACAGCCTATACCTGAACAGATTGAAACTCTGAGTAATAAATGTTCGCTTCAGGCCTCTCGGCCTGTTCGCGCGAACACCGACTAGCGCCCGAGATTCTAATTGGTTAGGCTCTTTCTTTACGCCGCTGGACGTGTATTAGGCAAAGTCTGTCCTATCCACAATGGATGTTAAGCAGAGTGATCTGCCTTCTCCGCTTCACCACTGACGTCCAAGTTCACTTTTTTTCTGAAGTCATATTCCTCCAGTTCCCTGCAAACTCTCAATAAGAGGTTGTCACAAAACAAACAGAGATGACCGTATGTGGTGAACAGGTTGTCTTTGCAGGATTTCACAGCACTCCGCAGCACATGCATTCCTTTCGATGGTGTAGCCTAACTCGTCATATATTCTCGCCTGGTAACAAAAAACAAAGTGTTAGAGTTGACACTAATAACCTGTCGAAAAAAAGTATTGGAGTAAAGTGTTTTAGTTTTTTCAATGTAATCTATTTTACCTGGGTAATTAATAAAGATAACATAGTAACAAAGACTATTCTTATTGAACGGCAGTTTGTTGTAATTTTTCTTAGGTACCATCCACACCAATGCGTTTTCAAATGTTTCAGTTTTCAAAGCATTTCAATCTGACCCCAGTTGTTCAAAGAGCGGACAACTCTATCCAGCGTATAAATCGCTGTCCAGCGGACAACACGCACTCGAATCAATACATTTTATCCGCTGGATAGAGTTCTCCGCTCTTTGAACGGAGGGAGGGGGGGGGGGGACTGAGTTCGTTTACAAAAGTATGTGTTTCCAATACGTATTCGTGTCAATAGGACATGAAAATAGAAATACCGAGGGGGCGGGGGAGGATGTAGAGGCGTACTCGGATCATTCTTAACGGGAAAGGTAACCCTTTCATACACCTTCTATAGTAAAATGGTACTTCTTTCACATACCTACAGTAGAAAAACTGTCTTTTTTCATCGGTCTGTTCGAGATATTTTGAAAGGCCTTCTTAAATACCTAAATGACAGTTTTCCCTACCAATTTGTATACTTCGGCTCGTGAAATCCCTACCCTTTTACATAACCCCAGCCTGAAAAAGGTTCTAGGAGCCTACCTGCATAGTCCATTATCGGGAGTACCCACCCCCCCCCCCCCCGGAAGTTACAGTGAGCATTTTATTAACTGGGTGCCCACGTATGCACACCTGGCTAGAGACGCAATGGAGCAATAACTTGCTTAGTTCACCTTTAAATCACTGACATGCCTCCCACTTTTTGTTTCAACAATTGAACAAGGTGCGGCTACGTTACCTGATAGTACAATACATCTTTGGTTTTGTTGATAGCACCTAACTTTCTGAATCCTTTCACAATAGTTTCGAGAGCAGGGAGAGTGGAACGCAAGTCTGTAGCAACAAAACAGAGCAACACCGATCAGTTTATACAAGATGCTTGTACTGAATTACAAAAACGAATAACTGGCCACGTTGTTTTTGTTTGGCCATCCTTAGAGACCCAGGGGAAGATAGAGGAGACGAGGAAAAAGTCGAAATGGGCGGGAAAAAATTGCACGAACAAGTAGTTAACTTTGTATGGGAAAAGACAATCAATCCTTTCTGAGATTGCTTGCATGCTTTTACTTTCTATTGACGTCAAGAACACTACAGTTGAATACCCATTTTTCGACCCTCCAAGGGAAACTGAATTTGGTTCGAAAAATCGGGAGTCCCAAAAAATCGCGGTTAAAAATGTGACCGAAGCAAATCCAAGGGAAATAACTTTCGGTTCGAAGAATCGGGAGTTTCTGAATAATTGACATTCCACTGCTATGAAATATCGTACAGTGTTGGTTTCTTTAATCAATTTTGACCGCCATCACTTTCAGCTCGCATTTTAACCGATGAAAATCGAGGGGCTGGTAGTTATGAATCAAAATTCTTGAAGCAGTTCATGGAAAAGTTGGAGCACATTGCGAAACAGAGTGAATTACCATTTTCCCGCCGTGATTTATCCTCGTTTTGCGCTGAAGCAGTCAGCTGGCACTTGACTAATAAGAATCGAGCACAGCACTGGACATACAATGAACCTGCATCACAAAGGAGAAAAACATGACGAACACTAACAACACAAACCTTTTTTAACCATTTATCCCCTAATATCAAAGAACAAATTCTCCTATCTTGACCCCATACTTTTCCAGTAAAAGAACTATTGAGAAATCATCAAAATATCGAGAAAATTCACCTTGGGTGATCATAAATTCTCATGACCTCAGGGGATGAATAAGCATTGATATTACAAGGAGAAAATTGATGCTGATCACTGTTAACTACTCCAAAAGTAATGAAAACTCACCGTGTGACAAAATCTGTACCATGGTCTTCTTCACCATGGTGACGGCCTTTGTGGGCAAACCTAATGAAAGCTTACAAAGACAATAATTTGGTTAGAAACCGAAAATAAAAAGCCTGCACAACCGGTTTAAACGGAAGAAGGAGAAATCAAACGGGAGAGAACATTTCAAACGTTTTAACTTTGTAATTATTTTCATAACTCGACTGACAGATTTTAACAAAAAATGACCTCAAGGCAGAATTTCGCCAAAAATGATTATTTCTTTCCACGGGCGAATGAATCTTTTTTTTTTTTTTTTTTTTTTTTTTTTGGGGGGGGGGGGGGGTGGGGGGTAGCCTCCAGTTGAGAAACCACTGCTCGCAGGGTGGGGGGGATTATATTTGGAATTTTATTCTTGATTCAGACCCGAGTAAGAAGAATACAGTCAACTCTCTCGTAAGCGACCACCCTTGGTGCACGACAAAGTGGTCGCTTACGGGAGGTGGTCGCTTACGGGAAAGATCAATAAAATAAGCCTAACGCTGGACTGATAAATTAATTACCTAAAAATATTACCCTAGCAGCTAAAATTAGGCAAATAGAAACTAATTTATTTGATTTTTTCACGTCTATTCATTCTTCTGACGAAACTTTGTGTAACATTTTGGAACAGATCACTGTAACATTTCCCATTTACCTACAGATCTAATTATAGTAATCTTCTCTGTCTGTAAACTGTCAGTTGTCCGGGGTAGCGTCATTAAAAATTGAACTTTTGTTGCTTCTGAGTAATTATGTACTCAGATCATACGCGAATATTTTGGGTGGTCGCTTATCGGAAACGGAAAACAAAAGAATATGTCAAATTTCTGGCCTAAAAAGTGGTCGCGGTCCCTTAGAAATTTGAGTGGTGGTCGCTTACGAAAGAGCTCTTGAAACAGTATTTAACTGAGAAACAAAACGGTTGTTTACGAAGTGGTCGCTTACGGGAGGTGGTCGCTTACGAGAAGTGGTCGCTTTGAGAGAGTTGACTGTACAGGGAATTCTTGCGGCCCTTCATCTAAACTAATGTAGCCCCTGTCGCGCATGTTGGATTGAGCAAACAGTCAGGCTGCGAGCCGTTGATTTGCATTGCCATTAAACTTCCGCTGTAGGATATGAGGGGAAAGGGATGACCGTTTGCCGTCTACTTTTTTCACAAGTCATTTTCCAGGGGAGGGCAGTACCTCCCCAAACTTTGTCCTTTCACCATAAAAAGCGTTCCCGTAATACCTGTATTTGTGCGATGTAGAGTGAAGCCAAGGCGGCTACATTGTCCAGGAAATGCGAGCATGAGACGGTTAAACAGTTCAGGGCGTACGGTAAGGCAGAAACTGGGTCCTCTAGTAACAGGAACAGCTGAGTTAGCGCTAGAAGAATTCTGTGGGTGAAAAGAAAATATAGCGTTTGAACAACTACGTAAAAAAAGAACGTAATTTAACGATTTATGGAAAAAAAAGTCTTCTAACATTGAAAAAAACCGAGCAAACAATGAGCACGTTTTTACATTTTTGAGCCTACAAGGTCACTTACTCACTTTTTTTTACACAATTTCCTTTATGTGAGTATTTAACAGTGCAAACAAAGCAGCGCAAAATAGCAACATAAAACGTCTCCATCTCGGCTGAACCCTAAAGCCTGGTTTTCACTAGCGACGCAAGCACAAGAAAAGGAAAAATTTTGACACTTGTGTTTGCGCTTGTGCTTACGCTTGTGTCGAGGCAGTTTTCACGGTTAAGTAAGCACTCTTATGTTTGCGCTTGCGTCGCTTGTGAAAACCAGGCTTAACCACCAATGTGGTTCATTTTGCAACAACATCTACCTCTGGAGCCAAGAGTATGACTTTGTTACTTGGACTAGTACGATAATTACAACAGACTCGAGCGGTATTGAACCGAGTGTCGTAAAACCAAAGTAATTATTCTGGCCACTGAACCACAACAGACGTAAACAGCGCAATGAACCAATCAGAATTCCAAGCAAATACATGTAACCGGCGCCAAGCGCGGGAAAATTCGTCAGAGCAGATCACGATTACTTCTCATTGGTTGAGAAAGTGGCGCTTGTTTTGCTAACCAATCATTGAGCGTAATAAAGCAAAACCAAAGCAAACTCAATTAATCGCTGTAAGACCAGTACTAGTAAAACTGAGAGATTGTGGGTAAAATTGCCATTATGCATCACGATCGTGTATTACCTGGCTTGATACTCGGCAGCTGATTTCTTACCATCGTTTATGAACACTTTGTCTCTGGAAGTTACATACAATAAGACAATAATTGACATGAGGCAATGAACTTCATCTTCTAGGCTATGAATTCTCCCTTTTAAAATTGCCGATATGTACAATACTAGTCATCAATCAAAGACTACCATTTCTCAAAGGCTGTTGATATGAAAAGCAGTGAAGTTTTCGCTATTGAAATTCTACATAATATAATGTTTCATTACCTGGAACTCTCAAGAAGCTTCTGCAGTAAAGGGAACACAGCAGCATAATCTCCGGTATGAAGCATGTTTAAAGCTAACCTAAAAACAAAAAATATAATTATTAATCACCAGACTGCGAATAGTCTCCCTCGGCCCTGGCAGCCGTTGTGTGTCTCGTCACGCAACGCTTTTCCCCACAGGAGCGTTGCGTGACGAGACGCAGAACGGCCGCGAGGGAGACTAGACTGCGCACAATTGGTATTATTCTTATACGATGGTGGAGGAGGGAGAGGGGAAGCTGGGGGGATATCAAGACTGCGCAACATACAAGCAGGAAAGCAGCTAAGCCGTGCACTCGTTACTTATGCCTCAGAGATTCCCCAGACATTACTCAAAGATAACTCGACTATCGATTCTCACAATTTGCACACCATTACCTTTGAATAGAATTATTAGAGAGATTTAAATCTTGTAACGTTCGCGCAAACAGCAAACGGCAGAAATGACCACGTGACCGTGTTTCTCCTCCATTTGCCGCTCGCCGTTTTCAGTTTCTCGTTAAACTTCAGTAGTTTTGCGTTAGCGTCAAAGGTCAGAATTATTTTGCATTACGCTCATCTATCTACTCAGTTTTTCAAGAAAACATAAACGCAAATCCCACGCTTTATCAGAATGTTTGAAGAGCTTCTTCCTTTCTGTCGTTCCTATTCTTTTTTCTTTTTAAACTTAAGCTTTTTTTTTTGCTCTGACTTAACAGCGATATGGTTTAATCTAACGGTATTTCTTTTGTTTCTTGTTCTTTAGTGTCTTCTTGTTGTATCATCATCGTTATCCTTTGGATGGTGGTCCCGTTGGTCTTGAATAAATATTTGGAAAAGCAATGCCCGTGCGAGACACTCTCCTAAGCTCCTCATGGTGTTTAAATTGAATCGTATATTTATTCTTATTTAATGCTGTAAAGTTTCGAAAGCAACAACTGACCCAACCAAAGAAGCAGGAGTTGACGATAGAAAATGGCTGCTAATTCTGAAAGTAACAAGGCACGTTACTGCGGAAACTGTCGCATACAGCTAAACAGCTTGAGAAAAGAAGAGAAACGGGGGTGGGGGGGAGGGAAAATAGCAATAAAAGGAACTTGTGAGACAGTGGAATTGGGACAATAGACCTTTATCACACAGCGGCCATGTTGAGTCTCAGGAGAATAAAAAGCTTTGTTTTTGTGCCTCGCACTAAATTCGCGTCTGGCCGAGGCTTGCCGTGCAAAAACAAAGCTTTTTATTCCTCCGAGACTCAACATGGCCGCCGAGTGATAAGGGTCTATTAGGAAAAGCAGCGCAGTATTGCATTGTGTTACATGACAAAGGAGATCTGAGGTGAAAACCGAGAGCCAAGGTTGTGGAAAGCATGCCCCCCCCCCCCCCCCCCAATATACTGTACATACATGTCTGTACCTGTACTCTGCTTCAGATTCATCCACTGCTGCTAGTTGTTCTACGCATGTCTTTGCTCTATCCATGTCTCCCTGGAGTAAGGCTCTACTGTGGTCTATCCTGGCCTCTGCTGTCATCCACAGCTATAAGGCAAACCCCACAGTACCATAACATACCATACCACACCATACCATACCATACCGTACCGTACCGTACCGTACCGTACCGTACTATAACATACCATACCATACCATACCATACCATAATACCATACCATACCATACTGACTTTTATTTATACACGATTTCGGATTAGTTTTAAAGCAACAACTTGTGGGGTAGTATTTGAACTTAACAACTACTGGTATTGCTTATGTAACTGACGGCAACATAATTTGAAATACAAGTCCAAAAGTATGATACGAAGTAAAAAAAAACGGCGGTGTTTTATCAGGTTAAGCTTATACTCGAATCCTTTCTTGATTTCTTGAATGTCTGTCGTCCGTAAACGTAATTCTAAATATCTCTAATATTACTAATAGTGAATAGAACTTTAATTTTTTTTCATTTTCAGAATTTGAGAGAGGCTAAACTAGTCACAAGCTAACTTGGTAGAGCTTTTTGTCACGAGCGAATTACCCACCTTCGATAGATTAGAATGTTCAGGAAATTTGGATCTGCAAAAAGATATGATTTCCGTGGCCTCTTGAAACATACCCTGCAACAGTAAGCACACAATGAGACAGTGTCAAAAGTATTATGAAATTCAATTCCACTATACATGTCTTGTTCGATTGTACAGAATTTGATAGATTTTCTTGTGTTTAGGATAGGAGAGAGTCAAGTTGTATTGAGATCAGTGTGGTGGTGTGCAGATGTTACAAATATATCGGAAGTCAAATCAAGCAGGCTCCCGTGGGTGGAGGTATGTGGCACCAAAGGATATGGTTTTTGAGTCGTTATGGTCTGAAATTGGGCATAGATTTTTACCACTTTGGTCTAAAAGTCTGAAAACGGGGTGCGACAGAAATTGGTATGGATTCAGGTCAGAAAACTGCATATTTTGGTCTGAAGTAGGATGGGGTTTGGAGAACCAAGCCACATATTCCGAAGTGTTTAATTAATGAGAATTTACTGAAGTCGTTTTTCAACTCAGTTCTTGTTGAGTTCTTTCTTGTGTTTGTATGTAAAAACAAGGGCCCAGCTTGTTAATTACAAGTGCAAACGTAAGGGGAGCAGGGATGGCGCAGTGGTGAGAGCAATATGGCCCGGGTTCGATTCCCGGACTCGGTGTCATATGTGGGTTGAGTTTGTTGTTGGTTCTCGTCCTTGCTCCGAGAGGTTTTTCTCCGGGTACTCCGGTTTTTCCCTCTCCTCAAAAACCAACACTTCTAAATTCCAATTCGATCTGGAAAGTGTCCCCAATTAGTGCTCTGCGCTAAATACATTGACACTTTAATAAAGTGATTTATTTATTTTTTATTTTTATTTTTTTTATAAAATTGGCCTCCGGATGTTGCCAATCATGAAGCACTCCTGAAGATGAATATCAATTACCTTGTCTGCATGCTGGTCTGCCAGACTGCACAGTGACAAACAAGTGGCTTCCGCACTTTGTATTCCAGTACCTCCACCAACTGAAGACATGGTATCCTGACCTGTTGAGGTGCTTAGCTGGAGTGGAAACTGAGCAAAGATGCCTGCAATGCAACTTAGAAAACAATAAAAAGAATTCAAAACACAGATGGTTACAAACAGAACCACAAAATTTGAGTTTCACAAGGCTGCAACATTGTATTATTGGGTAGGAATAATAAGCCAATTTTGGAAAGCCCTGGAGTACTTCTGGAGTGTTAAAAAAAAGGGTTAAAACCTGTTAGCTTAGTTAATGATTTAAGTTGTTTAAAACTCAACCAATTTTGAAACACAAAATTCTCTCCAATAATAGGCCCTCTAAAAGAAAGCCCTTCCCTAAAAATAAGCCTTTTGAATGAATGCAAGCCATGCCACAGTGTTCCAGTTAACTTTCAAAAAGTTTTAAGTGTCAATTCTTTCCAAATCTTCTTATGTTTACTACCTACTTTGCCGAGTCCGAGAAGCCAGCTTTGTAAGTTTTTTGACATGAGAACCCTCTCTTGTATTTAACACTGCATGGTTTATATTCAGAATTTTAAACTACCGTAGAACCTCCCGTAAGAGACCACCCAAAATGCCATGATTTGGTGGTTGTTTACGGGAGGTAGTCGCTAACAAGAATCGAACCAGAGGGAGTCTCTTCCGGGAACAGGTCTGACACAACTACTTATTTGAAGAGAATTTGTTGCATACATTTTCCTAGTTACAACACAAGCAGTGCTAGGTTGTCACTAAAGTTCCCTGTAAACTCTGAGTAGCGTAGTGTATACGGACATGGAGATCAGACCATGTGTCAAGCGGTTGCTTACAAAGGTTTAAAAACAATGAAAATCATAATGGTGTCACCTTGAAAAGTGGTTGAAGTCGCTAACAAGAGGTGGTCGTTTATCAGAGGTTCCAACTATAGGACTTTGACCGGGAAAAATTTGGTGTTTTGGATAGGTGGACACTTACAAGACGTGATCGCACATGGAGGTTCGACTGTATTTCGCCATCCTCTTTCCCTACCTAACCTGTTGCAAAAGTTATTGCAGTACTTACTCTTTACCATAGAGCTGCCATGTTGCTGCTTGCTGAACATGTGCTGCAGCCATAAGGTCTGACAGAGAATTCTGAGAGTTCACAATGTTGATTTGGGAAAGGTTCTGTAAAACCCTAGAAGACAAAAAGAAAATCAGCAGGCTGTTGATTGCAGTAAGATGAAATATTCACATGCGGAACTCCTCAACTGGGCACAACATATCTTGTTGGCTATCTATCATCTCATATCCAATGGGGGCTCATGGAATAATCATCATTAAAACAACAATCTTTATTTATTTCATCATTAAGTGCACATTAAATTTATAAATACATTAAATGTATAAATACAGAGAAATGCAACTTCTTTTACTAAATACACTGGACCGCGGGTAGCAAAAGCTAAACGAAGCAGGCAGAGTAAGACAAAAAGAAGATATACAATATATTAAAGAGACACTAAAAGAAATAAGGGAGTAGAATATATTAAGAGAATGAAGTGATTACTTTATGAAATAAATAAATAATTAATTTTACTCACTTGGGAGGAGGAGCAGCATTCATAGCATCATACTGGCAATGGCTTAGCATTCCAAGTGATGTTAAATACTGAAACAGAAGCAGAGCAGGTCAAAGTTGTCAGGATGGTTGCTCTTTTGTGCACAATAATCATCACTGCCTATTAGTGTTTTAAGACAAAAAACTAACGATAGGAGGAGATGACATAATTTTGACAACTCCGTGTCATCATTTTCATTATGAAATGTAAATACGCAGAGTAAAAACGATCAACATACAAGTAATGAGTTTTGAAATTTACACAATAGATTAAGAACACTAAAATAATTAAGGTAACTGTGAAAGTACAAATATGTTCAATATTTCAAAGAAAAAGTTTGACACAAATGCCAATTAATGATACCATTAAAGATATGTATGGGGAGCAGGGATGGCACAATGGAGAAAGCTCTCACCCAGACTAGTCAGCATATGTGAGTTATATTTAATAATAATATTATTAATTATTAATATTATTGTTGAGGGTCATGTTCCTTACTGCAAGAGGTTTTTTCCAGGTACTCTGCTTTTCCCCTCTCCTCAAAAAACAACATTTCCAATTTTCAATTCAATCCCAAATCTGAGGGCCAAAGGTTTGTTGGTAATTAGACTATTGAGTATTACCCTTGTTAAATAAAGTCTAAATTTAGTTTGTAGTTTTTGAATATTAAATGAAAACACATACAGGTATCTTGAGTTCTGCAGCCCTGGCAACAAATCTGTCCAACAAAAGCTTTGCTTGAGAACTGCCTTCCTGTTCCAGTCTGTAAAGCCATCCCTGTAAGCAGAAAAAAAAATTGAGTTATGTAAATTCCTTGCTGAGGAAATAGGGGGATCACAAGTTCTAATCTTAAAGACGGTGATTTGTTAAGGCTTCATGTATTTAATACTGAGACTGTCTTAGAGTCAAGGGGGCCATGTGCCCTGCTTGAGAACTAACACTCCAGCAATGGTCATAAATGAGGTGTCCCAATGAACTTGAGCTCAAGTGCGGGTCATTTTTTCAAAATTTTACTAAAAAATTCACTGACCTTAACTCATAGGATAATTAGGTTTGCAAAGACAACAAACTTCAATTCAATTAAAAAAAATAAAAACTAATCCTGAGCCAACACAGTGGCATCTCAGACAGCTTGTCATTGTTTTCTGCCATTTTTTTTTCTTTCTTTTTCTTCACACAATACTAATGTTCTTGAATTTTGACTTACAATTCATTTTATAAAATTAATCTTGTGAAAAAATGTAAGACCACAAATATATTTGCATGTAACCTACTGGTAACTGGCATACAGATTGTTACTTAAGAAAGATCTAGATTGCAACTTGTATTCAGTATAATTATGAAGAAGTGGATATATTAACAAAGTTTTGAAGGGTGACCACTGAGCAGCAATGGGATGCAGGTCAACAAAGTTTCCTTTATCAAACCATTACACATAACTGGTTAGAAGAGAACACTTTGGAGATACGGTACCTAAGAATTATAACAATAATCGTTATTAAGGGATACATGTACACTTTTGGTACACCTGTGGTTACTTTATTTTTCTTTCCACCATTGCATAAAAACATTTGACTAGTGGAAGTTTGTTCTTGTTTAAGGCCCTGAGAAGACTTACCAAACAGTGTTCCAAACATATGTGGTCATTTGTCTCCTGTGCTATTTTTATGGCTTCCTTTAGTGCTGCCAGTGCCTCTTGTCTAAAAATCAATCAATTTTGTTTTGTTATACTTACAGACACAACCACATTGTATTAAAATATGTCACGGTAACATGATGCCAGTTTTCACTCTAAACAGAAAACCAACAATGCCTGAAGCTGTCATGTGTTGACTTGAGTGATGGGTAGTCAAGCATGAAGTGCCCTTTCCTTCCAATAGCACAGCTCACAATGCACTAAGAACCAAAACCTCAGATGGTTCATCAGTGCTTTTGTCAGAACTGGCTGGCCAGAAAGGTCAATTAAGTGATGGAATTCTCCAATTTGAAGGCTTGGTTATAAATACACCAGTTTTTCAAATTAAAATAGCACTTACATTTCTCCAAGAATTTGTAGATCCTGGCCTTAAAAATGGCACACTCCATTTACAAACTGACCGTTCTGGCTTACCAGGGGCCGGTTTCTCAAAAGTCCCTTTAACTTGCCGGGCCCGATAAGTATATTTTTAAATTTTTTTTTGCCGATTACATAGTGATTACGGACATGGTACTTGGCCAATGTTTTCAAATTAGTATAAGAT
This sequence comes from Pavona decussata, assembly GCF_977016875.1. Taxonomy (NCBI): domain Eukaryota; kingdom Metazoa; phylum Cnidaria; class Anthozoa; order Scleractinia; family Agariciidae; genus Pavona; species Pavona decussata. The sequence goes on along the minus strand of NW_028145602.1, from coordinate 221,116 downwards.
TTGAAAATTTAGTATTCAAAGCTAACAAAAATTGGCTTCTGCTAACAAACATTTATCACCAAAGACACTTATCGGGCCCTGTAAGTTACCGGGACTTTCAAGAAATGGGCCCCAGTTCTCACTAATGGAAAACACACTAAGACTCTGACCACTGATCAGACTCCTCAAGTAAAAGGCAGATGTTAACTGTAAAATTGCAAAGGAGCCACTGGTAGCCCGACCACCTAGAACGTAACTTGGTTTCTCCTGAATAAAGCAACTAATAGTTTTGTTACTACCCCCTGGATGAGATACTAGTCTCCTCATTGCACTGTTGCCCACAGCAGTATCTCACCAGAACCCATTTATACACCAAGGTGAAGAAAGACATCAAGGAATCCCTGATCATTAGAACTAGCATCCAATGTGCTAACCACTACACTGACACACCTCCACTCGGGTCAAAATAGTGGCACAGTAACCACACACAGTTGGCACACCTCTGCTATAAAAATAAATTTACTCAGGAGACAGGATGAAGTAAATAAAAGTTCATACCTGTGACCGAATCGACAGTGAAAAGCTGCAAGGATCAGGGCAGCGTATCTGAATCTGTGACACCGTTCAGCCTCACTTTCTTCTGAATCACTGAGTATTTTACTTGCAGCAGATTCTCCATGCCATTGTTGCCGGTCAAAGTAATGATAAAGGCTGTCCAGTGCACCCTTGAATTCCTTTGTTCTCAAACAGTTGAGAAAGCTTGCATAATGCTGTTGCAGAAGAAGGAATGCCTTGGATTGTTATTGACTCTTGACTGAACCACAGACGACAGGTTTTACCGAAATGTTCCTATTACAGAGTGATTTCAGTTCAATGTTAAATCTCAATAAAAAGTGTTACTCATTTTTTGCATAACATGTGATGACTACCAGCTCTTCCAAACTCTTTGGACCCTAAAAATATTCATTATCCATACCTTTCAATCAATGAACAAGAACACAGGCTATGCACCTCAACAAATGAAACGTTCGTTCGTTCGTTCGTTCGTTCAAGGTACACATGTTCAAGGTACACTTTTTAGAATTTTTTCATGAAATGCGCAAAATTTTTCTATCATGTTGATGCCATCCTTGGCAAATGGCAAATGGTCTTTAGAAAATCATTTGCGAAATTTATGTCAAAGATCACAAGTCTCACACTCTTGATTTTTTGCATGAAATCATCTTGGAGGACCAATTTCTTTTACTTGGCTCAGAAAACTTCAGACTTACAGAAAAAATTCTAGTCTTGCCAACTCACAAAGTCTATGCACCTCAACAAATGAAACATTCGTTCGTTCGTTCGTTTCTTACTTGATTTCTTACAAATGCGCAAATACAAAATGGATAATAACTTACAGCCTCTGAGATGTTAGGAGAAGCTTTTAAAATGTCATTGATTCTTGACTGCAACTCTGGTGATGGTAGGGCCTCTTCTTCAGTGGACTGAATCAGTGACACCTGTTTGGAAAAATCTTTCAATTTAATTAATACTTTTCCGCTGATTATTTGTCCTTGTCATGTGAATGACCTTACATACACTACCCAAAAGAATTGCAAACAAGCTGCTTTTTCGATAATTACCTGCTTTGCCAGGAAGAACTCCGCTTGCCTGCTTGACACAGAGCCTTGGAGGAATGGTTTTCTGTAAAGACAGAAAGCATACATTTATTTCAGACCTAGCCAACTTAGAAAGTGACTGTTTAAAATTATAAAATTTAGTAAAACAGCCTTTCCTTAACCATAATGTGTGGGCCTGCTGGCATGGAAGAAGGGTGCAAGTGATGATTTGACCTTAAAATCCAATTTTCTCTAAATTCATTCTTATTTGGCATGGTTATAGTCTCAGAAACATACATGTACTTCATATTTATATTGTGATTTATGGGCCCAAATTGGCCTAATGCGCAGTTCTAGAAAATATCCATACTACCCCCATGGGAGGTTTTTTGTTTTGTTACCCCCGTCCCCCCAGGAAATTCCAGTTTAGCTTCATACTTTGCTTCTAATCAAAGTCTTTAAGACCCCTCTCCCCCTAGGAATTTCCAATGACCTTCCATGGGGTGGGTACTGCACAATAAGCTTACGGCTTTTGCCTAAAAACTGACCCAGCTGATGCTTGAAATGATCTCCTTTCTTCTCTGTTAAAAGCTAAACGAAAGTTCTAAGTGATAACAAGTCTGTAGGCCGAAGTAGTAAAGATTCTAAAGGCCACATTGTAGAGTGTATATGATTTGGGGCTTGGGTATGTCATGGAGGTGTTCATACGTAGAGGCTCAACTGCTGGCAACAAGATTAACTAGAAAGCTGGGCCGTCTAGTTGCTGTCAGGTATAATACAATCATGCAGTTGCAGATGATGGGCAAGGACAAAGGGACTCCTTGAAAATTTGACAGAAAAATTAATTCCTTATGATGAAATGGAAGAATCTTCTCCACGAGAGAGAACAGTTACGAGTAGGCCCCAGTCACAGTGGCTGGGGGCTGGGGTGTAAGCATGTGCATACCTGCCCCTGATGTTCAAGATACACTTTTTAGATTTTTTTCATGAAATACACATTTTTCTATCATGTTAACATTGGCAAAATAATGGCAAATGGTCTTTCAAAAATCATTTGTGAAATTTAAGTCAAAGTTCACAAGTCTCACACTCTTGATTTTTTGCATGAAATCATCTTGGAGGACCAATTTCTTTTACTTGGCTCAGAAAACTTCAGACCTACAGAAAAAATTTTAGTCCTGCCAACTCACAAAGTCTCAAACTCATCAATCTCCACTCCTTATAAAAAACGTCCTTCTCAGAGGAGTATCTCTTTTCAGCACATTAACCCTAACCTGATCTTCTTGGTGACATTTTCTTCCTCTTCATTTTCCACACTCTGCATGCTTACATCCATGCTGCTATCCATCTCATCATCAACATTACCATCTTCACAGCTTTCCAAGTAGGTCTTTAGTAGATCTACGAAATGACTCACTTGGCTGAAACTCATCTTGTGAAATGATAGGGCCATATGTCTTGTAAACAAACCTGGAATAATAAACATTATTTAAAACTGGATCATTGTATAATATAATTCAAGCAATTTGAATGGTTTAGCAGCCATTATACCATGCCCGAGAGATAGAGCCCATTAAATTGTCTTCTAATAAATATTGTTCTTGCAAAGTTAAATCAGCAAAATCTAGCAATATTTCTGGATTGTTTTCAATAAAACAATAACTCACGTTTGTTGGATATGAGAAGATTATAGCCAACTCGGCGCTACACGCCTTGTTGGCTATCTATCACCTCACATCCAACGTGCGCTCATGAAATAGTTGTTAATTATAACCCACCAAATAATGTCTGCACATTCTCATTCAACAGAACACTTCTCATGGTACAAAAGTAGAACAGCGGCTAGATCAGAGAACAATAGCCATCCGATTTGATAACAGTCGTCCTGTTGTTTTGTTTTTTTACAAGGAGAATAAAGAAAGAAAGTCACAGTTTAAGATCTTAGTTATTGTAATCCAATCTCAATTTGATGAAATCTTGTAAAACAATTAGCTTGAATTTATTTGCCAATGGATGCAATCAAGCCATGACAATAACTGGATGTTTCATCTTTTCCACTGTAGAGTGGGCACATTTCAGAAATTAATTGGAGGGTTATAAAATAAATAAACCCCTACAGGCAGCTGATATATCGGAGTATGATGTCCTCAGATTTAAAGATTGTCATCAAAATTTCACAGTTGCCCTCAAAGCTTAGCTTCTTGGCCAGCTGTTTACTTTTAGGACAATCTTCAGTCTTATATACAATGTAGGTGTTTAATACAGTACATATAAAAATGACCACCCTGTCGTTAAAATCTATTTTTCTGACAGAGGACTCACCAAACAAACTTTTCTTATGCAAGGCAGGCTCTTGTCCTATCAGAAGTTTTTGCAAGGACTGAAAGAACTCAGAAATGCCAGAAACTCCACTGACTACAAGCCCATGCAAGCTACATGTACAAGAGACAAATGAAATGAATACAATTATGTCAGGAGTTCAGGACTGTCTACAAGTGCTAGGGACAGGGGATCCCCACCGCTATTTACTTATGAACCTAAACTTAAATATGCTCAACAAATAAGGCATAAAGACCACTGAGTTTTGTGACTGTTTTCCCATTTACAATTTCCATTTTCCCAGCATTTCAAAACTACCAACAGTGAAGAGCTCAGTGCAAAAGAGGTGAATGTGCATTTTAAGCCTTGAAACCCAAATTTAATTACTCCACATCAGCTCTATCTACCTAACATCCAGTCAATAATCTAAAAACACAAAATAAAGAATATAGACCACAGAAAACTGCCATCAAATTGTTAATTATCTTATAATGCTCTTTCCCAGCTCAGCTAAGTACCTTGATGCATGATAAGGGACTAAAGCATGTGTGTAATTAGGATAATAGTAAGTAGTGTAGGTTTCACATTGTAAATAACAAACATAGGGTATTGCAAGTATTGTAGTGCAGTGTACGTATTCATATTCTAAGTAGTGCCTTTGTGTTACAAAAATTATTTAAAGAAAATGAAAAAAATATATATCCGGTTATAGGTGGTTGAAGAAGGCTGTAAGTAGTTTATTTCAATGAGGTTTAGGTTGTGCTGGAAGCACTATAAATTTTACAAACAGCTTGTTTCCAATTGTATCTATTACTACAGCTGACATTTGCCTCCTTGACAAAACCCAGATATAATCTCAGAGATCTGTCACAGTTCGGGATTCAGTATTACAATGCAACTTTACAACTCCTTTAAAGCAAGCCATGATGGATTACCACCAATTCTGGTTTGATTGTGATCATAAATTTGTTCAATGCAAATTAAAGTCTCCATTTACCTTTTAATGAGCCAGCCAGGCAAACGAACATCCACAGCCTTAAGTTGTTTGGATAGCTCAGACAATTCAAAATCTGGAGCCTGAAAGAGAGAAATTTTAGCACTTACTTAGAATAAGCATCAGAAGATAAATCCTTCATTATTATTATTATTATTATTACTATTATTATTATTATTATTATTATTATTATGTGCAGTTGCTAAACGTATGGATGCTAAAATAGAACCACATAGGGCGCGCAGCGTAACCTATGCGATCTGAGGGAACTATAACAAGCAAGCTGCTAAGTTAAAAAAAAAATTAGCGATAAAATATAAAACTCTCATAGACAATCAAAAGTTCTCTAATACCAAAACTATATTGAGCTTCTATGCCATTCCCTCAAGGAAAGTCAATTGAAGGTAGCTTTGAAGGTTCTCACTATGTTGAGAGAACTCGAGATGGTAGCCTTCTGCATCCTTCTCAATACGTCATAACCCATGCTGCCAAAGAGCTTCCTCATTGTCAGGTCTACATCCCTTGACCATCCCCCAAGCACGTCAAGGATGATGTTACATTGTTTAACGTCATAGCCAGGGTACCGCTTCTTCAGCTCAAATAGCAGTGGCTTGTACTTGACCGTCTTCTCCTCGGACTTCTTTTCCCGATGCTCCATCCACGGGCAGGACATCTCCACAGCCCACACCTTCTTATTCTTGTGGTCCACAAATCGAGCGTCCACTCTGTTAGCCTTGACAATGGTATGTTCCGCATAAACTGGAACATCCTAAAACACTAATGCCTCAGATGACTCATTGGGCACTGCACACGAGTACCAGGGAGGAACTGAATCAATTAGCCTCAGATCCCTCGTCATTTCAAAAAAGAGGACCTTCAGTGCTGCGTTGTCTTTCTAGGTACTTAGACTGGGCCAGAGCAGAGCAACCCGCTAGCACATGCGCAAGCTTCTCAGGAGATTTCCCACACAGTCTACACGTGACATCACCCTGTTCTGCACCTGTTTTTTGGACTGTGTACACCTTACTGGGCGTAAGCTGCTCGTACAAATCCACTACCCCAGCGATATTATTATTATTATTATTATTATTATTATTATTATTATTATTATTATTATTATTATTATTATTATTATTATTATTAATTGTTATTATTACTCAGGAGGCTGGTATTTCAGAGAATAATACCCAGGATGAAAGACTGACTGTAGAATGAAGGGTAGTGGTGAAATTTTGTGGACAATCTTCCAGCTGAGAATATGGGGTATGTATCAGGCAAATATTGACAGTTTGTGGTCTGACAGCAGCTAGTCTACATTTAATACTCAGTCTAAAGTCTGCATTTTATAGAAAAAGCCTTTGATACTGGGGTATCCAATCAATGGAAACTGATGATTTTGGAAAAGTAATGGCTTGAACACTCCTGACACACTGATGTGGAAAAAGTTTGCAACCTGTAGGGGTATAGAATGGTCCTTCAAAAATAATGGGTCTCAGCAAATTTTAGGCGGGTCTCGAAATCTCGGCGTCTCAAACTGGAGTCTCGGAATCTCGAGCTCGAAAAAATAAAGCTGGTCTCGGAATCTCGCATTTTGAAATTTGAACCTCGGAGTCTCGCAAACCAAGCGAAAATTAAGTCTGAATAAACCGTCCTAAACTGACAACAAACAATAATCTTGAAAAACTGGGAACGGCTCAACGGCAATCGCTTCTGCAGCTTCTGTGAAACATGTAAGCTTGGACGAATTCTGCTCGCAAATTGCCGTACTATGCTTTTCGGCAGTGTTAGTAAAAAACATGTGATGCATCGCGACGTCTCGGGCTCAGATTTAGAAAAAGTAGTTAAAGGCTGGTTTCCATATGATCGCAGATCGCAATAATGTCTGCGATCGTCTGCAATCATATGGAAACCAGCCTTCAGATAGAACATGGTTCTATCTTCTGCAATCGTCTGTGATCGCGATCGCAGGATCGCAGAAGTAGTTTCCATATGATCGCAGACAATCGCAGACCTTATTGTGATCTGCGATCTGCGATCATATGGAAACCAGCCTTTAGTCTCGGTCTCGGATTTTAAACGAAGGTCTCGGCGTCTCGGCGGGTCTCGGATTTTACCATTCTATACCCCTACCTGTTGATACCAGCTAATCACTAGTTAAGCTATCGATTGATGTTGGGAATCGATAGCAATCGATAAAAGTCACACAAATTTTCTTCATCGATTGGTTATTGGTTAACAATATCAATCGATTACTTGGTATTGACTGGTATGGATTGCCATCGATTGTCTTCTATCATCGATTTCATTGATTTATTCGATTGGATACCCCGGCTAAAAACAACTTAGGTATATACTCCATGGGCACAACTTACTTCAAATAATTCCAACAGAAGTAAAGACAATTTATGACTGCATCTTCTTAAACAGTCTGAATATTCTTCTTGATCTTCATCCGTGGAGCTCATGAATTTGATGAGTATCAAGAGAGAAACTTTGTGAGGCGAAACCCACAATGCTGCCGCCATTTTGAAAATTTTCGTGTTCAAAGATTAGCGCCAACCTCTTTCCCGTGGGGCAAAATCTTATTCCAGGGGAGAGGTCCCCTTGTAAGCCTTGCAGATGATGAATGTTGCAGTTAAACTGAAATCAGAAGTGAAAAAATTCTTGAAGTAATTTTTAGTGAATATAACGAAAGGCTTGATAATCTGCAGATGAGGTATTTTATTTACCGGTTTTCCCTTCAATGAGCCTGTCTCCACCCCCTCCCACAAAGTATAACTGGAGCAACCCAGAATTCTTTGCGCGAAGCAAGAGGGAAAATGGCGGCGGAATCGAGGAAGAGAGTTGGTACGTGACAACAAGCACAACTTTTTAGTTGTCCCCGTCACCATATCTCGATTTCCATAGGATGATTTTTACGCTCAAAGAAGTCATTAAATGGTTGGGACTATCGATCTTTGAACTATGGCTTCACATTGTGACAATTTTTATATTTTCTGTGTTGGTGGCAGTGAAATTGGAAGGCGGAACATTTTCATGGTGGAACGTATTTATTCCTTTGTTCGCTTGCGACGGTTGTGTGGCTTACTTCTCAGCGATTGTGTTCATAAGACTTTATTTAGCCGGTGACAGGCGTTTAGCAGCGATGAGAACGTTATGGAGCGCTTGCGTGGTGGCGTTATTGTTAACTTATAAGATTACTTTATGTCAACGTCTTGAAGGCATTCGAGAAACTGATTACGCTGTCATTCACGTACCACTGTTCATCCTGCTAAAAATGCTCGCTGTGCGGGCTTGTCAAGTAGACTACTGACCTCAAAGATGGGAATCCACGAAATTAACAGTATTCTATAGTTTGAGAAGATACAAAGTCTCTTCACTGTCTGGTTGGATCACATGATTGGAATCGAAACGAAAGGCATCATCAAAAGTGATAAATCACCACAGAGTTTACAGTGCTGTATTGGATTAAATAGTATAAATTTTAAAGTACTTATTGCAAATTTTACAGAGCCACTTTTGGAAGGTAAACACTGTGGGACAATGCTTCCACAGTGGATAACCTAAAAATTACATTGTACCATGATAAGACTCCACATGAATGTTTCAGTTTTCATTGCCCTCACTTGTGTGAATGTGGATCGGTTGGTTGGTTAAAAAAGGAAGAAAAAGAAAGGCAGAGAAAAGAAACAGAAAAATAAATAAATAAAAAATTTCAAGCAAGCCCCAGTGACTGCCATTCTGTCAAGAACCACTACAAGGGCCAATAGTTGTCAACAGTCACTCAAAGGTAGATACAAAGGATATTAACTTGCAAAAACACCTGCAAAAATAGAATGGAAGAACTGAGAGCAAAACCTTTTCATGAAGTACCTGAATTTGCATGTGGTTGTCAATTTAGTCAGAGGACATTACTGATTTTATTTCACTGGTTTAAACGTTTATCCTTAGTTTTAAAGAGAAAAAAAACAAGGCCAAAATATCAAGTCAGTGTCGTTTGATACCCACTGAAAGAAAAGGAAGCAATGAAGGAGAAGAACAGATGCTTTGAAGTGAAAAATGCAGAACAGTGTTGTTTGATTAAATAGACCTTTATCACACGGTAGCCATGTTGAGTCTTAGGAGAATAAAAACCTTTTTTTTTGCATTGGCAAGCCTCGCACTGAATTCACGTCTGGCCGAAGCTTGCAGTGCAAAAACAAAGCTTTTTATTCCCCTGAGACTCAACATGGCCGCCAAGTGATTAGGTTCTATTGAGGACCACATGCAAAAATTCAGGCACTTTTTAGCAAAAGGAAAAATTTCTGTAAAATTTTACCATTTGGCTGTTGTGCTCTCAGCCCTTAAATTGGCAATTAAATCAGAAAATAATACTTTTTTTTTTTACTTTTTGAAAGAATTGGGTTGGCTGGGCGATTGGAATTGAAACATTTTAATGGAGATGACCTAAGGTCTATTTACATAACAAGACAGTCAACAATAGGCTTTTAGGATGTATGATTTCAATGGTAAAATTTGTGGTTGGCGCTTGAGACTCGAGGCACAGAGAAAGAAAGTATCCAGGATAGATTGGGAATAGTATGTGGTGGCAAGGGAATGACTTGTACCAATCACAAATTTATTCAGGGAAGTAATCTGGAAACCTATTGAAGCCATCTCTTTTGACTACTGAGATGTCTGGTTAGATCACAAGAGGAGTTCTGAGTGATTATATCAGAGACTTTTCTCTTCACTTACCTTACCTTGTTAACCACGAAACTCTTCAAACTTTTGTGTCTTGGACGTTTTACTTGCATCACATGAAGTACACAGCAGGCCTAATAACTACAGGTTCAGAAGTTTGCGAAGCATGTATTCCAGCACTTTGTGCCTCATTCTGAAAGCTTCCTGAGGAGAATGTCTTGCCTTGTACAATCAATAGGACTCCACTGGATCCTGTAGTAAAATGACTGTGAAATAGAACTGTTGGTTGGGTTCTTGGGAGTTTGCATGTTGCAGAAAGCCATAAATGTGCACAATGCAATTTTTGTAACCAGGAACATTGGCACACACTGAACAAAATTCTGATACAAAAACAACCTTTTTCTTGCTTTTGTAGCACCAGGTGATAAAAGAGAGACCACCTAGAAATGTGTTGGTACAGTGGCTCTGTAAGTATTGTAGATTAGCTGAACCTGAAAACATGGAGATGATATTCCTCTTCAAGATATTAGTGAGTGACCTGCAATACCACCACTTATGACCAATAATGTACTCGTATATTGAAAATGTAGAATTGACCCCTTTTTCATAACCTGAAATTTGTTTCCCTTGGTAAACCACAATAATAAGAAGAAGGACTTTATTAACATGGCATATACGTGTAGTAGTAGTGCAGTGTAGAAGTAGTGCAGTGTAGCTAATCAGGAACTCCTAAATCTATAGCAAATAGACAAAAAAGAAATCTTAATCTTACTTGTATACAATACAATACATCGTACAGAAAAAGACGGTGCTTGTTCATTTAACCACAATACCTTGCGAATCTAACACAGCCACTGGGCACCTAGAAAAGCCTTTTTTTTTTCGAAATGCCTCCCTGTACTAACAACATTTGTATGTTAGGTTTGAAGTGTCAGAACTTTTCTGTGGGTTTTTGAGCATTTTAAGTGTTGTATCCTAAGAATTACATTCGAACCTCTGCTAAGGGACACCTCTCTTGAGCGGACACTTGGTCATGTTCTCAGCTACATGCAAACACTACGTTTTTAACCTCCTATAAGCGGACAATTCACTTAAGCGCAAAGTTTTTTTCTGGCCTCAAGGGTGTCCGTTTACTGTATGGGTAAATGTACCTGTTGACATCTTTTTCAGTACAGTGGATTCCACAGGGAACCCAAAATGACCATGTAAGTAGGAAATAGCTTGAATGCTTCTAAAATTGGGCTTGATCACAGGTTGACCTTTTTATGTTGATTATGAAGTAATCTTGATACATGGAGATTTTATCAGTTCAAAAAAATTCTGGTGTAGTTTTGATGTAAAGTAGTGAAAATATGTACATAATAATCCAATATTAAATTTAAGTAAGAAGTGTTTTCAATACTAGACCAGTACGATTGCATTCAATAAAAAAAAAATCAAAATTACATACTTAAGAGTGTTGCAAAGTGTCCTCCTTGTCAGTGATATTCAGACAGATGCCTCTTGAGTCTCTTCAATCGTGTGTTGTTGTTTCTATCTCTATATCACGCTGTGTATGTCAGCTGTCAAAATAAACGCGGTAATACAGAACTATTTCATATCATAACAACTCGGCGGCAGCCCACAAGTTTATAACGTACGCGTTTCTTTTGTTTGAAGTCATCGAGACAACGACCTCTGAAATTCCCGCCAGTCAGGAGTTATTCACATTAGGATTAGTGGTTTGTGGTCGCCCCTGCGTAAGATTAGTTTTTTTTTAATATTTGGAGCAAGAAAGGGCCCTCTGAACTTGGCGGACTCAGCAGACAGTGAGTGGTCTCCGGGAACTCCAGTCAGCCTGAAGGCGACAAAAGTACCAGGCAGAAATCGCTTCGCTGTTCACCAAAGCTCATTTTAAAGAAATTATTATTATTATTATTATTATTATTATTATTATTATTATTATTATTATTATTATTATTATTATTATTATTATTATTATTATTATTATTATTATTATTATTATTATATCAGCAAAGTAGAAATCGTAATACTCGCGAACTATTTGACAGAACATGACCAGCGCTTTTCTTCCACTCGAAAAGGCCGTAAAATACACATGGGCCTCTCCCGGCATTTTTGTCCAATAAAATTACCCTCTTCCGGAAATTTGGAATATCCTCCCAATTTTTCAGTGACATTCACGGAAAAGATTTCGAATTCCCGAGTTTCAATATCCTGCTGTACCGTAATTATTTCACGTTTCCCTGACATTTTTCCGAAAATCTCTCCAAATTCGCGGAGGACAGGAAGAATTTCCTGTGAAACAGGCCCTTGATCTTGGACACCTAAGGGTTGCAGTCCCCCCTGCGCGTAAATGTATTTATCGATGTTATATTTTCAAGGGAACGTGTCTAGTGTGCAGAATTGGCTTATAATTAAAGGCTGTGAATACCCGTCGACAATTTTAGAAGGACATGACAAGGGACATGAATGAAACGCTTCTTTCACTACGATGTCTTCGGGCGACTTGAAGAGAGAAAAATACAGCCGACAGCGGTACCTCTGGACACTTTGCCGGAACGTTGTACCATGACGATGCACCACGAAATTTCGGCCCGCGGTTCGCTTATGCCAGCTGGAGATGGTTCCGCCCTGCTTTCCGATACCTTGTCTTCGACAAGACAGTGAGGGAGAGACAAAGTCGGCCCCTAGACCATATGAGACAGATCCCTTTCGTTGGCACCTCAGTTCCACCTTACCGATTTAAACTGAGATTCAGCTATGTATATATGTATGACAATGTAGTCATTTTGTCTTCCATGTGGTACGTTTTGAGGTTTGAGCACGCGCACGGGTTAAAACGATATAATGACAGAAGGATGACTCGTGGTCAAACGACCTGTAGTCTTGGAGGTACTGCTAGTCTTGGACTCCGTTTACCTTATTTCATTCTTACAATTTTTATTGCCGTTTTCCCGAAAACGATTGCTCCTTCGCTGGATTGTTGACATTAGTAAGGGAATCAGGTCGTCACTTGAAGAGCTCTGTGTAAGCCGTTGCTATTTTTCTGTTTTTGGCTGTTAAGTCAACACTGTGCCATGTAATGAAAATGTGCCACGTCTGTAACTACAAAAATAAATCTAATATTTTCCCCGATATATCTTCCTTTTATAAAACCAGTTTGATCAGTGTGCACTACATTTAGTAATAATGTTTTATTCTCCTTGCTATTGCCTTAGTTGCTATCTTGTAATCGACACTAAGCAGTGTTACCGGTCTCCAGTTTGAAAGTTCCAGTAGCAAGCGCATCTTCTTTGGGAATTAAAGTAATAACGCTTCTTCGTGAAATGGTGAGTTGGTCTGAGCTCATTTGTATCGTAAGCTGCATTGAAACTAGCAACTAGTTCCTGGCCAGGGAGATCGGAAAAAAGACATATAAAACCCGTGAAAGCTTTTTTGCATTCTTCATAAGATCAGTAATGGACCTTCTATTCTATCTCTGTCTGCAGCTGTTAGTTTTCGAATTTTAGATATTCGGTGAATTCATCAACATCATTTCCCTGTGGATTATTTACTGATGCATACAATTCGTTATAATACTTTTCGATAGCTGACTATCGTTGTTTGTTATTCAGTGCTTCACCTTCTATTTGCAGTTCAGTGATGGTCTTCCTGTTGTAGTTTCTTTTCTCCCGCTTGAAAAAGTACTTTGTTGGACGTTTGCCTTTTTAAACCCAGCGACATTTCGATCTAAAAATAGCCGCCCTCCCTTTCCCCTCATAAATAGATTGGAATTCCGTTATGAGATCTTCATATTCCTTTAGGATGTGCGCTTGAAGGGCCTTAGTCAGCCACACCTTTGTTTTTGTTTATATGCGAGCGTTTGGCTATTATATTTTATTCGGAGCATGTCGAAATGAACGAAATCACTTTGAAACTACTAAAGATAATGAAACATATTTTCAAGAACACAACTTACAGTAAAGCAATGAGATTTCGCTTCACCATGCAATATCAATAATTTCGATGGCATCGAAAATGGCGGAGGCTGACTAGGGTCCTTTAAGTTTTAAAAAGAAGACCCCGTTTAAAAAGATTAATCTGTGTTTCCACGTGCGCCTCGACATCCTCTCTCCTCCACGCCTGATTGTACAAAGTCAAGAGGGTCTTTTGCCAGTACTTACCCTGCGAGGAGTGGTTTCTCCACCGGACACGAGAAACCACATCCTCGGAGAACCAGGTCAGATAGTTAAGTGGGGAGGAAGTCAAAACGAGTAAGTTTGCATATTGTAAGCTTACCCGTTTGTTCGTCTTCCTGACTCAACTATCTGTCCCGAGGTCTACCAGGATGGCGAATTCACTGTTCAAGGCCAAGGCCAACATTTGCGGATAAAAAAGAGCGTCACTTAATTTGGTGTTTTTGACAATCGAACAATCGGAATTGTTGTCATTATCTAATCAGAATTCGCTGACCATGAAATGTAACCAAGTGAGTTGTCTTTCTTTTCATGTGGCTCAAACCTTTTTTTTTTTTTTTGCAATCTTCCAGTTAGTGTTTTGTGTTAGCGTTTCTCTCAAGCTTGTGGAAATTCCACATGCAGAACGAACGCTCTTTCATACACTACACGTTTTTACACCGTCGTTGGAAAACGCAGCTGCTGCCTTCGAGAAACGACGGCCAACGAGGAAACTGCAACAACAGCCAAAATAACAAAAATAACGATAGCAATAATAACAACAGTAACAATAGTAATCAAATCTTATAGATTTGAAGATTTAGATTAGATTTACGCTTTCTCTCTATCCATTGCTGGATGTAGGCTCTGTCACCGACAACCATCTGGCCCTGTCCACTGAGCATCAATTTTTTTAACTGTTTTTTTTAATTATTATTTTGTGTGTGAGTATTGAAGAAATGTTATATAAGCCAAGATGCATTAGTTTTGTTGTTGTTGTTGTTGTTTGTTAGTAAATAAACAAGCAAGCAACTGAGTAGTCGTACGTATTACGTAAGTAAGAAAGTAAGTAAACAATAAACCACTGAAGTTGACACTGACTTAAGGAGGCTCGGAGCAGTTTTTCTGGACTTAGGGTGGAAGTTTTGAAATTACAATCTCGCATAGAAGATAAAGTTCGATCTCCTTCATACTACATCATCATTTCAACGTATTTTTCATCGGTTTCCAAGCAACAACTAATACCATAACAACGGTAGCGCATAGCTTCTCATTTTAAACATTTTCGATTATCTCGAAATCTAGTCAGCCACTTTATGACGAAACTTAAGGGATTTAAAGTACTCAATCTAGACAACTTGCAGGCGAAATTAGAAAAAGATGTGTAAGAGCGTTTTCAAGGAAATAATGAATCAATTTTAACAGGGTGATTTTGCTTATTCCCGCATTTTTCACCAGTATCTCCGGCAAAATAAAACTTGACACTTTCTCTTTTCTGTTAAAAGATCTTTCCTCATAGCAAAACATTTTAAATGTATATTGAACTTCATGGGTGTCTCTGAATTTAAGATATTAATGTTTGAAAACAGTTAAAAATAAAGCGCACAGCAGCGAACTTTGCATCAATCAAGATATCTTAAAAATGCCCCCACAGATTTTTCTGGTAAATTACAAGCGGTTAGAGTAAGAATTCTTTTCGATATTCGAACAAGTGACGTTTAGGCTCAAGAACCGAAACCGGTGTTAGATAAGAAGGCTGAATCTTGGTCAAGTTTCAGCTAGTCGTTGTTTGCTTTCTCCGAACAAGAGTTATATTTTGTTTGTCAGGGTCTATTTCACTGCTATTCACGTGCTTTGAATATTTATCGTGAGGTGAACTCGTGCAAAACGTAAAATTTACATAACTATATGCTCCTGCTTCTCAAGTCTTCCACTGTAAATTTTACGTTTTGCACGAGTTCACCCAACGATAAATATTCAAAGCACGTGAATAACAGTGAAATCACTAAGACCCTGACAAACAAAATAAAACTCTTGTTCAGAGAAAGCGAAAACTGTAACGGCTGAAACTTGACCAATTTTCGGCCTTCTTATCTAACACCGGTTTCGGTCCTTGAGCCATTTGCGAATATCGAAAAGAATTCTTACTCTAACCGCTTATAATTTACCAGAAAAATCTGTGGGGGCAGTGATGCAAAGTAGGGACGTTTTCACTGTTGTGCGCTTTATTTGTTTTCAAACATAAATATCGTAAAATCAGAGACACCCATGAAGCTCAATATACATTTAGAATGGTTTCAGTGCTGTGAGGAAGGATCTTTTGACAGAAAAGAGAAAGTGTCAAGTTTTATTTTGCCAGAGATATTGGTGAAAAATGCGGGAATAAGCAAAATCATCCCGTAAAAGTTGATTCATTATCTACTTGAAAACGCTCTTACACATTTTTTCGAATTTCGCCTGCAAGTTCGTCATAAAGTGGCTGACTAGATTTCGAGATAATCAGATCGACAATTTTTTAAAACAAGAGGCTATGCACTACCGTTGCTATGGTAATAGTTGTTGCTTGGAAACCGATGAAAAAGTTAACTTTGATCATATGTTGAAATGATGATGTTAGTATGAAGGAGATCGAACTTTATCTTGTATGCGAGATTGTAATTTCAAAACTTCGACCCTTAGTCCAGAAAAACTGCTGCAAGCTTCCTAATTGCAAAAAGCACATTAAAGCACGTTCAATAGCTAAAAAATTAAATGATTCTTGTGGACTGGACAAACGGTTGACAGACTTGTCCGTTTTGCATTATTTTGCCAGGAAATAGGACAAGACGTCAGATTTTCTAGGCGCCAATGGCTGCCGCCATCACTCCATCTGAGTAACTTTACTCAAAACTAAAAAGAAGGAATACACGAGAGGCAAAAAAGATAACTGACAATTAAAAATTAATACTATAAATGAGATATATTAACAATAAAACCAGTTATAATGATTGAGGTCATAATGATGTAAGAAAAAAAGTGATGTATACGACAAAATGGTCGCTGGGCTGTTGCTGGCTAAAAACAGCATTCCACGTACTTTAATTTATATGTCCACATTTTAGCTACATGTTTAAATCATATCGTCCTATTATGTACTAACCCCCCCCAAACATTTGCTTATTATTCTGTACTGTTCTCATTGTTATGGTACTGATTCTGCCTTTAGTTTCATGAAGTTGTTTTTTATTCCATGCTGTTTTTTCACTTTAAATTAAATAATTTATGATTAAAAAATCCCATAATGTATTACTCTTGTATTCTTCCATTTCTGATTTTAATTTCAGAACTTTCTTAGTAAGGGTTTTCTGTTTGATGAAAGTTTTGGAGCTCTGACTGAATAACAAAGCCTCCTCCAAGGAAGAGAACGGGGGGGGGGGGGGGTACTCTCCCTTATGAGCTTTCAGACCTGGCCTCTAGAATCCATACCGACCTCCCCCCGCCCCCTCTTTGCATTTCCATGGTCGTTTTTGGCTAGCTGCTTTAGCCTGTTCATTTTGATCTAATCAAAGAGGAGATTTGTTTGGACGCTGTTTTTGAGGTCTGTCCTGAGCTAGTTATCAGAGACATGAAAATAAAGGAAAGAAGCTTTAATGAAAATTTTCTCGAAACACTATTTTTTTTGAAGGAGGCGGGGGGGGGGGGGGGGGGGCAGTTATTCCTTCCCCAGCCAAGAGCTATCTTGTAGAGATTCTTTTCAAAAGTAAGGGTTGAAAAGAAGACCCCGTTGAAAAAGCTCGATATCTGCGGTGTTCTCACGTGCACTCTCTCCTCCGACGCATGATTGCACAATATCCAGAGGGTCTTTTGCCAGTTCTTACCCTGCGAGGAGTGGTTACTCCACCGGACACTAGAAACCACATCCTCGCCGTCGGAGACCCAGGTCAGATAGTCAAGTTGGGAGGAAGACGGAACGGGTACTTATATTGTAAACTTACCAGTTTTGACACTTACAAGTATCTGCCCTAGGGGTCTCCCAGGATGGCGACATGCAGGGTACGTGACTGAAGTCACATGTATTTATTTCTTTACCATTTCTCCCTGTTTTTTAAAATATATGTAATATTTTTGTGTGGTTTAAGCAAGTTATTCATTTCCGATGCATGCTGCCCTTCATTTCAATTGCGGACAAAAAAGTGTCACGTTTTTTGGTGTTTTTGAGTGGTTTTGACAATGGCACAAACGTAATTGTTGTCATTATCCAATCAGAATTCGCTGACCATGACTTGCAATCAAGCGCGCTGTCCTTCTTTCACGTGGTTCAACCCTGCATGTCTACATTTTGTAATCTTCCGGTTAGTGTCGTGTTAGCGTTTCTCTCAAGCTTGTGGAAATTCCACATGCAGAACGAACGCTCTTTCATACACTCCACGTTTTTATGCCGTCGTTGGAAAACGTAGCTGTAACTTTCGAGAAACGACAGCCAACATGGAATATAAAATAGCGGCCGGAATGAGATCTTCACATAAGCTTATGAAGGTGAGTCGCCATAGGTCGTTTTCTTCTTTACTTTTGGCCCGTTTTCGCACAGGATAAACTAATACTGGAAACGTTCTATAACCAATTTAGCTCGGGCAGTTTGTCAGATGTAATTGATAGCTCGAAATTTTCAAGAAACCGCTCTCATTGTTTGACACCAGCAACCATATTCGTCCAAAAAATTTTCGCTTTCCTCGATGTGAAGGACTAACAAGCTTCCGTTCGTTGAAGTTTAAGGTCTTTTATAGATTGCCTCAAGCGTCACGGTCATAACAGCGTTTTAAAATATCTACACTTGTTCTTTGGCCGAGAAATAGAATGAAAATTCGATCAAGAGAACAGAGGCAAATTGTGAAGTTTACGAAACCTCTGCTGTCGGGCCACGTACGCTTAACGAGGGATTGCCACCCGAAAGTTTGTAGACTAAAACATGTCATTTAATTGACTGGTCAGTTTCTTGTCAATCTCAAAATTTCGTCGATGTACAGGTGAATTCAGTGAAATTTGGTGTTGTTTCTGACGTAAGCTAAGGTCAATCACATGAAGGCTTGGGAAATTATCGGCATTGATCGATTCCAAAATGTCGTCTTTAGCTTGTTTGTTTTTTATCGTGATGAAAATGAAAATGTTGTTTTCATCATGAACTTTATTTTTTATCGCCAGGACACTGAAAAAATGGACAGAGCCAAGAACTTGACGGTTGCCGGGCATCTAGCTTTCCAAAACGACGACCATTTTCGAAAACTTTTCGAAGGTTTGAACGAGCAACGGCAGAGCGCGCGCTTTTCTGATGCAGTTCTGAAAGTTAATGACCACACGGAGATAAAAGCTCACCGCTGTATTTTAGCCGCAGCGATCCCCAAACTACTGGAAAGTCAACCCGGGGAAGAGGAACCCGTTTTGACTGTGGACCTGAAAGGCTTAGATCCTAATGCTGTTGAAGTTCTGGTAGAGTTTGCTTACACAGCTAAGCTCAAGATATCTGCAGAGGAGGTTCTCAGCGTTTACCACGCGGCGAAAAGTCTTGGCTTGACAGACGTCCAAGACTCTTGTGAGCAGTTTATACTCGAGGAAGTTCTTCCACTGGATTGGATGGCTGTGAGAGGCTTTGCAGAGCAACAGGACTACCCTAATTTGGTGGCCGCCGTCGACATATTTATCGAAGAACATGTCGAAGAAATCTACCACAAGAAGGACTTCTTCCAATTGCCGCGACTTCAGATCGAACTTGCTACCACGAACGACAGGCAGAAAGAAAGTATTGATTCCGAGAAGCTCTGCAATGTAGCAATAACTTGGGCACAAAAACAACTGGAGGTGAGATAAAATATTTTAAGCTGCTTGCAAAATTGTGTTTCTCTGCACCTGCCCGCTGGTGTCATGTTCGTGTTGATGTTTACAGCATTTGGAGGTTCCTGTCGAGCAGTTCTAGTTCAGTTGTACCGGGAAACTGTTTCCTTTATTCTTCAACCCATTATTTACAGTACTCAGTCTATATTCGTAAACATTGGGGTTGTTTCGAGAGGTTTAGGGATTTTTGCGTCGACGGAGATACGACGAGGTCGATTTTCGCGGGAAAGGGTTTTAGCGGGAAATATTGTTTGCATATTTGCGGTTTTCTTTCCCGGGGAGTATCATGTAAAAGGGTTGTTGTTGTATGCTGGTCAACAGTCGCTACCTTCGCCGGCATTTTCCCTCGCTACATCGCAGACGGTTTTTAGATTGAACTTGATTGACTGATAGATTGATTGATTGACTGCGAAGTTCGCAGACGTGCTGGACCTTCCAAACCTGCATACTTATGTTAGTATTAAAAAATATGTAAAAATGTTGCAGTGGCAACAGCCTCAGGCATGCCATCAGTGTAGTGTACGAAAGGATATAATATAAATGGGGGCATACAGAGCAAGAGAGAATTGAAATAATATCTTCTCAAAAGACTACATTACATTTCGAGAGGCTTTGACAAGATTAGTGTGATGCAAATTCACCACCAAGCTCTCAAATGATTTTGGATCATTTCAATCTGGAGAAATGAGGAGGGAAATACATTTGTAAACGTTTTCTGTGTAACATTTCATGGTGCAAAACTGTTCAAATATTTAAAAACGCAGCTCTAAAATAGTTTATTCAGGAACATCAGAAAGCAGTGAAACTGCGGCTACAACGTATTAATTAAATAGCCTTTTCTCTTTTTTCCTAATTTCTATTGTTTGTAGTTCTTTGCATATTCATAAGGGATTAATTAAAGACTGTTTTCAAGTAGGACAGGCATCTAGGAGCCTAAGTCAAACAAACTTCGATTCTTATCTCTATAAAGTTTTATGAATTGTGCTTAGTTTTGCACTATATTTTGACATAAATGCAGTTTTTCCATCTATAAGGGTCACAATGTGAAGTTGGTTTTGAGTATTTTCATTGTTTCATCAATAGGTTTGTCAGATCATTAAACTGCAGAACATGTAGCTTTTCTTAATCCATCTTTCTGACTGATGCAGTCAGCCAAGAAAGTGATCTGCATTACATTTGAATGATTCAAAGTTGAAAGGAACCTTTTTTTCAGCCTTAACAGTGAGAAGGCTAATCCCTGTAAATACAGAGCTGGTAAACAACATGATTTTCTGCTTGAAAGGGTGGCCATAAATTAAGTTGGCTTCCTAAAAAAGACAACCCTAAACAATGCAATTTCAACATAAATAATTGTCAATGTTACTTTAGCAGGTGTGTGTTAATTAAGTGGGTTTGAGCTATATTGGACTCTAATCTGGATGAAGGGTGGAGTTGCAGAAGAAGTTCTGTTGGAAACTAGCATAAAATAAATGTGACCTCAAGTTTAGATAATGTTGCAGATTTCCTTTAAATTGCTGATTTTGCCAAAAATTTTGAAGAAGCTGAAATACTTTGAAGTAAACACATGTAAATTTGAGCAAGGCAGAAAAATGGTTTTCTTTTATAGCCATGAACCTGTCATCATTCTCTCAACTTTGACAGAAGGCTACAACTAATTTCTGTTATCAGGGTCTGTCTCTTGTAACAGCATTTACCTTGCCCATAAGGGTGCCAGTAGAGCCAGTAGAGCCTTACAGGTGCCAGTAGAGCCTTTAAATTCTAGTACAAGTACAAGTATGAGTTTTTCCAGTAGAGAAAGAGTGCATGTGAGTGAACCAGGGTCACTTTGGCAGGAAAACGATAAAGCTGTCGTCATGTTTGCTATGAATTTTTGTGAGAACAGCGTAGTGGCAGAAACAAGTCCTTGAAATTTAGATAATCTTGTCATTTTTGGAATCAAGAAAGGACCTGCCTATCATCATTCAAAAGAACTGCTCCATGGTTGTCACTTACAAGTGAAATGAAGCTTCCTGGGGATATATCTGTTCTTAGTACTTTGCTCAAAACTTTTAAAAGTCAATCCCAGATTGTGTAGATGTACTCCTAATAGAACCTGAAGGTCAACCCTTTTGTTTTCAGGTTGTGTTTGCCTGATACATTTGTGTTTTTTAGTTGGTTTTTACAGCTTCATTGCCAGGGTGGCAGAGGGGAGGGGGCTACTTGCTTATATAAGTTATACAGGTATGTGCAGGGGGCAATTTTACAACACAGAGATCCCATCAAGGCTCTTATAGTACATGTAGCTTACTTGTGATTTTTCCTGAGATCCAAAGTTGAGGTAAAATTAGTTAATGTGTTGGGTAACAAGGTAGCTGGGTTCCACTCTCAAACAGACTAAGTTATGATGCTGAAATTTGTCATTTGCCAACTTTTGCCGAGTATTCCCCACGTCCTTCACCATAGTCAGTTTGGTTGACTATCTCTCGTTATCTCTCCAGGACGAAAATATTAGCTTGAGGGGACTACTAGAGAAGACCCACATAATGTTCCTGACAGCAGATGGTGAACTGAAAGAGTGCACTTTGGAAGATCTCGACACAGGTGATGAAAAGTCTAAGCTGATCACCACAGAAGCTCAGCGTGAATACATTCGTTACACCTCACTGGAGCAGCTTTCCAAGGTGGAGGTAAACAGCAGTGACGATGAAGAAGACATGATTGTTCTCATTGAAAACAACAACAACAACAAGAAAAGGCAGTCTTGGAATGTGGAAAATGACTTCCGGTTGATTGGCGCCATTCAGAGCAGCGACAGTGGTTGTGCTGGGGTGGCGACAGTAGCAGGGATGTTGGTGGCAATATCAATTCATTCCCAGGCCCAGTCCTGTTGTAATAATTCAGACTCTGGTGATTCATCAACCATGGAGGATTGGGTGTTAATAAACCCAATGAGCAGAGGTATGTGACTTTACGTTATCTGATGGCACCAATCAGCAATTTTCTACTTGAGAAAGAATTCTTGCCGTGTTAGATATGTGTTTGCTTGCATGTACCATATTTTGGTGAATAAGTCAATTTCAATGGATATTTCCCCCCTTTTTGCTCCAAAAAGTTACCTAGAAATTGCTGTCCTCAAGTAATCTCTCCTCACTAACTCTACTAGAAGCAGATTTAACAAACTATACTCAGCACTGTTTCATTTGTTGTAGTTGTTTTTTGTTTTTGTTTTTGTTTTTTTTTTGTTTTGTTTTTTTCATTTTGTCTGTTTTAATATATATTTTGAGGTACTCAGGTTTTTTAATGTTGAGTTTGATTGGGCAATATGACCACAAGTCCACAAGTTGTTGATTCTCTTAAAGTGCCTATGAAGTGAAAAATAATTTACCCCTATTTGAAAGGCCTTTCAAAGAGAACAAGAATGGCGTGTTTTGGTGGGTGAGGTTGTAGTCAGATGCACCATATTGCCTAATGTCTCTCTTCAGATGAACACTGCCGCAGGTGAATAATTGAAATCAGTTGGTGAACTATAAAAAAATTTTAACTGGCTGCAGTTGCTTCTCTTGTGGCTTGCAGCTTGAATTTGTCATGACTACAGTGGTAATTTATAGTCAAATCAGGGGAATGATTTGAATTCTCCTTATTCCTCTCTGTAGGTCGCTGCAGTGTGGGAGCAGTAAATCTCAATGGAAAACTGTTTGCAATTGGTGGCTATGATAGAGGTGACTGTCTCAACACAGTAGAGCAGTATGATCCACAGGAGAATGAATGGATGCCCATTACTACCATGAACTCTCCCAGGGGACGGCTGGAGTCAGAAGTGGTAAACGGCAAGGTGTATGCCATTGGTGGTTCCAATGGACAAACAGAGCTCAGCACCGTTGAAACTTATGATGAAGCTACAAATACCTGGATCTTTGCACCATCCATGCAGGAGTGCCGCTGCAGTTTTGGGACAGGAGTTATTGATGGGCTAATCTATGCAGTAGGAGGCTACCAAGGACCCAGAAACCTGAAAAGTGTTGAAGTTTATGATCCTGAGAAAGAAGAGTGGATGAGAGCCACTCCAATGAACACCGAGCGAAATAACTTGTGCGTGGAGGCCCTGAATGGCAAGCTTTATGCGATTGGTGGCTACAATGGATGGACGTGCTTCAATACTGTGGAATGTTATGATCCTGAACAAGACCGTTGGTTTCTTATCCCACCAATGAAAACTCACCGCCGTGGTGCTGGCGCTGCCGTTCTGCATGGGAAATTGTATGTGATTGGTGGTTCTGATGGCACTAATTTCCTAAACAGTGTTGAATGCTATGACCCGTCCACAAACGAATGGAAAATTGTGGCCAGCCTCAACACTCCACGTCATAATGTTGGTGCAGTTGTCATTGGGGACCACATCTATGCCGTTGGTGGTTTTGGGGGCACATCTTTCTTGAAATCCATTGAATACTACGACGCCAAGAGTGACAAATGGAACTGTTTTGTTAATTACAAGCTTTGATTGTTTAAGAGCTTTCTTATTCAAGATCGGAGAAGACAAAAAATACAGTGACATTAACTTTCATTTGAAGAATTGACACGATGTTGTAATAATTTATTTGAGCAAATCGTTTTTTTTTACCTGATTTAAATCTATTATTTTGTAGATTTTAGATGAAGTTAAATTATTTGATATTTTAAAGATGACTTTCTAAGTTGTGTGAAAGACTGACTATATGAAGTTATGACTGTGCAAGTTGTAAATATTTAATGAGCAGATGGGAGATTAAGCAGGTCAGGGAGATTTGCTCAAATTACCAGTTCTTCAGAAAGTCCAAAAACTGTTGAATAGATACAAAGAGATGAGTGGAGTAATTTGTGCTTTTCAGAGTACAATGGAGATGACTTTGTTAATAATTTATTAGGCTTCTTTTGAGCAAGTTTCTAATTTCCTTCCATCCACCTTTTCTTGCTGGAAATGTAAGAAAATTTCCACTGATAGAAGGGAATCATTATTTTGTTTTGTTCAGTGTGTGCCCAAGAAAACAAAGGAACGTTTTGTTAATTAACTAAAAGGTGTTTGGATTTTATACTTTCCCGAAATTTATTTTTCTGAATAATTTGAGATCGCTAAAGAAAGGGTTTTGTGCGAAACGGGCGTATATTGCTTCTTTAGCCAAAAAGTCAACAACTCTCCAAACTTTCCCAGTTTTGTTATGTACTGCAGATATTGTGTGTTAAATGTGGGTCGATATATTGCTTTTTGCCTGAAGGCTGAATTTCAAAGGATCTGATCACCAAGTCCATTTAACACTTGTAAGGTTTAGTGTACAAAATCTGCAGTCCAGGCTAAAACTAAGCAAGTGGATAAGGGGTTATTTTCTAAAGAATCTACAGTGATGTGTCGGTGGGAGGTAGAAAGAAAGGTTTGGTTTTATCAACAGAGCTGATAAGGTAATATGGCCACAGTAAAGAGATTTGAGTGCTGACGTTTCAAGCATTTGCCTTTCCTCAGAGCAAATCAAGGAATTGTGGGATGTGTGTGGTTTATTTAGTGAGCAGTACAGCTACGCCGTTGATGGGAGCGTGGTGATGTGGATAACTTGAAGTGAAAAGCATTTGTTAATTCCCTGGGGGTTAAGAGTGCTGATTTGGAAGATAAATTTTGTTCTTAAGTTTTGCGGGTTTCTGTGTTACCATGATACAGGGAAATCCCACAGAATGCCATGTGCATGCTTGTAAGAGTGGTTAGGCAGTAAGCAAATTAGTGCCGAGCGACTGGTTTGGATGCATCCTCGTGATTTCGTTCAAGGTCTCGAAGATGTTGGAGAAAATGGTCACCTAGTCTCCTTCTTTCTCGCCAATGTATAATCATTTGCTTGAAGCCTATATAAAAACCCCTGTTATATACAGCCTATTTGCACAAAACCCTTTAATTCTTTTCATGCAGATTTGTTTTAAATTTACAGTCTTCTGTTTGATGAAGGTTTTGAAGCTTGTACTAAAATAACGAAATTATTTATTGTAGATCTTTTCTATTTTTGTTATAACAAGCATACGAGACAGATTTGAGCTATTGATTTATTATATTTTAAGACTTTTTCATCATAAGACTGTGGTCTTGTTTGAAGATAACTAATCTTTAGTGTTACATTGTAATACAAAAAAGGACAATAAAATTATTGAAGTGTGATTTTTTTTTCTTATTTTTCTTTCCCATAAGGTTTCAAATTATGGGGAACTTTGACTTCTCTACCAGTTGCTTGAAATAAAAGCAAGCCATTTCTAACCTGCTGTGAACCTCATCATGAAATTGAGGTCAACTACAGTTTTGTTTGCATATGATAAAAACTTTGCACCTAAAAATGAGGTCCAAAGCTTGCAGCTGTCTATGATTTATTAGTGTTGTGAAGACGTGGAGTTCGTGTTCCCAACAAACAGTAAAATTATTCAAGAAAAGATTTGTTGTCAGTGGCAATTTCTTGAGATTTCTGCTTCACATTGGAATCTTGGCAGGAAGGGACTGTTGGTGACAGGCTCAGTTACACGATAACATTGCTGCATGGAAATAATGAAATTCTTTTGTCATTTTGTGAAGAAACAACTTAAATGATGGTTATGTTTTGATCAGTAAGTTGTATTAGAACCACTTTAATAGTCAATTTTTGGAGTTCCCAAAAAAGCATGTCACAGAAATCTGGATTTGGATTAACCTTCAAAATACTTCCAATAGACAGGTTTCTTAATTATTAATCTGCGATCAATTTCCAAATTTCCCACAAAAAAGCATTAAGTATGAAAACAGATCACAAAATCCGCATTTGAATTTCCCGAAAACGAATATACACCCTAATGAATGTAACACACATGCCAACTTGTCAAGAACTTGCAACTGGTGAAAAACTAAATGGTAGGCTGTTTACGTGGTCTGGATTATGACTTTGCAGTAGTATGTGCCTGCACTTTGCAATGGATGCCATGCTACCTCCTAGCTGCCACCAGCCCCCCTCTCTAATAAGCAAACTGGAAAGAAGTTGAGTAAGATTATGAATGACAAGGGAGTAAAAGGAGGGGAAGAAACAAGTCAACAGGAAACAGAGTAATAATCGAAGGGTCAACATCTTCAACATTCCCTCTCCCAACGCCACACAGATACACTGGTGGTCGAGAACTTTCAGTTGCTGCCAGAGGGACGGCAAAAAACAGGTCAAGATTAATACCACAGTGGCATCCACAAACAACGTTTATTGCATGATACCTGTTTACACCAGAGCTAAATACAAAACTAAATGGAACTTGCAGCATCAGTATCCTGTCAAAATCTCCGACTTCACAAGCTTATGAAGAGTTTACAGTAAAGTCATCATACAAACAGTAGAAACTTTAGCTGCTGCTCACAGCAAAAAGGCCTGATTTGAAATTGAGGTGTTAGGTTTTATTTAGCCTTATTTTTAGCCTGTTACAACCAAAACTGCTGAAACACTTTCAAGGATATGTTCATTTTTGGTCACATTAATTTTAGTCTATTCTAGTTATGAAAGTCTCGAATAAGTGTTGTGGTTCAATTTTATCCTTGGTTTAAATTTTGTTTCCCTTTGTTTTGGGGTATGGTAATGTATGATAATGAGTTTAAAACAATGGGAAATAAAAATTAAACGAAGGATAAAATTAAACCACAACATAAGCACCCAAAAGCTGACAAGCAAGTGTCTATTCTAATACTATTACTATTGAATTATCATAAAGTACAGCTAATTATTTTCACAAAGGATGTATATGTGAATGCCGAATTTTGTATTGTAACAAATGGTGAAACAAATGACAATGTCTGTGAACAGTATACATGTATGTGGAACTTAAAATAGTAATTTCAAGATTTGTATAAATATTTTCTTTACACAAGTGGTATTTGATGCAAGACCTTTACACAGCATTTCCTCCAACTTCACACACCAGACAGGTTTCAGGTGAAGTCTTCATGATACTGTACAAGGTTTCTCACAGTCTCCTCATCTTCTCTTCTCACTTTATTTCACAAGTCTTTCATTAAGAAATTCTTCCACACTGTCTGTATTCCATTTTTCAATGCTGAAAAAAAATAATGTTCAAAAACTCATAAATAATTCATAATTCCATTGACTTTTCAAATGGTCAATAATACATCACGTGCAGTGACTTTATATTGATAATCCTCCTCCATATTAGTATGTGGTGTTTTATCAGCTGATAAAGCACTCCTCGTTAGTATGCAGT
Source organism: Pavona decussata (assembly GCF_977016875.1). Taxonomy (NCBI): domain Eukaryota; kingdom Metazoa; phylum Cnidaria; class Anthozoa; order Scleractinia; family Agariciidae; genus Pavona; species Pavona decussata. The sequence goes on along the minus strand of NW_028145602.1, from coordinate 193,529 downwards.
GTTTTTCTCGTATGCAAATTTCCAACGTCCACAAAAGCATAATTGTTATGAGCTCTATTGACACATGCTTTTCCAGGAATGTTTTTGAAGCCATTCAAAAAACTCGCAGCACGTGTATTATCGGGTCTAGAACCACTCGGCTGCGCCATGTGGTTTTAAACCCGATAATACACTCCTGCTTGTTTTTTAAACATTACTTAATAATAGTTTTATAAAATTGTACATTGACTTCTTTTGTGACTCTAACTGGTGTTGAAAAGTTCATGAAAGTGTTGCACGAATTACTTTTACTAGAAAGGGTTGGCACGTAGGTAGACAACAGGAAAAGTCAGACTCATGCCCCAACTCACCCACAAGGTACAATGCAACTAGAGTGGTTATAAAAATTAACCCCCACTACTGCAGGGAGGTACTGAGTATGTCCTGTATCAGATTACACAGCCACATGCTACGAAGATGTACTGAACTCAAGTATGCCCTGTTTTTCAGTGATAAGTAGTATTGTAACCTACACACACTCAGTAAAACATTAAAAAGCATATTAATAATTAAACTTTTGGAGCACTCAGGGCTGGTAAATAATACGTCAACTTGTGAGCTGTATACAATGGTGAAACTGACTTTGTTTGCCTCATGCTGGCTGCCATATTGCATACATCAAAGGTGCAATTTCTTCTGAAAACCGTGTGAAACTTTTTGCACTTTTTTTGCTGTAAATGACATAGTGATGAGCAGATTATTTAAGTGACACTGATGTTCTGGATAGAATATGGACCAATTCTATCAAAGAAGGTCTGTTGTCCATGTCTGAATTCAATGGCGATGAAAACTCCGATGAATGGGAAGACTCAGATGAAGATGTTGATGCACAGGAGTGCCGCAGCAAAAGGGTCATAACACTCGTTACTTCCTCCAAGATGGGACGCTACATTACAATTTCATCAATGAAAGGAAGAGAGGCAATCTTTATGTTAAAAAGAGGAGGTTGGGAGGAAGGGTGGGGAGCTTCCACCTCTTTGCAATCTTGCTTTTGAATAATAATAAGCAATCAAGTAAAATTTTTCTTGCATCTTCCACTTCCCACCATGTTGCAAAACCATTTTCTAAAAATTCCTTTCATCTGGTGTTCCCCATCACTGGTCATACCATGATTTTAAAACGGGAAACAAGAATGAATAACCTGATGAGCCACTGGGATCTCTGATACACAGAAAAGTTATACTCCTCTGAAACACTGAATTTTAAACTTGTACCCACCTTAGAACTTCTTTAATGTCATTACTTTCATCATGAAGCTTAAGAACTGGATCGGCTCCTCGCACAAACTGGAAAACAACAAAAGGGCAAAATAAGCATGGGTAATCAAATGATGACTGTCGGGAAAGAAGCACTGATGTGCGTGACGTAGAATATTAACTTGGAAATTTGATGAACAATGTCACGAAATAGTAACGCGAGCAATACTTTAAAATTAGTGAGCAAAGCAGATTGCACAATTGTACTCCGGGAAAGTCCGAAGTTAATACACTGCATGACAATGATGTAACTGCACGCGTAGACCCGCGTAGTATTAAGCTAAATAAGGAAGAGAAACGCGTGTAATTGTGTAATTGAAATCAAATTTAGTAGCATTACAATAGTATAGCCTTGGGATTATACTGTGCTCGTGATCGTAGTAAAAATACTTGTTGCGCAAATAGAACCTAGAAAATCTTAGTACAATTGTAATGTAAGATCAGATCGAATAAGAACGAATTGTGAACGGAACTGTGCATCGCGAATATTGTAGATTGGATCAGAGATTGTCAGATTGTGAATGTTAAATAAATCTTCAGAAAAGGAAAGAATTACAGTCCTCTTCAGTTTGTGAACCGGCAAGTGCGGAGTTCATGAAAGATTCCGCGACACTTGGTCCTTCGAGCCGGATTGGAAATGACCGCGGAGGTTGGAAAAAAGAAAAAGCGACGAGGAGGCCATCGATTGTACCTTGCTGGAATCCTCCCAGATGTAGAAGCCAGTCTTGAACATTACACCGTGGAAAGGAAGGCAGAGCTGGCGAAATGGAAACACACGCTAAACGAGCAGTTGGAAAAGATAGCGCCCCTCGACTTAGAGATCCTGGCCTTGATGGGAGACGACGAAAAGGTGACGGAGGAGGATATGGCCAGAGAGATAGACGAGAGCAGCCGTCTTGCGTCGGACATAAAGTGCAAGTTGGCTGCGATCGAAGAACTGTTAACCGCACCGCAAATACCACAAGTACAAAATGTACCGCAGCACCAGAATTCGCCGCCAATGCAGACCGGACAAGCAAGCCAGCATAAATCCGTCCGAGCGAGACTGCCGAAATTGGAGGTGCGTAAATTTGACGGAAAAGTGCACGAGTGGCAAGAGTTTTGGGACTCGTTTGAGAGCGCCATACATCGAAATGACATGCTAGAAAACGTCGACAAGTTTTCTTATCTTAGAGGTTTGCTTGTGGGACCGGCCAGATCGGCGATCGCGGGTTTCGCTTTAACGTCCGCAAACTATCAAGCAGCGGTGGAACTGTTGAACAAACGATATGGAAAGAAGGAGGCGATCCAGCGAGCGTACGTGAATGAACTTTTGAATGTTCAACCTGTATACAACGAGAGAGACGCGCCGAGACTGCGGAGCTTGTACGATTTCCTGGAAACCAAACACACAGCCTTGCAAGCACTTGGAGTAGACGAGACCACTTATTCAGCGATAGTTGTACCATCTGTCCTGGAAAAATTGCCGCAGACGCTGCGTTTGACCATTACGCGAGGTAAAGATCATCATCAGTGGAACTTGAGAGACTTGTTGGAAGGCCTGGAACAAGAAGTAGAATTACGAGAAGAGTACAATGACAGCGCACGTCAAAAGAACTCGGCTGGAGACTTCCGGAGAAAAAACAATGTAGCCACACTGTATGCAGGAAACACACGGAAAGCGGCGAAAGAAACGAACTGTGCCTTCTGTTTAGGAGAGCATCCACACGAAGACTGCAGAAAGGTCCAGGACATCGAGGAGCGTAAGCAATTGTTGTTTAAATACGGTAGATGCTTTAAATGTTTAAGAAAGGGACATTTATCCAAAGACTGTACTGATCGTAGTGTAACATGTAAGCGTTGTAATTGTAAACATCATTCGGCGATTTGCATCGCCTCCCAAGGGAATTTAAGAACGACAGAAATCGGAACCCAAGGGGCCCAGGGTGGTGCAGAACTAGTGGGAAATAGTATGCACGTCGGGACTGGGAACAGTGTAGCCTTACAAACGGCTCAGGCTCAACTAGCGGGGAAGGGTCGCGCTAGAATTAGAGTGCTTTTTGATTCGGCTAGTCATAAGTCCTTTGTCACTTCCCGCGCGGTAGAATCGTTCGGATTGCGATCTGTTAGAAGGGAATGGTTGACTGTTAACACCTTTGGCCAAAGGGCTACTGGATCAAACCTGCGGGATGTAGTTGAAATAGATTTGACCCCAGTGGGTGGGGGGAAGGTTATGCGCATCGAAGCTTTTATTGTTCCCGAAATTTCGCGCGTGCAGAACGAACATCTGGAAATTGCGCGTAAGGACTACCCGCATTTGGCGCAAATATGGCTGTCCGACGTTTGCAAGGGAAGCGAACAGTTAGAGATAGATGTATTGATAGGGGCAGACTATTTGTGGAGTTTTCAGACAGGCAAGATAGTCCGGGGGGAGGTAGACGAGCCAGTCGCAGTAGAGACAGAGTTAGGATGGGTTCTCTCCGGACCCTTGACATTTAAACAGCCAGCAGATAGACCGCAGGAAGTTAACGTAAATTTTGTTGGCAGAGACAGTGTATCATTAGAGAGTTTAGAAGGGAATGTCCAAAGGTTGTGGGACTTAGAAACCCTAGGAATTAAAGAGAGTGATGGAGTGTATGAAGAGTTTGTAGACAGTATTGCCTTCAACGGTAATAGGTATTCAGTTAAGCTCCCCTGGAAGGAAGGTCAGGATAGTTTGCCAAGCAATTACGAGTTGAGTTTGTCGCGCATGAAGAGTCAGATTAGGAAGCTTAGAAAGGAACCAGACATTTTGCAGGAGTACGACTCAGTTATAAAGGAACAGTTAGATTCGGGAGTGATAGAGAAAGTCGCACAGTTAGAAGAGACAGATAGGGGTCACTATATTCCCCATTTAGCAGTCATACGCAGAGAGGCGAGCACCACGAAACTGAGAGTTGTGTATGACGCGTCCGCAAAGGCAGGAAAGGGGGGGACATCTCTGAACGATTGCCTACACAAGGGACCCTCCCTCAACCCTTTATTGTTTGACATCCTGCTTAGATTCAGAGAGAAGAGAGTGGCGTTGATAGGGGACATAGAAAAGGCGTTTCTTAACATTGAGGTAGACAGTGCAGACAGGGATTATCTTAGATTTTTGTGGTTAGAAAACGTGCGCGATCCTTGTAGTCGAATTGCAGTGTACCGCTTTTGCCGTGTTGTGTTCGGTTTAAATGCGTCTCCGTTTCTGTTAAACGCCACGCTGAGACACCACATTTCGAAGTTTAAGGATGAAGACCCAGAATTTGTGCGAAAGATGATCGAAGGTTTCTACGTTGACGACTTGGTAACGGGCGATAGCAACACAAGCGACACGTACACATTGTACGAGAAATCCAAACAGAGGATGGCCAGTGGGGGTTTCAAATTGAGAAGAAAGTGGATGACGAATGACAAAGTGTTGAGAGAACGCATTGCGCAGATTGAGAGTAACGCAACGGAAAGCGCGATCGTGACCAGCGAAGAAGAGAGCTACGCAAAGTTCATCTTAGGTTCGGGGCAGGCTAGCAAGAGTTGTCCAAAGGTCTTGGGGCTTCCGTGGGATTGTGAGAAAGATGTTATTCAGTTTAGTTTTGAGAAGCTTGCAAGCAAAGCCCTGGACATGCACCCGACCAAGCGAAGTTTGTTAAGTCTGCTAGCAAGCATTTTTGACCCCCTGGGAATCATTAGCCCCATCATTGTGTGCATGAAAATATTGTTTCAAGAATTGTGTTGTGAAAATTTCGACTGGGATAGTAAACTCGAGGGGAAAGTAAAGAAAAAATGGGACGAATGGATTGAAGACTTATCCAAAATAAGGGGTATTACGATCAGTAGGTGTATTTGGGACCATCCAAAACAAGAGGTGCTTAATTGTTACTTGCATAGGTTCGGCGATGCCAGTAACAAAGCTTACTGCGCTGTTGTGTACTTGGTATACAACACGCCAGTAGGGGTTTTCGTGAGAATGTTGACCTCAAGGTCACGGGTAGCACCTCTGAAAGCGTTAACTATTCCCCGTCTAGAACTCATGTCCGCTAGAATTTTGGCGCAATTAATGAACACCGTGATGAAAGCATTAGAAACGGAAGTGAAGCTCAGCGGAACCAGATACTGGTTGGATAGCAAAACTGCTCTCTGCTGGATTCGAAACGGGGGGGAGTGGAAACAATTTGTCCGTCACAGGGTAAACGAAATTCTGAAGCTCACAAAGAAAGAAGACTGGAGATATTACCCTGGTGAGCAGAACCCGGCAGATGTTGGTTCCAGAGGAGCGCTTGGATCGAAACTAAAAGATGACGAGCTGTGGTGGAACGGACCGCAATGGTTGTCAGAAGGAGAAGACAGGTGGCCACGCGTAGAGAGTGTCGTCAGCACACCAGAAAGTGAAGAAGAAGCTAAGAAGACCGCCAACGTGATGGTAGTAGACGTTCAGAACCAACCCAGTGTTGCAAATCTTGTTGACATCAATCGCCATGGAAGGCTAGAGAAGCTACTCAGAGTGACAGCATGGGTGTTCCGTTTTATCCGAAATTCGAGACCGAACCGAACCGAGACAGCTAGACGGAAGGGAAGACTGACACGAGAAGAATTAGTCGGGGCCGAAAGTGAATGGGTGAAAGCGGCGCAAGCTGACCTGAGAAGTAAGGGTAACTTCCAACAGCTAAAGACCGAGCTCGGCCTAGAAGAGAGTGCAGGAATTCTGAGATGTGCCGGAAGACTCGTCAATTCAGATTTGGAGTTTGATGCGCGAAGACCAGTCATTCTCCCAAGGGATCACGCGTTAAGCATTATGCTCATAGAAGAGTGTCACAAGAAGGTGTTGCACAGTGGTGTGAGAGCGACGCTTGCGGAGTTGAGGTCGAGGTATTGGATCCCGAAGGGCAGACAGTGCGTGAAAAAGGTTTTGAGCAAATGCGTAATCTGCAAGAAACAAGAAGGGAAGGCTTACAGCGCGCCGCAGACCGCCGCATTGCCAGATTTTAGAGTAAGAGAAGCGCCAGCGTTTTCGAAAGTAGGCGTAGATTTTGCGGGTCCGCTCTATGTTAAGGCACAAGCTGGGGGAATGAGAAAGGCGTACATTGCATTGTTTTCCTGCTGCGTAACTAGAGCGATACATTTAGAATTAGTTGAAGACCTATCTTCCGAGGCCTTCAGACGAGCGTTAAGAAGATTTTCAGCGAGACGAGGCACGCCGACATTGATCGTATCAGACAACGCGAAAACCTTCCAAGCGACCGAAAAAGCGCTTAACAATCTTTTTAGCCACCCAGAGGTAGCTAGTGAGCTAGACAGACAGCGAATTGAGTGGAGGTTTAATTTAGAGAGATCGCCCTGGTGGGGAGGATTTTTCGAGAGAATGGTTGGAAGTGTGAAAGCTTGTCTCAGGAAGGTGTTAGGAAATGCACGACTTACATTTGACGAGCTGCGAACGGTGTTAGTGGAGGTAGAAGGAACGTTAAATTCCCGTCCGCTTACGTACGAGTACAATGAGGTAGAACATGAAGCTTTAACACCTTCACATTTAATCCTTGGTAGAAGGATTAAGTCTATGCCAGACGAGATAGCGGAAGAGCCAGAAGCGAACGAGAGTAGTTGTTCAGAGAGGTTTAGATATTTGACAGTGAAGTTAGCGCATTTTTGGAAGAGATGGAGAAACGAGTACCTGGTGAATCTAAGGGAGTTTCACCGCCTGAAGGTAGATCGCAAAGACAGGCAGATTCAGACAGGAGACGTAGTAACTGTGTTTGAGGAAGACAAAAAGAGAGGAGAGTGGAAAATTGCAGTGGTTGAGAGTCTTATCAAGGGCACAGATAACGTTGTTAGGGGAGCAAACATAAGAGTCATTGTCAAGGGTAGACCGATGCGTATTTCCCGACCAGTTCAAAAGTTGTACCCCTTAGAAGTAAAATGTGCCATACAAGGGAACGGCCAAATTGGTCAAACTGGGAACCGTAAATTTGAACGGGATCATACTACACCTCTTAGACGTAACCCTAGCAGATCTGCTGCTTTAGATGCTAGGTGGAAATCGAAACATATGCTTTGACTCGTAGACGAGTCAAGGGGGGGAGAGTGTCGGGAAAGAAGCACTGATGTGCGTGACGTAGAATATTAACTTGGAAATTTGATGAACAATGTCACGAAATAGTAACGCGAGCAATACTTTAAAATTAGTGAGCAAAGCAGATTGCACAATTGTACTCCGGGAAAGTCCGAAGTTAATACACTGCATGACAATGATGTAACTGCACGCGTAGACCCGCGTAGTATTAAGCTAAATAAGGAAGAGAAACGCGTGTAATTGTGTAATTGAAATCAAATTTAGTAGCATTACAATAGTATAGCCTTGGGATTATACTGTGCTCGTGATCGTAGTAAAAATACTTGTTGCGCAAATAGAACCTAGAAAATCTTAGTACAATTGTAATGTAAGATCAGATCGAATAAGAACGAATTGTGAACGGAACTGTGCATCGCGAATATTGTAGATTGGATCAGAGATTGTCAGATTGTGAATGTTAAATAAATCTTCAGAAAAGGAAAGAATTACAGTCCTCTTCAGTTTGTGAACCGGCAAGTGCGGAGTTCATGAAAGATTCCGCGACAATGACAAGTGAATTAGGAAATAATTTCAAGGACATTTTGTCAAAATCCTAATAATTTTAAGGCTTGGGAAAATATTAGAAGTATGACACAACGCAAGTGAAATATTATTTCCTTATTTCACAAGTATATTATTTGATGACCTTTTATATGATGGGTGACATATTACACTCACAATAATTATTATTGCAAGTTTTTGACTTGTTTATTGTATTAAGAAATGTTGCCATAACGATTTTGTAATTTCACATGAAAAATTGTAAGCTGAAATTTTGCAAATCAAATGAAATTAACATGTTACAAGTGCGTAACAGTAACATCTAAACTGGGGTTCTGAGTTGAGAACTCAGCTGAAGACCTGTTGACGTAGGGTAGCCTCAATGCCTGCTCTTCACCAGCAAGTAAGGCAGAGATGAATGAGTACACTGCTGAGCTACATGTCACAGTTATGGTACTTCAATTCTCAATAATTTGTATTGAAAGTAGTAATATATCTGGACCACTCACATTTATCCTAAGATTAGGAAACTTAGCAGGCCTCTCACTGCGGACAAAGGCTGCAAAACACAAACAAAGAAACTGTTCAAATAAAATCTCAATTTGACTGCCATAAAATGCTTAAGCACCCCCCTCCCCCACATTTATAAGCCCATCTACCTGTCAACAAAAAAAGGCAATAACTCTGGCTATAATTCCCCTCTACTTTTCTCCCATGTTTCCTTAACATAAACACCTTCACAAAACGCTGCAACTTCAAAAAATTATATAGGTGTTACCTTATTTCTTAGCATTTATGGTAATAACATTAACATTATTTTACTCTTACCCTGTATTTGTGGGAACCTTCCCAACTTTCAGTTGCACACTTCAAGAGTGCCAAAAGCATACCGCTAAATGGAAATAAAGGGAAATATATTACAATGACATTTAAATAAACCTCTCTGCCCCATTCCCCATGACAAATTAATGGCATTTTCCCCTTGCACAATAGAGCAGTTTCAACTGTTATTGAACTGCTTTTGTAAGGTTCTAAACCCAATTATGAATGTAATTTAGGGATAGGCAATGGATAAGACTACAAGTAGCCTTTATATCTCTCAGGAAAAGTAGAGTGTGCAAAACAGGTAGGCAGATGCAAATGATACCTCATCGATGAGACACGAGACACGGGGAAGGACAGGAAAAGTGATATTTTTTTTACACACTCACATGTTTCTTCACCCACTTTACTATTTTGATGAGAAATAAGAGACTAGTTGTAGTCAATCAAGACATCATCTACTGCTTTTATCTTAAGTATTTTAAAGTCTTAATGGTACAGGTCCAAGTTCTGACACTTCAAAGCTGACTGGGAATGAAACAATAGGCCTTATCACGGTTTTTGACGCCATTTTGACGAGTAGGAAAATAGGCTTGAAATAACAGTGTTTGTATAGAAATCCGATGCCAAATAATTTTCATAAAACATCGCTTCTGAAAAATTCATGGATTGGAAACTTTCGGCACTAGGGAAAAAGGATTTTAAGAAAAAACTTGGAGGGATGTAGCTATGCCATGCCAGAGAGCGTCCAGTCGTGTTTTGAACTTTCCATACATTTCCCTGTATTTTTTTCCTGCGAACTATTTTTAGTAGCAGTTCACGGCTGGTTCGGTATACAAACAAATGTATGGAAAGAGAAAAAATGAAAAAAGAAGGCAACATGGCGCCGGTGACGTCACATGCATGCAAACTCAAAAGAAGGCATAAGGTGATAAGGCAAGTTCCATCGGAAACAAATTTATCAAAAAACAAAAACTATCCTGCATAACACAACTCTGGCATTAAGCAATAAATATAACATAATCCAAACCTTCGTAGTTTCTTCCTGTCCATCAGCATGGCAGCACTTTCGACAATTCTGTTCAAGCGATGGTTCCGATGCAAGATTGAAAGGTTTTAATTCATCGCATGAGCTACAGAGCAGATTAACTGAAAATCCCAAGTCTCTACATTGTTCAGGAGTTAATTCTGATACAGTGAACTGAATGAGCGCCAAAAAAACAGAAAGAAAGGGAGACAAATAACTCGTCCAATCCATTTTGAACAACGCAAGGAAATAATCTACCAGCCCCAGACCTCACACGGTCATCTCAGGCACAGTTTGGAAGAATCTGTAGTCATGCAAAGCAACGTAAAATAAAGTTTAGCCAGGGATTTTGAAGCTTCACTTGAGAAATGTTTCAAAATTATCATATCCTGGGATCTGGCATGGGAACTGAATACTCTGATTTTTTTCTAGAATGGACTATCTCTAGAAATAAAGAGCTTTCTCGTCACGCTTTCTCATCCTGACGTGACGAAACATAACGTGACAAAAAGAATCAGAGGTCTCTCGGGACTTCTCGGGACTGCGACACGCTACACGCGTGACTTTCGCGCGCTTTTATGCACCAGCGGCGCGGGCGCGGCCGGCGGCACTGCATGCAACAGATCAGCCATAACAGCAGTAACATGTCGCTTTCAAGCATCATCAGAAATCAAGGAAACGAGTATTTTCGTCAAGCCTGCTCGGGCAAAAACTTAGACTTACAGAAAACAAGGGAACTTTACGATCAGGCATTGACCCGTTATTGCAAAGCCAAGGAAAAGGCTGAAAATCCCGAAGACGAATGTTCTGCTTCCAAGAATATTGGCAAGGCCGCACGAAGAATTTCCGGAGTACTGACTCAACAGCTGGAAAGCTATCAGACCATTCTCCACTACCAACATGAAGCGATCAAAGGATTGTGTGCTGCTTACAACCGAAGCGAAGACTGTAAACCGATGCAGTGGCGAAACGAAGTTCTAGAAACACTCAGTCTTTGTTTACAAGAAGTGATCGATTCGTGTGATGCATTTCACACCGACGTCAAAATTTATCAAATGGAGCGGCTCGTTGTGATAACGACTGTGGAGAGAGCGACGGCTGATCTGCAACTGAGGTTGGCGAGGCTCTACTTCTACGACGGCGCCACCAAACTTCAAAATGGCGATTACAAAACGTGCCTTTCACGTATGAGAGATTGCTATCGGCCTATCGAGGAAGTCAAACGTTTGGCTCATATTACAGGCGACGAACTGGAAGATTTGTTACAGGAAGGCGAAACATTAGAAAAAGACGTGTTGTATCACACATGCTCTGCTTCATCAATGCAAGCTCGCCTGCAGGGAGATCACCTTCTCACGGTGGCCTTGGAAGACGAAGAAGAACTAGACATCACGTTGGTTTTCGAGGTGATTGACTGGTACAAACAAGCTGTGCTTCTTGCAAGGGAGATTGAAATAGAGCAGGAGGCCATGGCAGAGAGCAGGCTGGGGGTGGTCTATGACAAGGTGCTAAAGCTCACTCACCGTGCTAAAGATTACTTCAATCATACCATGCAGCTCGTTGAGTCCATGAAGCCACGTGTCTTTACCTTGTGTGACTGGTATAAAGAGTGCGTCACTACCCTGCAGAGATACCAGGAAGAAGTTCGGCAGCGAGATGAAGAAGAGAAGAGAAAGGTACGGGCTAAGTATCTGGAGGAGCTCAAAGAAGAGCTAGAAGATATAAAGAAAAACAACACCAGCGCTGTTGCATTGATCAAGCATGTATACACCAGCTACCCTCCAAAATCTTCTTCCTGGGAGAAACCTACTGATGATGAAATGACCAAGTGGGACTCTCTGGAACGGGGCACAAAGGATTACAAGAAGCTGCTTCTTAAGGCACTGGCTGTTTTCCATCCCGACAAAGTGGATGATAAGGAACATGGCATGAAGTGGAAGGTGCTCAGTGAGGAGATTACCAAAATGATCACAAATTATTATGAAAGCACAAAGTTTTCATGTTAAACTTTGGTGACAGAACAACTTGCCAAGTGTTTGCTAGTCGTCATCTAATCATCGGCTATTATGGTGTCTCAAAGTATGTCACTTTAAGATCTTTTGATCTTTAGGGTATGTGGATTGCCTTTATCGGAAAGATGGTCTGATCTTTATAAATATAATATGTTATTATATTGACATATTTTGGATCACAAAAAGGTGCATAGATTTTAGTAGTTTGTTCTGAAATATTGTGAAGAAAAAAATTAATCATATATTTCCATGTAGAGGAGGGACAAAGTTAGACTTTGGGTGGTACACCACTTCCCAAAATCTGATGCTACATCTTGGGTGTGGTACTTTGGCTTTTTCATTGCTCGAAAAATTTTTATTTGGCTGGTTTTTTCATCCAACTCTATACATAACATGTATTCATCCTGCACTTTCCTCACCAAGTGACCAATGGCATGATCAACACTTTTTTAGTACGGTGTAGGAAGTTTCTAGTGGATTACAACACGGCACAATGTGCAGGAGACTCACATTCTTGAGTGCCTGTTACCTCAAACCTTCATTGCTGTGTTCAGACCTGATTTTCTCCGACATGACTTGATGGCTATGATTCGTTCATCACACTTCATAAATGATCAGGCAGCAGTGAAGGAAATTCCACCATAAAACGAGACCACAGTACAAATGATTACTTCCTGAAATATAAACATCCAGTACATATAACTATAGATCTTAGTGTAGTGCACACTACTGAATTTCTCAACCAGAAATTGCTGCCTGTGGTATAGCTGTCATAATTCACAATCTGAAAGAAAATGATGAATGAAATTCACAGATCCTTTCTACAGGTATACATATATGAATGTTCATATTTCAGGATGTCACTAGTTATGCTGTGGAATGATCTTGTGATGGAATTTGTTCACTATTGCCTGATCATTAGTGGGTGATAAGGGTTAAACCATCAGATCATTTTGAAACATCCAGATCTGTACAGAGCACTGACAATGGGAAAAAGCTTCAGCAAAAGTTTCCCTTGGAAAGTCTTTTTTGGTAAATCATGCCTCTGGGTATCTTGAACTTCAAGGTGTTCAAGATAATGAGTCTTCTGTGGTTTGTTGGAACATTTCCTTTGACTATCTAGTGCTGTGATATTCAAGTTTAAAGTTTGGGAGGTTGCTGTTTTATAATTTAACTGGAATATGTTAAGACACTTCAATAGCACTAGTGTAGTTGGTGCCAACTTTTGAACCTACAGTTTTTATTTGTCAGAAGTATCTAGAGTAGCTTGTATTGTTCAGGTTTTATGGTGTATATTAAGCTTCTTTTTTTTTATTAAGATGTTCTGTTAAATATTCACTTCTAAAATAAGGAAGAATTATTGAAAAAGTAAATTCTCTGAAGCCAAAATAATATGAAACTGTAATTACACAAAGGAAGGGTTACAAAAATTAATATTGATATTTAGCCTTGTTGAACATTTTATTGCAGTAATAAGAGTTGTTGACAACTTTTGAACTACAGTTTTCATTTGTCAAAAATTATATAGAGTAGCTGGCATAGTTTGGGTTTATGATGCATAATTTAGTTATTTTTTATCATAATAAAAGTGTAGTGTAATTACACAAAGGTTTACTTTACTTTACTTTATAATTTGTCAGTGATGACAAAAGACGAATTTTTATCATGGTTTGTACCTTTTTTTGGACCTTGAAAAAAGTGAAAGCACTGTGTCAGCATTCAGTTTCATTCGCTTGTGAGTTCCTGTGTACAAACAGGTGTATTAATGTTGTGAAGGGAAGACCTTACTTTTTTGTCAGTGATGACAAAAGACGAACTTTTATCGTAATAAAAGTGTTTTGTCAAAAAATGTACTTGAAATAATTATTTACAAGAATTGAACCTTAAAATACATTTACACAAAGAAAGCATTTGAATTTATTGTTATCAGCCTTCTTGTACATTTATCAGGAAACCCACAATTCAAGTTTTGTTATTTAGTGTATTAAACATAGAGCAATGCTGCAATGGACAATGTATTTATTACATAATTTTATGGTGTCCATCGATCAAAGTCTGATCAGCATAATGGAGAGGAGAGGGTGGAATTTGCCCTTGAAAGTTGAAAACCTTTTTTTCGGCTTCTTTTGCAATGCAGGATTCTTTTTCCTTACATTTTGGTTTTGCACGATTTTTTTCCTGTTTATGGACTCTCTCCCACCCCCCGCTGCCCCCTTCACATTTCTAATGGTGCATCTCTCACGTCCTGCTAATTACAGTGTATCACTTCCACAGTCTGTGGGGAAGATATCGCACAGATTGGGTGTGATCACATAACTTGCACAAGGGTGGGGCTGTTCAAAAGGGCACACTATCCTCTCAATCACTATCATAAAGTACAGGACAATAATTAATACTTTCTAGCTGCCTTACCACATTCCTTCACTTCAAATCAACTGTCCACCCAGCCCTAGCTTAGCGAGGTTTTGCGAGTCACATATTTCTAGTTACATAATTAATTTTACGGTGTCCATCAATCAAAGTCTGATCAGTCTGATCAGTATAATGGAGAGGGGGATGGAGGAATCTGCCCTTGAAAGTTGAAACAGGAGCCTATAACTTTCAGGTTGGAGTGTTTAACTGTCCTCTATGCATTTTCAGAGATCTAAGAATAAGAACGTGGATTCCTTGGTGTACACCAAGTGTTTCTACTCCCCCCCCCCCCCCCCCCTCCCTCCTCGCTGCGCGATAAGCTTGTACCAAGTCCCCGCCGTATGAGAGTATCGAGTGGACCTGGGGAAAACTCTTCATGGTTTGTACCTTATTTTGGACCTTGAAAAAAGTGAAAGCGCTATGCGAGCGTTCAGTTTCGTTCGCCTGTGAGTTCCTGTGTACAAACAGGTGTGTTAATGTTGTGAAGGGAAGACTTTACTTTATTGTCAGTGATGACAAAAGACGAACTAGCACACGGTACTGTTTCCTCTCTGCTGGAAATATGTTTGAAGTCATCTTTGAAGTACCTCGAATCAGCCCAGTTGCCAAAGAACGAAAACATTTTCCTACCAGAAGATATCTGCGAAGCACTTATATGTAAAAAGTTAAAGACGGGAAACTGCGACGATGATTTTATTGCCACTTTCTTCGCTGATGTGCGTACAAGTCGTATGACCAAGGCTCATCTTAGCAGTTCAACCGTGACAGACGCAGGAATTGAAATGATCGCTTCTCATCCACTTCGAGAAGTCGACATCTCAAAATGCTCTACGTTGTCAGAAAGATCCGTCCAATTCTTGGTCAAATGTAAAGACACTTTGATTTCCTTGAACATGTCTCATTGCCGCCAAATTAACTCGTATAGAGGCCTGCAACATTTAACCAAACTTAAGAATTTGGATGTTTCTCGGACATTCATAGATCAGAGGGAGTTCGAGTGCCTGTCAACATTGGTCCATCTCAGACGATTGGTTGTGAGCGGAACGGACATAAGAGCTCTGGAGCCCATAAAAAGCATGCCATCGCTGACTACGCTTGATTTATCCAACTGTCGCTCCATTGAAAGTATTGAACCCTTGGAGACTACAAAGGGGTACATGATATATTTTGAATTATTGTTAAAGCCTGCCGCACACTTGAGGAAAGAGCTGAGAAAACTGTCTCGTGAGGCGATTAGCTCAGCTGTTTCCTCACGTGTGCGGTTGAGTTTTCGTGAGTTTTTCGCCTCGCAAGGCTGTGAGGAAAATATCTGTCGAGTTTGATATTTGAGATTTCGCCTCGCCAGGCGAAATTCTCACAAAAACACAACCGCACACTTGAGGAAACAGCTCAGCTTTTTGCCCCGCAGTGCCTCACAGGGCAGTTTGCTTAGTTCTTTCCTCAAGTGTGCGGCAGGCTTAACTTATAAGAATGATTAAGGGCTGTTTGCATGTCCAGTGTTAAAAACTGATTCATTCAGCAAACTCAATAAACAATTGTTTTATTACTGACAATTGTTTTATTACTAACAATTGTTTTATTACTGAAGCCGATTAATGGGTTCAGTGTAATAAAACACAGTCAAATCAAAGAAATCCTACAATTTTTTGTTTGATTGTGTTTGATTTCCATTACCCAATCAAACCAAGAGAGGGAGGTGGCTTTGCCAAGTGGTTAGAGGCACAGACTTCTAGTCCAGAGGTCCTGGGTTGAAGTCCTCCCTCTGACCGCCAGACATTTATTTCATGGCAATCCCTTGTTCAAATCCATGCCCACTCTTTGTCAATGTATAGCCAACTGGTAAGCCTCCATGCCAGTTGAGATTCTCAAAAAAGGGTTATGTTACATTTGTAGTAGTTCCTTCAATCATTTACAGTGTCCCTAAAAGGACATTTTCGCTATGGCATCATTTTACTACAACTTCCAAAATCCTTCTGGTTTTCGTTTTCTCATGCTAATCAGAGCTATTGTTCTTTGCTGTCCACTGGGATTACAAATTTGAATTTGGAAAGGAAAACGAAATGAATTCTGGTAGTTGTAGTAAAATGATGCCATCATGAAAATGGCCTATTAGCACTGCCATGCTAAACACAATGATAACATTAGGCACTCAGTCATTCAAAATATAGATGTTTTCACAAAGTTTTGCCTTGGCATCTGCTAAACAACCAGAAAAAATCACCTGCTTAGCAGACAGCTGTAGATTTTATTGCCAAGTAGGGGTGGGGTAATGTGACAATGAATGATCTAACTATATAGATTGTCAAATAAGGGTTGGTTAATGTTATAATGAATGACCTACTAGATTACATCACAGCAGTATAATATCTCAGCATGCAACAAGAATTCACCATGCCACATCTATTTTCAATGGAATACTATCAGACACTGAACATATATTTTAATTCAGGTGAACCTAGTCTAACATGTCATGTTAGAAAACTGAAACTTTGTGAGTGTTTAAATTTGCATACAATTACTAAACCCAATCAAACTCGATGAGATAATTTTTCATTATTAGGGCTTTGTCTCTCATATGACTGTTACTCCAAACATTCGAACACAATATAGACCGTCAAGCTAAGTGCTCTGAAAATGTTCACTTGCAGTCATTTACATATCCATTACTTTGAACTGAACAGAACTGTACTTTCAGGTAAATTTCAATGTTAGAGTGCTTGGTTGAGGAATTGTTGATATTATAATCTGCCAAAACATTTCACACCAAGTGGTGACAAGTTTTTATCTCTGTAGCAATCAGTAGTGGACTCAGCACTACATGGTGTAAATTCAGCACATGTTCTCGCAGAGGTTCTCATCTGCCACTTATAACCCCCCCCCCCACCCCCCTCCCCCACTTATAACCCCTCCCGGGTAAAGACACATTCACCTGTAAACCAAAAAATACATCTGATTATAAGCCTCCCCCTCCCCCCCAGATATAATCCCCCCTTCAGTTTCATTCGTGTTGTTAGTTTTAATTTTGTTCTAAATATAATTTGACCTTTTAGAGCTTAATTAAAAACCAGTAAATGAAAAAATATTTCAATCATCACTGCTATAGCTCGTTTCGAAAGGTTCATTTTTTTTATTCCAGTTATAAGCCCCCTCGGATTTAAGCTCCTCCATTTATAAGCCCATCTAAACCCCTTACGAAGTTGTATAAGCCCAGGGCTTATAAGTGGCAGTTTATGGTATTTACTCACTCCCCAGGGATAAAAATGGCTCTGTGATTTTCTCAGTAACTTACAAGGTTTGTTTTTCTTTCAGGACCCTGTGTTGGTTGTCTTTGTACAACTGTAGAAAATTGGTATCATCAGGAGAGACAATAGAGTCGTTAAAAAAACTGACACAGCTGCAGCACCTTGACTTATCAACGGATGATCTAGATGAACCCACAAGGTTTGGATCATTTTTGGCTTGGTCAATGCCCCTTGTAAATGAGGAAGTCCTGGAAGAGTTACTGTCATGTCTTCCAAATTTAACATCATTGGACATTTCAGGTTAGTTAGCCAGGCCGAGCATCAGTGCCCTCCTTCTTCCTTCTTCCGATCCCCAATACTTAACATGGAGTTGATCAGTGTTATCCTGGAGACGGGGGGGGGGGGGGGGGGTAGGGGTACTCCCTTTAATGGACTATACGAAGAGGTTACAGATACCAATCCTTAACTTATTTCTTTTGTTCACAGCCACCAATGCTTCACTTGACTTGGTTCAGTCTGATTTACAAAAGAAATGAGTTGAATGTTGTCTGTTTCTTTTTGTGTAGGTTATTATTATTACTTTGGGTTTTTTAGATAATGTGCTCAAATGGTTATCGTCTGGTTGGTCTCAATCTGTCATAATAGATAACACAACATCCAGTCTGCGCCATCTGGAATATGGTGTTCCTGGGAGTCTGTACTAGGACCTTTTTTGTTTACTCTCCATGCTGCGCCATTACAGGATATAGTCTTCGCTCATAATCTCGACAGTATGTTTTATGCAGATGACTCGCAAATGCATATTTTACCATCAACCCTAATGATCAATCACATTTATTAACCACCCTCTGATGATGTGTGGACAATGTTACAGCATGGAACACTCACAATAAGTTACTGTGCAATCCTGTTGCTTGGTGATTCTACTGTACATCTAGTGGACCGACTATGTAACCTCGGTGTTATAATGGATAAGGAACTCAATCTTAGCCACCACATCACTTAAATGTGCAAGAGAGCTACGTTGTCGCAACAATCAATTGATGTCCTGAGGGAATACCTGTCCTTTTTCTACCTGAAAATGTCAATTAATGCATTTGCTGTGTCGTATTTGGATTACTGTATAGTCTACATAGCTTAGTACCTAAGCAAGTGATTGATAAGCTTCAATGTATTCAGAATTCTCCAGCATGCCTGATCTTGGGGATAAGAGGATCTGAACTTATACAGGGCTGTCAACTCTCCTGGATAATCCGCGAGTTTCCATATTTTGAACCGTATCTCCCGGTCTCCAGATTTAGGTCTGTAATCTTCAGATTTTGAGCTGTTTATTCTGGTCTCCAGATTTATGTCTGTAATATCCCCGATGATTGACGAACTTTACTATTTGTCGTAGACTCGACTTTCGGACAAGCGTTGTTCCTGGTAGTGTTTAATGTACTCCCCCCACTGAACCCGTGAATTTGGCCTTGATGCGACGCCTCTGTAAGGCGCTTTGTTATTGCTTGCCGGGGAAGTCATATTCTCCATATTTGAAGACATGTGAGGTTGACAGCCCTGCTTATAACTCCAGTCTCTGGGAGTTGAGAGATCTTAATTGGCTTCTGGTTGAAGCATACATTGTTTTTAAAGTACTGCTCTTAACTATTCATGAACAGCTCCTAGCCATCTGGCCTCTCTTATTACTACATCTCAACCAACCCATATGCTGTACTCATCCAGTCTTTCTCTACTTTCAAAAAGTTCTAACAGCCAAGACAGTAACTTACCTACTCACTTATATTTTATTCCTTTATTTATTTATTTTATCCACATTTATATCTTTTTGCATTTTTACTGTAATTTTACAACCAGTATTGTTAACGCATTGAGATTTTTTGAACACGCCACGTAAGAACCTTATTATCGTTATTGCCGTTTTAATGATAAATTAAAATTTGGCCTACTAATATTGTCTTTAAAGATAGATTTTTGGATTTTAAGTTCTAGTCATTACTTATGCCTTGCTTTCAACTGAGCCCTTCAGTCATTTATATGCAATATTATCCTAAATGAAACTTTCCACTTTTCTACCAGGCAATGCAAAGTTCAAGTTTGAACACTTTAAACTGGTCGATCAACACCTTAAACGGAAGCTTCATTTTCTGGGATTGTTCCTCACAGATATGTGTCAGTATCCAGAAATTCCTGCAGATGAGGTTAGTGAAATCTGAGTGACCCTATTTACCTTCAAATGTGTTGAAAAGTTTCAAAATTTGTTTTTCTACAGTTAGAACTGAGGCAAAATTAAAAGGTTTTAGGAAATAAAATTGTGAATATCTCATCCTTCAATAATTTAGATACGATGTGCATTTTCCAATATGCTCTTTCCCAATAATAATATGTTGTTAATGAGTTCATACATTTGAATATTTGGGCATCATACCTTAGCACCTTATAGGTAAGCTAGATTGCAATAAGAGATCACATGACAGACAGTATAAATTTATGATCTATTAAAAAATTAGCTAATATTGGTGACTTTATAAATGGCTGATCATTAAGCATGTAGAAAACAAGTCAAAAGCAAGAATTTTGTTGTTGATGTAATTGATCACTTAAAATATTTACAGGTGTCTGGAACTGCAAATTTAAAGCAGATCACGCTATCAATGAAGCTATATGAGAACAGACCTACAAGTCTCACCACGGCATTGCAAGAACTGTTTCACATCACCAGAGAAAGAGATCTGGACCTGAATGTAAACTTGATATGTGATGTAAGTTCCAGCAACTGAATCTCATGATGAATGCATGTAGTGCTTGAAAGATAAATAAACAAAATGTATTTCGTGACAGCAGTTGAATTTTCAAATGAGGCTATGGCTGAGTGAATACAATTTTCAATTTAATGTAAATAATTTCAATAATTCATGCAAGATTAATTAATAAGTTACCCTTTATTCCAAATAAAAAGTGGAAGACATTTAGTATTTTGATTGTAGCTCTTTTGATACAGTTCATTTAATGGGTTAATTTTTTTTTCAACAGCTTGTGTTGGGGGCCATGGAAAATCATCCCTCAGAAAAGAAAATTCAGCTGGCGGGAAGGTAAACTTTTTAGCCTCCACAGTTGATCATGACTTCATATCTTTTAGTTTTAAAAATATAATCATTCTATGTGGTATTCTCTTTGGGTTTATAATATTTATATACACAGTGCTCAAATATGTTTTACTTGACATCCAGATACATGTACTTCTAGATTCATGTTTTTCCTTGGTTAGACCTCCTTTTTTGTGAGTGCAAATGAAAATGTCATACATTCATATAATTTGACCCTATGTTAATAATAATGAAACCAATAAGCCCTTCCACACAAAATGGCTGCCATTTTTATTTGGGGCAAGCAGTGTTTGTAAGAGAATTTGATTAGAAATATCTTCCATGTGATTCAATTTCAAAGACATTCAACTAGCAAATTGAGGCTATATCAGTCACATAATTGGCCTTGAACTTTTCCATATATATTTTTTCTCTAATTTTTTTTCCTGTAGACTTAACAGAGGCATCTTTCGAAAAATAAATTGTTCACTTTTCATGGAAACTACACTTTTCAAATTTGGTGGGAGAAATCGTTTGCCAAGCACCTTGAATTGTCCAAATTTGAATGTACCTTTGAAATTATTCTGTGTCATTGGATTGTGATGTAGACATTGTATTTTGCACCTTGTTTTACCACCAATTCAAAGGGATGGCGAAATTGGATGAAAGCGCATACTAGTCTCGAAATTGTACACAAATACAAATTTTCAAAGAAAAATAATTTCCATTTTAGTGCTTCCCTCTATCACCTATCAAGAGATGATGACGATAATCCCCAGTGGCAGCTGTCTACAGAATTAAAAAGGTAAATTTTTAACAATTATTATTGGACAAGGTTGAGCAAAATATCGCGATTTGCCAGTGGTGAGCAGATCAAGAATTGATCTGCTTGCCACTGTCAATCATTATTAGTGGCTGAGGCAAATAACTGATCTGCCAGACACTGACAAATCATGATATTTGGCAATAACCGAGTTCAATGATTGTTTTTATTATTTGATCACCGAGTTTGTTTTTCATAATTTTGATCAACTAAAGATGTCAAATCACTCACTGACAGCCACTTTAATACAGTAGCATGGTTTCAATTATGTATGAGCAGAATATTATTTGCAGCAAAACACAGTTGGACAGTATATTTGCACATGAGCAGACCATTATATTATTTTGTAGGGAGTTACTTGCAGGTCATGTAGTTTGCTTTTGGCCTATGAAAAGGAAGAAAAAATGCATCAAATGATAATAAAAATTATGCTTGTTATCAGGCATGCTTACATGCCATAGACAGAGTTATCGTTAAGGATAGTGCCTGGAATACTGAGTAGTATTTTTGCACAGTTTATGACTGTGCGTGAAAAGAAGATCTTAGCAAGGGCTATTGGAATCCAGCCCCTAAAACAGGCAGCACATGGAAATGACTGGTAATATTAAACAAATTATTTTGATTTAATTTCTCTCAGACGTGTCATTGAAGCTACTCTAAAAGCCATGGAACACCATGTTTCTGAATCGCAGGTACACCCAAGAATTTATTTGTCTAATAAAATATTTACAATAGACCCAGGGGTGAGGGGAGGGTACTCATTTTTAAAAGCGATAGGGGGGGGGGCTAGGGTGAGTGAGAAGGATTTTTGTTGAAACTCATGATTGCTGACCTCAGTATGTTTGTGTATCTTAACATTTTGCCTTGGCCAGTCAGTATTTTTGTGGTTAGTGAAAACCTGGTAGGTGTTATTACTTGGGCTTCCCACGGGGAGACCAAGTTGAAAATTGCCCTTCGTTTTTTTTTTTCCTCATTCAGTCACAAATCGCCGTCTGGGCCTTAAAACGCATGCGTAGGTAATCTTGTCGCTGCATGGGTTTGCAAGGGTCAGACATTTATTTAGTCGCCGATTTTCGCGTTCTCTGAAGGAAAACAACTTTTGGAAGTAGTACATCGAAAGAAGAACTACTAAGGAATACTCAACAGTTTCGACAGCGGAAATCCGAGAAATAACGGCGAAGAAACTGTGCTTCGAGTACAAATTGTTGTTTTATCCAGGCGACGAGTTAGCGGAGCGCGGACATCTCAAATCCTTATTGAGGCCACAGACTTTCTAGGAGATTTTTGAGTACTTCTGGGAATTCAACGAAAAATTACAGGTTTGATTGTGAATTTGTACTGAAATACTATCCTAATTGACCGATTCTTTATATTCTGAACAGTTTTTGCGAAAATTTGAAAAACATGCCACGCACGGGTTGATAAATTTGCTTCGAAATGGACTGGTAGTTCTTCAAATCGCTTCCACGTCTCTCATTTGGCATTTAGAATTATAAGCGTTTCTTTCTTGGGCGTAAACAAAGACTTTTCTGAATAAATTTTTCCTTTAGGAAAGCATTCTGTCTGTTTTTCTTTTTAATTTAATTGACAAAACGTGACAACTGCGTAATCTTGCGTAAACAAACACATGCACTCGAGACGGATCAAATTTTGCCTATGTAACGCGGGACAAATTTCATCGATTAATGGGTTAACGATACTGACAAAGAGAAATTCCCACGAAACACCAATTTCAATCAGAATTCCCTTTTTTCAAAAAACAAAAACTTTTGCGAGGGTAGGGGGGGTGGGGGGGGGGGGGATGAAGCCAACACAAGATATCCCTGCCCGCTTTGCTAAATCCTGTTGGCCAGATAGATGCAAATTTAGACCAGGAATATACATTGCTTACAATATACTTGCTTGTACTAAGCTTGGGCTGTAAAACAATCGACAAATGACAACTGAGATTTTATCACGTCAACTTTCTGGCGTTTACAGCTGGATATGCCAGGAAAGAAGCCCAAGTTCTCGCACATATGCGTCTTGTTTCAGGTTTAGATTATTCACTATTTTGTCCAGTATTGTAATGATTAGTGAGTCTGTAAGGGGATCATTTGGAGTTTAAAAGAACATCAATTGGACATTTTTGGATATAATTAAAAGACAGGGTAATTTGCGGGTTGGTTTTGACACAAGGTGATTTTTAGGGGGAGGGGGGTCTTAAAAGTCAAAATTTTAGAAGCAAAGTATGAAGCCAAACTGGAATTTCCTGGGGGGACAGGGGGTGCAAAACAAAAACCTTCCATGGGGGAAGTATGGATACGTTTTGGAACTGTACAATATTTCCTGAAGGAATAGCCCACTTTGAAAAAGAGTGATGGCCTGGGTCGAGAGTAGCTGCCCAAGCGATTGTGGGAAGGTTTGGGGGGACGTTGGCTATTATCTTCGCATTTTTGCGTCCCCCCAAACAATCCCACAATCACTTGGGCAGTTACTCTCGACCCAGGCCATCACTCATTTTCAAAGTGGGCTATTGCAGGCCACATGCAAGAATTGAGCTAAAACAACAAAAAGTGATCAATCTGAAATGAGAGTTGTAGGTCGGTTTTGCACTGAGCCTTTTAATTTTATTGTATTTTAATGACATAATTTTGTTTCTTTCAGTTGCAGAAGAATTGCTGCCTAACTCTATGCAACTTTAGAATTCCAAGTGAAATGGTAAACAGTGATTTTTATTTATTTAAGCCTATTTGTTTGCAGTTAAAGGAATTAAATGCTATGTAAACAAAATAAAAAGTGTGATAAATTTACTGAAAAGTTTTCACACTCGTTTTGAACATGTGGTGTTCTCAACTTAGGCATTCTTGTGGTGTTTGTGTTAAGCTCAAGAGTTTGACTTGCAGATCTGTGACTATAAAAGAGTTCACTTTAAAGATTTGACTATAAAGGAATTAAATGTTATGTAAACAAAATAAAAAGTGTGATAAATTTACTGAAAAGTTTTCACACTAGTTTTGAACATGTGGTGTTCTTAACTTAGGCATTCTTGTGGTGTTTGGGTTAAGCTCAAGAGTTTGACTTGCAGATATGTGACTATAAAAGAGTTGTTGAACTGTTGCTGAGAGCGGCACTGGTACACAAAGACGACTTCATACAAAGAATTGCCATAGGACTGTGTAATCTGCTGGTGTGTCAGGTAAGAATCAAATATGAGATTAATTTTGCCTATCTCTAAATACCAGTAAATCTCACTATAAAAATCTCCACAGTTGCTCTGTCCTTGCTGGTTGAGAATTGAGCTTTATGTCTGCTGTGTTAGACCATTTATTTATTATTTTTATTTTTTATTTATTTTTTTATTTTTTTTACGGCAGGGGAGAGGCTAATGTAAAACTCAGGGAATGAAGATCCCTTTAAAGGGGACGTATCATGGGGTTTTTGACCTCTTTTGTTAAAAATGGTGAAATAAGACCTTCACTTTGCTACAAAATAATTCTAGAACAATGAGAGGAGAAAAATCAACTCAATTCTTGACAGGAACGACTCGTGATTTGTTGTAGCGCATTTTGCAATGAGTAACATAATTGGAAACAAAAGTACGAGAACTTGAAAAACATTAGCCTAACATTTTTCAAGTTTCAATCCATTCCGAACTCTGTCTCTGGCCAGAGGCACTAATCAACAGTTTTCTTGCACTGGGGTGATAATTTATAACAAACCTAGACAACTATTTTTTTTTTGATTCTGTTGTCAAACAAACATTTTTGGGTTTTGAAATGACATCAAATTTTCGTGATACTTCCCCTCCAATTTTTTTAGCAGTTTTTTATTTGGGGGCAGGGCTTTCACTGGTGTGGATTTCTGTTACACTTGTCTCTAGGTTCTCGCATCTTCTTTTCTGCCTCCTGCCTCTGCGTACTTCTTATTTTGCAGAATTTTACACAATGTTGCAACATTTTGTCCTATTTTACCTGCTTTCCACCACCTTGGAAATAAATCAATAAAATAAATTCTATCATCTCATCGTAGATGATGGGATTATGATGTTTTTGCACAGACTGAGTTAACAATATCTATGAAACCTAAGAAAAACTCATTTACAATCCTGAAACAGACTGAGCCATTACAAATTCTACTGC
This sequence comes from Pavona decussata, assembly GCF_977016875.1. Classification (NCBI taxonomy): domain Eukaryota; kingdom Metazoa; phylum Cnidaria; class Anthozoa; order Scleractinia; family Agariciidae; genus Pavona; species Pavona decussata. The sequence continues at coordinate 168,091 of NW_028145602.1, read as the reverse complement.
CAAATACTAAGTTACATAGTTCAGAATCAATATCAAAGAAAAAGGACTAATCAAGAAAGGGAATGTCATTAAAATATGTATTCCATAAGAAAAACCAATCAAAAAGAGGTACTAGAGTCACGCCATATCCTCTCAAATCCTGTTTTCCATAAATTTTTTACCCCCTCCCCTCCCACTTAGTTTTATTTTTTGTAGTCAGTCAATTCAATCAATCAATCATTTCTATTTTCACATGTTTATACCAGAGTCACCCAAAGTGCTTGATCAAGACTGACAATAGTTTAATTTATTTTGCATTCAACTCTTCTAGGTGCAAGATTCTCAGAAAATTGTGGTTGGTAGAGATCTGCAAGGAGTTGAGGTAAGTAGATCATCATAATTTTAAACTTGAGCTAAAATACTGGTATATCCTACTGTAATATGTTGGAAACTTACCTGGTAAATGATCGGCAGAGTCTGCAGCTTACAAACAAAGATGCAAACTGTCTATACATTAAGGTACAGCACAGCTTCCCAAAGCCACTGCTTAATCTTTGGGTATAAACCACCCAAATGTTTGCAATCGTCATGTAGGCTTACAATGTCTTCTCTTTTTTTAGGGATAAGGGTTGGGGGGTGGTGGTGAGGCGGGGACAAAGCCACCAGTGTTGAAGGGTCGGTGAAAGGACTGTTCCTTCCAAATTCACCTTTCTGAACAATTTGTGTCTTCCAGAAAATCCTAATTGTCATGCGGTGCAAGATGGGGAGTAACCCGGTAATGTATGCATGTGTTGAACATTTGCTTTATTAGTTAAACTTCCAAAAATGTTAATACGACACCACTGTCTCTGTTCTATTATGGTGGAAGAAATGCTCATTCCAGCGTGTGTATTTTAGGCAGAAGGTGGAGTTCTGGAGTGCTGTTGGAGTGCATTATGGAACGTTACTGGTAAGAGAACAAAGAACAAGGCAACAGTTAATTAACCCTGTAACTCCTAACAGTGATCAGCATCAAATTTCTCCTTGTAATATCAATGCTTATTCAACCAATGAGGCCATGAGAATTAAGGATATGATCACCCAATGTGAATTTTCTTGATATTTCAATGGCTTCTTGGGGACAAAAAGGGGAATTTGTTCTCGGATATTAGGGTTTAAAGGGTTTAAAAACGCTTCTATGGCTTATATTTTTCAACCATATTCTCGTCTGGTTCAGGAGGTATTATTTCCATTTACCTTGGCAAATAATTCCCTGACGGGGGAGGAGACACATCCATACAAAGCCGTGGCAACAAGAGCGGTTTTCTACTTACACAGGCCATGCAATTTTTCCAAGCTGCCGGCGATTGGTGAAAATTGCACAAGTAGCCTCCCTTGCACATGTGAAAGGGAACAGAGTGCAGTGAGAGGTTAGGAGATCATCCGAACTTTTATCATTGCCTTGGGAGGTGGGGGGCGGGGGAGGGGGGTGTTCTTTGACCTTTGGGGTGAGGTTGTGCGGTTGGGATTCTGAAACCTTTTCTCTATACTAGACCATGTTCATCAGGATTTTCAGTATTATTCTGGACTAGACATCCAAAGTCCCTACCTTATAGCTGACCCTATCCCAGAGCAGAGTCGTTATTTCTCCAGAACATCTATCACTGTCGCAGTCCAGGTCACAATATTATTGCAACAGCCTTATGGAAAAAAAAAGAAAATGTTTCTGTTTCTAAACTATAAAACAGATTTATAAATAGATTTAAAAATCAGCTGACTGTCAGTAACATGACAACGGACGGAATGACAAAGTGACAAACTTCTGTTTAAGTAGGCAAGCCTTTATCTGTAAACTGCACGTTTTAATTTCTTTTTCTTTTTAGACGAGACTCCCGAAAACTGCGCCTTGTTTATAGATAACGGTGGTTTGGATCTGTTTATGGAATGTAAAACGGTGAGTCATCAGTGTAATATACAACAGCTGTTGTCAGTTCCATCGTTTTGTAATTTAGCCTGTGAAGCAAGCGTTTGCGTGGAGGTTTCTGCACTAAAAAGCCCATTTCCTTCTTCTGGATGCGCACGAAATGGGGCCCATTACGTGCGCATCCAGAACAAGGAAATCGGCTTGTTATTGCAGAAACCTCCACGGAAACGCTTGCCGCACTTTGACTTCGCTCTTCCTGGAACATTGCTGTTACACGGACTCCCCCGCCACCCTCAAATCACCACTCAAAGCACTCCTACGCGGGTTAAAAAAAGTTTGTTCTGTTGTTTTTCAGAAGCTAGATGGTCAGCGGGATCTGGTGCGCAACATGTTGGGACTTATGGTAATTTGATTTCGCATTCCGTTGTTCAGCGCTCCTCTTCTGTGCCTTGTTTCACTCCGAAAGGGCCTGGCCCCAGTTGTTCAAACAGCGGATAACTTTATCTAGCGGATAAGTGCTATCCAGCAAATAAAATGTATTGGTTGGAGTACATTTTGTCCAGTGGATAGAATTATTTGCTCTTTGAACAACCGGGGTCAAGTGTATTGCGCTTTCTCCGGGAGTGCAATTACCCAACTTTTTGTGGACTTTCAAATGCAGTTTGCCTAACATCTGAAGATATATTTCTTTTGACGCTGTCTTATTTTGTTTCTGTTTTCAGGGTAATGTGGCAGAAGTGCCTGGACTGAGATCAAAGCTCGTGACGTTGGCGCATGTGTTCTAGTAAGTTGAACCGCGTGTTGTTCCTCTAAGATAGCTGGCCGCGACGAAAGTCAGCGCAAATTTAGAAAATGTCAACTTGTGTGCACAGACATACCTTGGATGGCCAAACGGAATTGAGGGCAGAGACGAGTTAGACGCAAATTGTACGCAAATGGAGCCTTACATATGCAGCACAACCAAAAACAACAAAAAAACAACAAAATAATACGAAGACCAACTAGCCAACTGGTCATCCAACTTTCGAACTGTTCAACTGGTCTGCCTACTGACCCACTGGTGTAGACAACTGATTAACTTGTCTAGCCCGCCTTGCAGTAGGGAATTTTTAACCATGTTATTTTCAGTTGGAATTATTTGTCTCAAATGTTTGAATGCTCGGCTCCACTAGTAAAGAGATTACGGTGGCCAACATTATTTTCAAGTCCGTGTGGAAGTTTGTGCACGCAAGTTGCGTTTACAAAGATGCAAAGTCTTTTTTCACGCCATTTGATCAGAGCGTAACAAAGAATAGTATTTCCAAAAGGGGAAGTATCATGGGGTTTTTGGTGTCTTTTGTTAAAAATGATGAAATAAGACCTTCAATCAGAATGACGAGAGAAAAGAAATCAACTCAATTCTTAAAAGGAACAGCTCGTGATCTGTTCTAGCGCATTTTGGAAACAAAAATGCGAGAATTTGGAAAACACTAGCCTAACCAGTTTTTCAAGTTTCAATCCATACTGGCCTACTCTGTCTCTGGCCAGGGCCCGGGGGCCAGGGGCACTAATAGACAGTTTTAAATATTGCACTGGGGCCGGTTCCTGGAAGGAGGAATAAACTATACCAGGTATAACAGTTATTCCAGGGATAAATCTGCTATTCTAGGAATACAGAATTTATTCCGGGGATAAAGGTATTCCTGGAAGAAGACACATTTATCTCTGGAATAGAGTTATTACACCTTTCAGGAACCGGCCCCTGGGGTGATAATTTATAACAAACTTGGCAATTACTTCTTTGTTTCTGCTGACAGACAAACATTTTTGGGTTTTGAAATGACAGCAAGTTTGCGTGATACTTCCCCTTTAATGTTCTTTCATTATAATATATCTTGTTACTGCTTATAAGGTTTACATCCGCAAACGTCGTTAATGGCACCTTGCGGTTCATTTGTGTCTAAGAGTAAAGTTGTTGTTGTTATTTCCAGTGATCTACTGCTGACTGACAACGATCATTCGGAACTGGAAGTGACTTACAATGCTGGAGGTATCATAAGTCACCTGGCATTCGACGGACCAAGCAACTGGACAAACACAGAGGTGTCACGTGACCAAGCGCTACAAAGACTGGTGAGATGTGTCACGTGACTTGTTTGCTTAGCTGCGACAACTGCCATAAAATCAAAACAAAGTTATCACGTAAGCGATAATGAACTAAGTTAAACTCGAAGCAAAATTACGCAACTGGTGGAAAATACAGCCTGTTTCAAGGGTGGGAAAAGCATGTAACATGTAACTGGCGATAAGCGCGGGAAAACATGCAATGTAGCAAAGCGCGGGAAAGCATGCAACCGGGTAAACCCAAGTTGCGACTGGTTTGCCCTTGTGAAAGGTTTGTTCGTTTTATTATTTAAAACAATACAAAGTATTCTTTGACCATAAAGCTATTATGGAGCTGAGCAAACGCGAAATAAACTGCAATAAACAAAACTCTATTATTTGATTCGTGGTGGGGATAACAAACATGTTTCCTGCGTTAACCATACAATGTTTTTCTCCTTTAGGAAGAGACGATTGAGAAGTGGGACATAAAAGCGCACCGCCAAATGAGCTACCGGTAAGATTAAAGAACCTCCGTTCCGCGAAATCCCTACACTCGCGGGAACCAAGCTATAAGCCTGGTGCGCAGACGGTTTTTGGCGATTGTCACATATTAGGGAGCTTAAGCACAGACGTTCATGAGCCACGGACGGCAGCCGGAAGTCGAATGTTTCCTTTTTTGGCGTGGTTTTGCTCCTTACTACGGACAGGAAAAGCTCTTGTTGATGACTGTGGCTTGACGTTACAAACGCGATGGCGTGAAAACGCTCCATAAAGGGAAAAATTCTATTTCCGGTTGTGGTCCGTGGCTCTTACGTCTGTGCTTAAGTTCCCTAAAAATTCTTTCGTCTGGAAGGAGCATGTGATAAGAAGGCTGCCGATTGGGTGGTTTGGATAAATACGGCGACCGTCTGTGAAACAGCTGAATACGTGTCCAGTGACTCCCTTTGAGTGCTTTTCATTTGAGTATCGTAAAACCAAAACCAAAGTAATTACTCTGGCCATTGACGGCATGCGTAAACAGCGTAATGAACCAATCAGACAAGCAAACACATGAAACCGGCACCCAGCGCGGGAAAACGAGTGCGAGAATGCACGATTGATTTTGCTTTTGCTTCTGATTGGTTGAGAGATAATGGCGCGAGTTTTGCCAACCAATCACAGAGCGAAGTAAAGCAAAACCAAAGCAAACGCGAATTACCTTCGACACTCGATTGAAAACCTTTCTAACTAAAGGAATAAGATTGAAAGAAACAGTAAATCATATTTTGTTGGGGGAGGAATGCGTGACGAGCCCAAAATGTGTCTGGGTAGAAGGCTAAAATTGTTGGAACATATTCGTTTATAATCGTGTCTCCCCTCCGTCTCCCCCCTGGCAATTTGGTTGGAAAGTTTCATCAAAAGGTGGGAAGTCACTGGTTCGCTCCACAATCCAGCATTGAAAAGTGGTGGGAGGGGAGGCTGTACTAACGCCTTTTGTCACTGATTGAAGCTAATCAAGGAGCAACCTCGTTCCCAGGTTCTATCCTCTTCGCGTCCCTGAGAGACCCTGGGAACGAAGTTGACCAGGGAGCCAATAGCTACCGAGTTTAGAAGATCATCATGTTCCCTGATCGACCTACAAATAATCCACAACTGTCAATTTTAATTGTTTAATGACAGGCGTTCATTTTCTTTTTCTTTTCTTTTAGCTCGTTTGCTCCAATATTAAAGTTGATATCCGGTTGTGACGTAACTGCTATTCACCACTGGGCCACCTGGGCATTGGCTAACCTGTGCAACGTTGACGGTAAGTTGGTAGCCTGTGGTGATTCACAATACACTAGTTATAATATTCCTCTATTACCATGGAACGAAACCCACAAAAAGTAGTAGGGAAGAGCGAGCGAAGAGAAAGTACTGACGCGTGAAACCACGGACGCGAGAAAAACAAGAAAAGGATTTCGTCGCTTTTTGCTGGGTTTTCTCTGCGGTCCTTGGGAAAGATTACGCGGGAAAACACTACCTTCGAAGATAGTGCAACGTGCGTTGCGAGGATCACGAACGGCGCAATCTTCCAGCAGTCTTTCACCTTCGCTGCTTGCCGCCGAAGTCAGTACTGTCTTGGGTAAGAGTGTATTCTTTTATTTTTTACACATACTTCAGTGCTAATTACACATTTACTTAACTGTATATTTTTCGTTCGTCCGCATGAGGCCCTTACCGTTGAGAGGAAAAAAAAACCCTTGCTGTTGTGCAGACGTTATCGTAAAGCAATCTTCCTTTATTATCCATTGCTGTAGTTTTCTTGGTCGCGCAACGTTTTTGATCTGTTAGTACTGTAAAACAGTCCGCATTTTTCGCACTGGTTGGTCGTGAAAACGCGCGGGAACTAAACTCAGTCTCAAGCGAGCGAGGAAATAGGGCGTGTGAGGCGCGCGCGCGAGAATTGACGCGTTCGGCGATTCGCACTTCGCGAATGCGCGCTTTCGGCAATTCGCGTCTCTCTCCGTGAACTTCAAAAGACAAATGGACTGTTTTGCAGTCCGTAATACCGTTAGGGAAGAGACCCGTTAGCATAACAGCTTGGAAGTAGCTGTTTATTCATACAACGCCTTTCTTTCCTTTATTTCAGCCGAGAAATACTGCAAACTTGTGCGTGACGAAGGTGGTGTCAGCCTGTTACAGGGCCTCACAGAGAACCCTCGAACGTCCACACGAGTGAGGGAACTCGCTCAGATAACCCTGGATAAGTGCCGCCACAGTCAGGCGGAAAACACTTTGGTATAATTTAAGGAACAGTCCTCAGCTGAGAGTAAAATAGAGAAGTAAATGCTTTTATATGAACAAGGGAAGATGAAAATGACAAAGTACGTCCTCCATGCGTGTCCCGTTTCACAGCCAGCGAAGTTTAGTGAATTGAACTTGACCTGCTCAGGGACGTGACTACAGAAAAGGTTTATTGGTAACGGTGCCGCTTAGAATGGAAGCGCGTTTTTTAAAACAGTTTTCTTTCTGTTTTACTCCACTTTACGCCAACCGACACAGCCGGCGTCTTGCAAAGCGCTGGAATTACCAGTGGTCAACGTAACTGAGATTATTACCCAAATCTGCGTACATCGGGTCGCTTTTCATTAGTCTAGGCTGTGCATAGTCTCCCTCGCAGCCGTTCTGTCTCGTCACGCAACGCTCCTCCGCACAAGAGGAGCGTTGCGTGACGAGACAGAACGGCTGCGAGGGAGACTACGCTGTGCATGGCCTTTTAACAATGTATACTTTGATGGCAAAATATTAACTGTTGGCTGTTGCTGACCCAGAAAACAACGGGTCACTTGTGCAATAGGATTTGCATGGAAGATATACCCTGTTAACTTTGTCCACTCTTGACTTGAATTATTTAGACTTTGAGCGGCTGTTAACACTTTAAGCCCTGCAGTAATGACCAGGTTCTGTTTTCTCTTTATGATGTCTTTACTTGACCGGACAAGTAAGTCATGAGAATAACAGAAATGATCGACAAACATCAAATGGGGCGATGTTCCAACCAATAGAGAAAGAAATTAAGGAAGGTGGTTAGGAGAATATGTATGTTGATACTGGTACTTTAATAAAAGGCAGCAAGTCACATGTTGTGTTGGCGTTTCCAGGATAAGTCGCCGTAAGAGAGGCCAGGAGAACTTCTGAGAGTCTTCTCCACTCCTCTTCGGTTACCAACGAACACCCTTAAATTTCCCGGCCAAGATTTTACGACATAAGGCGAACTCACAAACGACGACCGGGAAACGCCGCCACGGTTCGGTGACGACTTCACGGAGCGTGATTTAAGAGTTTTCTGTTGAAAATAATTCTCTAAATTTCAACTTGGTTATGATTGTCTTATTTATTAATAGAACGGTTTGCATTAAGTGTTGAAAGTAATTTTGGTTTGTTTTGTTCCCGCCTTGCTGTACTTTGTGATAACTTATACGAAAGAACCTTGCTTCTCAGCCAGTTGCTAGTTTTTCCGCGCTTGGCATCGGTAACGTGTATTTGCTTTGCGTGGTGATTGGTTCATTGTTTCGTTTGGATCTTTTGTGATTGGCTGGAGTGGTTGTTTTGGTTACCGCTAAAAGTGTTGAAGTGCATTTTGGACAAATCTTGTATACTCAGCAGTTTCAGTGTTGTTTAAAGACGCAATTCTCCCAAGGAGATTTATAGGACACCAGAAGCTCATGTCCAGGGTCATGGGCTCATGTAGGAAACACAAGATAACACCGATTGATTGGTTGGTTGGTTGGTTGGTTGGTTGGTTGGTTGGTTGGTTGGTTGGTTGGTTGGTTGGTTGGTTGGTTGATTGATTGATTGATTGATTGATTGATTGATTGATTGATTGATTGATTGATTGATTGATTGATTTTGTCAAGTGCCAAATAACGGGTATTGGTTTGTTGATCAATTCACGGGTTGTATGGCACGCAAACGCACTTTTAGAGGCGCGGTGGTCTCGTCAGTCAAATTAGCAGGGAGTCAATAACTTTGATTTGGGGCCGGGAAACATTCTTTTTTTTTGGGGGGGGGGGGGGCTGGTAACATGCCTCGGGGTACTTTTTTTTTTCGAACGGATTGTTTGTGGTGTAGTAGCTATGTAAATATATGGTATATTAATAGTACATAGCATATGCTACGATGCTAACAATTATTTCACGAGCGCGCGTTGGATATGAGATGATAGATAGCCAATGAGGCGCGTAACGCCGAGTTGGCGATAATCATCTCACATCCAACAAGCGTGAGTGGAATAATTGTTTTATTAAAAACAAACAAGTAATATTGGTAGGCCTTGCTGATTTCCTTTTCAAGAGCAACCAGAAAACAATTTATGGTCGCTACTTCTCGGGCATGGTATAATGGCTCATATACCATGGCCGCTAACCCAATCAAAACCCTGGAATTGCATTTAACAATGATCCAGTTTTTAATAATAGTCATTATATAACCACCACCAGCTTATTTCCTCGCCCTTCGCCTGTCATTGGACAAATCAGGTCACGAGGAGCAAGAATTTGACGAGGATGATATACCCCCTCTGATTTCATATCTGTCACCCGATTTTATTGATAAGAGCAAAACAAAGAAAGAAAGTCACATTTTTCTGTCTTAGCACAGTGTAATAAAATCGAGTAAACTAGTTAACGACTCGTGGAAACTGAAAACCCATGACCCCATTTCTGCAAATGTAGTCTAGATAAGGTATAGTACTTGAGAGTGTTTCTTGCCTTTATAACTTATGTGAACGCAAGAATTGACTTCTGTAAACAAACTTAATGCAAGTGTTCGTCTTCCTCTCCATGTCACAAATTTGAGACTGGCCTCTTGCCATGTGGAGAGAGAACTGAAGGAAGACGGCCTAACCCGAATACGGTTTAAAACTAAGGCTGAGTTCGACTTGGCTGCATCCTGGAAGAGGGATAAACGGAATTCACTTGTCCCCTGGCGCCAAGATGGCGCGTAGGGCCTCATAATAAATAATAATAGTAAGAAGAATAAACGGAATAGCGTGCAGATAGTACGTTTTTAAACTGGGTTGTTTTATTAACTTGTGTAATTGGTTGACAAAACTCGCGCCACTTTCTCGGCCAATAAGAAGCAAAACCGAAACCAATCGTGACTTGATGGCAGACGGCGTTTTCCCGCGCTTGGCGGAAATGAAATGATCACCAAAGATAGATTGTCAACAAATTCTTCAAACTAGTACCTTAAGAAATACTTGGAGAACATTGAGAATGTACGCGTTGATATTGTTTCTTAAATGAAAAGCTTATTTAATGCGCATAGGAGCCATCGAAAACACTTGCTACAGAAACGTAATTTAGTGGCTCAAAATTCCTGATTGTAGTGATGCTTTTGATAGCAATCCATCTACGTATTCTTATTCCGGGTCGGAGCCAGTCGAACTCAGGCTAGATAGGAGCGATTGTACTGTTAAAGATATTATAACGACAAATAAAATGTACACGATAAAGATAACAAATGAGTTTGAGTCGTAGATTGCGCAGCGAACGCCCAAAAATGTGCTGTAAGCAATCGTGACTGCCACGTTCATGTCATTTAAAGGAGTTGTTTGAGCGCCAGAGGAGTCAAAGTTCTTGGAAACTAATCGCATGTGACGTGGTCATTTCGCGTGGGTACTGTCTTGATCTCCGCGCAAGGCCTTGTAGCTTCCAACGCAATCGAAACTGCGTGGGAAAAGCGCCCTTTGGGCTCAGTGACGTCACCGTTCAAAGTAGAGCCGTAGGGAACGCCCCGGGCTATCTTGATTAACTTTGAATGCCTTGAATAAATCGAAATGAAAACATTTTTCTCTTACCACCTAAACTGCTTGCGTGGACCAGGGCTCGTAATTTGCGCCAGAAATATTCACTTTAGGGCCAAATCTGCTAGTAAAACTAGCATGAAAAAATTTGCCCAGAAGGGTTTACTCTTCCGTGAACACTCCAACACCAGCTGTTCTCAGGAATAGCGAAAGTCCATGAATTTTTTTTCCCTTTTTTTTTTTTGGGGGGGGGGGGGGGGAGGGGGGTAGCGATCGATTAACATTTCTTTTTGGCGAGTTAAAAAAGCCAAATAATTGCACAGAGTCGTGCAAGCTATTATTATTCCAGACTCCACTGTGGGTAAATAAGCCCAGGTTCCTGCCTGATATGCCAATGCTGCCATTTTGAATTTCGACTCGGCAGTGAGGTGTTTTGTTAAGCGATCATGAGCTTATGAATTGAATAATGTGCAACACCCAACTGCTTCAGCGGCGTAAGAAAACCGCCCAGATATCGACGCGGTTAGTGATAGGAAAGGTCCCACATTTAAAGTTCTCAAACAGGTTCAAGTCGGTAGTGTTGAACGTTTCATCGAGAACTTTTCTGTACTCCAAAGGTGCCATTTGAATAGCCAGCTCCCTCAGTGGTCAGGTGAATTGCAAAATCTGCCAGTCACAAGTGAGAACCTTTATTCTCATGACCTCAGGGGCCACTTAGCTCGGTTAGCTTGCTATTTCTAAGTGGCTGTGCTCTCTTCCTTAGTAATTTTTCTTTCTTGCATTTATGTTAACACTATAATTTCTGGGCACGAATAAAGATTGTTGTTGTTGTTGTTGTTGGTTGAGTAAGCATTGATGTTACAAGGAGTAATTTGATGCTGATCACTGTAAGGGCTTAAAGGATTAAATTCGAGCTCTGGCAAAAAAAAAAAGCACAAAATGTAATGTCATTCAAGAAACGGGGTTGATATATAAGTTTTAGACTTAATTCGTAACAAATAATCAAACAGGCAAAATCCCAGAAATAACGGAAGTCTGCTAGAGCCTGAAGTGCATGCGGGCGTGGTAGAAAATGAAACATCGTTTCTTGGAAAAGGGACGCCTTTTATCATGGAAATGTGACAGTAATTGGGCATCGCTCAAGAAAGTGAAATTGAAAACTATTTTCCCCCTTGTAAGTTTGGCATAGCCCGTTCAAGCAGTAGATCGGTACAAAAATTGCACACAACGTGCTAGAGACACAAGGAAGCACCTTTCCAGGTAAGCTTTTCAAGCTTCAAATCCGCAAATAATATATCAACGAAGCTCTCTATTTCTGCTGGTAAGCATTACAAGGCTGGGGTACGGGATGAGAAAGCTTAAGTCATGTACTTCAGCCAAGAAGGGCTTCAGCATGACATTTGTTTTCACAGCAGGTCTTGTCTAGTCAGTTCTTTCCAAATCAACTGCACGGTAGTTGACTTGCTCAGATCAGCTCGTTTGCTTTCGATAAATTCTTGCAGCTAACCGCTAGCAACTCGTTCTTAAGGTTTCGAAAGCGAATTTCGATGGCTTTGTTGGTGGGCATTTTTTTTGTCCAAAGTTACATGCAATTCTCTAGGCCATAAATTTTAGTGTTTTCTTTCCACTTCAATAAAAGGTGTCAACAAAGCATTGTCGAGTGTGATCTACTTTACAGAGCCTACGCGTTCGGTTTAGCAGGCAGATAATGAGGTTATAGAGAATCACGAAGTAAAAGATGTTCCAAGTAAACCAGCGAATTCTGAGGAGAGAATGGATGGGGTATGGCAATATTATGGGAAATGAGAGACTTGAAAACCACAGTTTTGCCATTTTAATACCCTGATGTTATTCAAAGGGAGAATCACAAGACTTAGAACATGGGAAACGTCTTTCCTAAAATTCTGAAGAGTATGTACCAAAACCATAATTTTTAATTGTTATTTAAAAAAGAAAAATGCTCCCATATTTCCGGATGGTTTCCGAGAAGCTGCACCGTTTTCTTGTACAGCTTGTTAAGTATCAGGAATGCGGACAGAAATACTCATGTCTTGCATGTGTACACATATATACAGCATGAAGCTTAGTTTCACCCTTTTATGAACCAATTAGCCCTCTATTTGCATAATTCTTTCAAATTTTCAAAGCAGTATAGCTTTTAAGATGACTTTACATAACTTACATTTACAGCTTTCTTGCGTTCAGACTTTTAAAATACTCAGGGGGTAGATCTCGACATGTTTCTATTTTTGCCCCAAACTTGAACAACTTGAATTAGTAATACACTGATGCATAGAACCATTTCAACACCTTTTAAATTTTAGTTTTCCAACCAAGAACGAAACATTCTCAAAACAGATAACTTCTTTTCCCTGACTCAGAGTCTCTCGTGTGAGGTCTTGATGTATTTCATTTTCATCCGTAAAACGAACAAACGGTAATGTTTAGCCATTCCGCGAAAATTTTGTCGCATGAGCAAAATTAGCTAACATTTGAGATTGCAAAACAAATTCGAAGGGTAAACAAGCTAAATGGTCCCCGAAAATTCGTGCGCGCCAGTTGCAGTTGAAAAGGTTATAATGCGTCTGTTAACTCTTATCACCAAAAACACCAAAGCTGTTATCGCTCAAATAACTGGCCTTCCATAAACTGATCTGCTTAATTATTTACTCAGTAAACCAATACATTCCTTGTCCTGTTCAGGACGCCGCTTCAAAGCGGCATCGACACCCAAGAGAAGGCTGATTGCGATTAACACTAAAAAGAGTGTAAAGTGTCCCACGCAACACCATGTGAAAATCGTTTTGACGAACTTATCCCTTCCCGTTAAATTGCTTTGCTGTTTAATCCCTCCATGACTGATTTTGCACTGTTTTAATTAAGCATGTCGACTTTTCCAAACTTGTTGTTAGTTGACAAACCAGTTTGTAACTGCATGAAGAAATCACAAATGTATCTACAGATATTTCTAAAATATTTATCCTCAGTACTACAGTGTACCGAGGATATAGATCCGAAGATGGAATTGCAGTAAATGCCTTGTACAGGGTTTTAACTGATTCAGAAGGACTTTTTAAAAGTTCCTTGTTTGGCGTCAGATATAGATTTAATCCTGAATGACTGAACAGTCAGTATGCCGCGGGCGATACCATGAATGTGTCATTCTCAGGTTATTACAGTGAAGTCCACCACAATTAGCGTCATTAAGTGAATTACAATTTTGTACCGACAAGTGTACGTATCATCGGATCGTTTAGCTACTAAGCTGTACTACCTGTACTACCAGTTTCAGCACATACTTGATAGTCGGTGCCTCGCACGCCACACCATTGCTGAAACTATAATAGACCTGTGTTGTACAAGTGCCCTTAAACGCATCACTGCCTATCTACGTTACGCGTGTGTCCAGTGGAGAAACCTGTGGAAAAAAACACACACCGAGCGAGAGCATTTTTTTTGACACATTTATGCTCTCCTCAAAAAAACTTATGCTCTCCGTGATAAAAGTTCAGTTTCCTCAATTCTCAGTGGCATCCTTGACAAGACAATGTCCCCGCTTCTCAAATAAGTCATGCACAAAAATAAGGAAACAGACATTATTTGCCTTATTCAGTTCTGAACTGTTTACATGAAAAATGTCAGAAGACTGATAAACACCCGCCTAAACTTACGGTTCACATGATCTGCTTTACTCGCGGCTAACTTTCCCAAATGGTTTGCCAGCATGTCGTTTTCTCCTTTGCAGTCGGTCCCTCATCGATCAAATCATTCTTCCAGGTCAATTTTCTTAACCGCTCTCATAAAATGTCTAATATAAGCCCTCGTTCCCAAATCTCAGACGCAACGAAAACAGTAGGTAACAGTCCCTTGGACGAATATCAACCCAGAGCATAAACTCAGAACTTTACGACATTCCTACAAGAGTGAAAATTTGTAGCCCACTTTTTCTAGTATTCCCTATGGTCGCGATCCCTCGGACTGTTTTTTTTTTCACGAATGATTCAAATCCTTACCTTTCTTTAAATTAGAAGAGAATTGTTTACAGCACACATACCCTGTAGAACTACACTTAGCTGTAGTTTGTGTAAACCGCCGAGAACTCCTTTCCTAAATTCACTGGGCTATAGCCGTGGAAATAAAGAGCGTGTATGCGCGTGCGACGCTACTGATAAATCCTCCCACTCCATACTGGGTAGCTTTGGTCGTGTGGGTCACTTTGCGGTTGAAAGCAGAATTAATTTAAAAACTATCCTAGGGTTTGCTTTGTGATGCAAATTTGACAATATTCATGTAGGAGTCGCTTGCAGAAGCGCTTCGGCTTATGGCAATCCACTATTTATATATATATTCTCAGTTTTTAAACAAACAGTTCAAGGTTCAAACGAGGGAGAGACGCAAACACAGAGACAGACTGATAGAGAAAGAGAGAGAGGGAAAGAGAGGGAGAGAGATGATATAAAATTGAATTGAATCACTTTTATATTTATATGGAAAATTTGCAACTTATTTGTATGATACTCGTATGTAAATACAACTAATACAGAGGGGATCTTTAAGGCGTAATTATACTGACAAATCCACAAAAAAAAAATATATAAAGAGCCTGGGATTAAAAAAGAGATGACGTCGAATCAGCGCCTGAAAGGATGGTCTGACAGTCGTTGATAGAGAAGCTTTACGGATCAGAGATGGATGGAGATTCAGAGGGCTCGAGTTTTTCAAAGTCTTGTTCCTCTATAAGAAAACGAACCGTCAACGACTTTCCATTCTTGAAATATGTGAACTTTCTAATGGGTGTGTGAGAGAGAGAAGCCGTCCTTAATATTATATCGGAAAAGAACTGGGTTATTTGCCAAGGGGAAGTGTAAACATTTCTTAGCAACGAGGACAACAAACCGGTATAAAACAAGAACTATTACATTTCAGCTTCTGTTCCAGGCGTGCCAGCTTTAAAAGGGTAAAACTATGAACTTCCCTCGGACGGTTCACTTCCGGGTGGTTTCGATCCGGAAGTTGGGCTTAAACGTGGGTCAAGGCTTGCCACGTGATCTCATTCTTCCGTCAAAGTTGGCGCGGTTTCAAACCGTTAATGCGTCTGCGTCCCACTTCGTGGGGAAGAATTCGAAATGCGCGATATGGGGTCGGAAGAGAAACACCGAGCCTTCGCAAGGCCCACGTAAGGCTAACATAGTGAGTTTCGTGTTTGCATAATCGATCTTCGTCTGTTAACTGGAGTGCTTCATTTTCAAATTTTCTTTCAATAGCTACACCTTCCATTAGATTAGATGAATGAGCGCTTTCTGATAAAGATTGAAATGCAACAGAATAATGGTTGTCAGTTGTTCGAGTCTTTCGGCTGGTTGGCATTGTTTAGCACATGGTTCTCCACCGTTTTGTTTGTTGATGTCATCACGCTTCATTCTCTCGATTGTTCAATGGCTTTCTTGTTTCGAACCACATTTTGTCATCTTTTACCTCAGGATGATTCTTGTAATCGATAGCATGCTATCAGTGAATTCGCTCCCAGGTTCTCATCAATGATGAAATTATCAGTGGCAAGTTGCAAGCACTCAAGGTTAAAATACCAACCTTCAATGGTCCGAAACGTATAGTAATAACTGATAATACATTCAGGCATTGACGTTGGTAAGCAAACTTTAATCATTTCGCTTTGATAACATATTTTTCCAACGCAGAAAGACAAGAATAAACGACAAAATCTTCCTTTTTAATTTTTCACCATCTATAGGGAAGAAAGAATCTGTAAGCTAGATGGATGCACTATGAAATCTTCTATTTGAGATAAATGATTATCAAAATTTTAACCATAATCTTCAACATTCTACCGAGATTTTTGAAACACTGCATGCGGATGTAATCTTCTAATTTTGACTGAGAACTTAAATTTCATTATCCCCCGGACCTGATCATAAATAGATCATGTGTTCAATCATCTGACCATTACTCGCTCAGTCAGGCTCAAATGACGTTCAAAATTTTTACTCTGTTGAAGATACACGGCTGGCACGTTTTCACTAATTTAATAGGTAAGTAAAACAATTGCAATAACTAACAGTTATTCTTTGATAGTTGTCACTATAATTTCAGCTTCGGTCTGTCGGATTCGGTAGCGAATAGTACAAGAACGGGAAAATGTTTCTATCTTATGTTATTTTAATACATTGCCCAAGTCACTAAAATCTGTAAGGTAAAGGGATGGATGGCAAAAGATAGAGTTATAAAATAGAAAAAGCACAGTTTTTGAGGCTCGCGTTTCAACACATTAGCATGCATCAGTCTCGTGAGTTGAAGGTCAAGGACATTCCCGTAATAAATAGTTATTTTTTTCTGGCGAAACTGTCATCATCAGCAGTATAAATGGTTCTCTATTTGAACACCTTTTAAAAACATCCCGAGCCAAGTAGAACCAACCAACCATGATGAAGATGTACTTTTGATCTCACCGCTTCAGACTTAAGCTTAGCAATTTTTTATATCCAAATCAGAGACGTATCAGTCTCAACATTTGGTTAGCTAGACTTTGCTATCATGAATAAAAAGACCCGATAGAAACGATCTGGATACTCTCCATGGCAAGTCTAAGCCGGTCTCCGACATGAATAACATTGCCTTTTCATATATATATACTTTTTCATTAATTTACGACAGACGCTATAATTGGCCTGCTTATTTGACTGACTCATTCCCACTGTACGTGACTTCTTTTAAAAGTTCTAATCCACGGCAGAAAAACAATGAAATGTTCAAATTATAACGGTGAATAAGGTAATTACTGGTTGGTCAAGATTGAGCAGAATATCAGTCTTCGTTGATAAGTGACTTGACTAAGTTTCAGCTAATGTCTAACGTCCCCGGTTGTTTATTGTCGACTGATCTTAATAGTTAATTGTTTTAAAAAGTCGCTTCTTGTTCGATTTGTGATTTGTCATTAATGACCAACAACGCAAAATTTGTTTCTGGCTTAAGGATCCGCAAATAAATCGCTGATCGCGGTGAGATTATTCGAGAAGTGTCTGTCTTTTTTCTCTCTCTCTCTCTCTGTCTCTTTCTCTTGGCGACACTGCACATTCAGAGGCCTGTTTCTTGAAAGCCCCAATAACTTACCATCCAGTTGACTGTACAGTTTTAAATCATTGTTTAAAGACTCATGCCGAGTTTTCGCACAAACTTTCCAATGTGTTACATGAAATGAGAAGAAAGGAAAAATCCATAAAAAAAGTTATTCCCTGGCCCTATTAGGAGCATTGTGCTCCCAAACGGTAAATTACCGGGGCTGTTTCCAAACGGCCGACAGGTCCTTTTCAGGTCTCGGCCTGCTCCTCGGGATCGAGGAGACTGCAGGAAGGAAAATATCACTCTTATCTGAAAGCTGGTTTATACGTACTATGCAAGCTTTAGCACAAGGACAAGAACCTTCGTGTATTAAAACCTCTACTATTAAATGTAATACAAGCATAGGCCTTTTGTGTTTATTATACCTGTATTTACAGGTGTGACAATAAAACGTGCAAGCATACACACAAGCACAAGAAAATGAAACTATTTTTGTTCTTGTGATTGTGCTTATGCTTTGCGTCATAGCATCGCACGTGTGAGGCGGGATAACGCAAAAAAAAAAAAAAGAGCACAAGCCGAGGAAGCAAAGAATCCCGTGAGAAAAGAAAAAACAAAACAAAAGAGAAAGAAAAAGAAAGAACAAGGTATGTTTTGTTTTTAACGATGGCAGTAGACACAGCTGAGTCGTCTTGCTAAGAAATTTCCAAGCTTTCCAAAGCCTGTCTTGTCAGTGTGATGTTTTCTTTATAGATTTTAAAAGATCGACTTAAAAAATATCGTTGGGCTGGAATGGAGTCGCTTCCACTTTTACTCCACTGGTTTCTGTTGGGCACTGAGGTGTTTCGGTTTTCACACTTGATGGAATCTGAATCAATCCAGGCAACAACAATTTCTCAGAAAAAACAATATGTCCGTCCGCCATTTTAAACTCGTGGTCAAAATTTGGCGCGAAAATTTTATGCTCTCGCGCCTTCGCATGTCACCTGTCTTATGCTTATGCTTGCGTCATACGTTTAAACCAGCCTTTAAGTGCATGTCTCCTCCGCTAATACGCAAATCGATACACAATGTTAAAGGGGAGTATTACAGATGATTCACTAACCAAGAGGAAACTGAGAAAATCTCGCTGTTGTTGGTCATTCGGATTCACTCGGTTCACTCATTTAATATGGTCTAATTTACGTTAGTCTTTGATACACCTGCAGTTCTGAAATATCCTTCTCAGTCATGCGCGCGGACCATGCAATTTGTTATGCCCGATTCACAAATATGGGTTAGTTTCCCTAAACCTACCGCCACCATGAACGCAAGTTTTTAAAAGTAACGGTGACTGAGATTGTTTACGTTTTAGTGATATACGGGTCTCCGGGACTTTAACCAAAAATCAAGTTAATTTGCGGTTGATATTTTACATCTGAGCAAGATATAAAGGCGTCGTGATAATTAAGGCTGGTAACCTAAAAAAACAAATTTGGCTGGCCTGATCAACTGTACAAGGAAGGTTCACTTCCAACAAGCAGGTTATAATTCAACTGAAAAATGACAGTATTTGACTATTGCCAGTTATTTACGACACGCCAATTAATTAAACTGCTGTCAAACATATATATTTTCATGCATTTTGTTTTCTTGTTTTGATAAAATAGAAAAACAATACTAGGGGTATTTATGTGGATTAGTCTGCGCGTCGGTAGCAGAAGGGAAAAAAACAAAATTAAAAAATAAACATGGACTTCCTTCAATTGGCTTTGCTCTATATGTTTCAGCAAATGTGTTGAAATTGCAGTCCACGAATGTAGTAGCACTGTTTTTGTTTTGTTTTGTTTTTTTAATGTGCGATTCCGTATTTTTGGTGTATTTGGCACTGACCTTGAAGAATTTATGTATCTTATGTCAGATTTGCTGACACCTTCTCAGGAAGGAAGGGGGGTTGGGGGGGGGGGGGGGGAGGCTACTTACCTAAATTCTCTGGTACTTGTCCTGATCCCATCTTATACAAAAACGTTTGTTCTCATATCAGATTATAGACCGGCCGCTCAAAACAGTACACAATTTTTCTCAATTTGTGAAGATTCAAGATTTGTTACCGTCCATTGACGCACAATATTTGGAAATACGGTGATTGTGAGTCTAAAGGTGAATTTAATTGTCTTTTATTATCAGTGTGGATCAGTAATTCTCAACTCCGTCTTGTGGTTTTACGTTTTGACAATCTTCCAGTTTACCCTGCATGCGAGCAGACTTCTCTTGGATTTTCTTATGCTACTCGCAGGGTACCAATTTTCAAGTGCATTCAATTTCACTATATATTCTCGGGCAAAGAACTTACGAAAACAAAAGGATAAATAAAAATACACGATATATATAACAAATTAAATATATTGTGTTATATTATATTATAAACCAGAGATCGGAAGAGACAAAACACTATGTAGCTATACAGGATGAATATTAATCGTAAAAATAACTTGCAGTTAGGAAATTTGTGTGCGAAAATACGTTCAAGACATACCCACAGCATTATAGTAAATACTCCCCCGTCACTCGACCAAACCGGTCTGCAAACTCTCCAAGTGCTAATGACAATAATCCTTTATTTACGGCACGTGTCACAAGGGTACTGGGAACGTGCGAACTTTACTTGCTCACTTGAAAAGTCCAATGGAACAAAATTCATAACAGTCCCGACAGCTGACGAGCTATTGTTTTGTAATTTTGAATTTTCTCCATAATATTCCTGATGAACACGTTAACAGGTTAATTAAGTAACCAAGTCACCGTCTACTTCTCACATGCCGTCTATATTTTGTTGTGACACGAGCATTGGCCGTAAACAAATGGCCACTCCCTAATCTGGAGCATTTGGGGACAATTGAACCAGTCAACAGTTCGCCCCAAGTTCTATGGCGTAATTCTTTTTTATAACTGTTTTTTGTTTTTATCGGAAGCGACCAGGGTGTGCGAAGTAAAAGTTTCAGCTGGCATCGAGGAAGCCTCCATCATTTACGGTGCAGCCAACAACAGGGTCAATGCGAGAGTGTTTCACTGGTGCACAGCCGGCTGATGGATTTGCGAGCAAATAGGAAGGTCAGTAACAGTCGTAGGGCTCATTTACGACGTTAATTCTTGTTTAAAATGCAGAAAAGGCAAATTTAATGTTGAGCATGTGGAGCCGGTGGACTGAATCGAACGACTGAATCCTGAACCGCATGTTAAACCAGAATTTGTTTCAATTCTCAGTTGAAGAGCTTGGTATTTCTCGAACACAATTCGACAACATGAAGGGTTTCTTCTTTGTTTTTGGATTCTTAATTTTTGTTTTTCAGTTTCCAGCAAATACGTTGCGTAAATTTTCCTGTTTTTTCCTGTGCCACACAAACACTTGGTAGCCACGAGAAGCTGTCCATTAAGTTCCAAGTTCTATTTATTTTTTTGTCAATGTTACTTTAAAAATATAAGGCCTATTTTTCATGCCGTATGTATTTTTATGATTTCTGCACGGCCACCTGTTGCATGTACGTTCTAAATATATTCCCCAAACACATGTCCACATTGCAGTTTTGAAAACAACATCGTTTGCTCCAAAAAACCAATGCAGTAAAAAACGTTTTTGGAAAATATTCGTTTCGTGAAGTTTGTTGGGTTTTCAACACGGATCGTGTTTCGACATCAATCCGAAGGTGGTCTAAGAACGAAACAAAAACCTCGATTTTAACGCCTTGGTTTAATACCTGTTAACGGACCTGCAGGACTAGGAAAAACGTTACAACTCTGGGTGGGGAATAAACCCAGATC
Organism: Pavona decussata; assembly: GCF_977016875.1. Classification (NCBI taxonomy): domain Eukaryota; kingdom Metazoa; phylum Cnidaria; class Anthozoa; order Scleractinia; family Agariciidae; genus Pavona; species Pavona decussata. Next base: position 146,984 of record NW_028145602.1, on the reverse strand, counting down.
ATCCAAATTTAGAAGTTAAAGGAGCATTTCCGCGCTCCGTTTAATTTCATCTTCTCACCGGAAGTTGTTTTAATTTATTGTGCTTGGTGTGTCCATGGCGTGGGCAGTCAGTTTTCCACTATTTTAATTTCCCGTTCGGAATTTCCTAATCACTATATTTAGCCAATAGAATGCACTCAACTTTCTTCGAGTCCGGAATCACGTTAAAATATATATATATATTTTAAGATTTTATGATTTTTTGCCAGTTTGAAGGTATAAAATAATATGTTTGAAAACGTTGTGTTGTACTTCCGCTATCTCTTTATTCATTTCCGGTTTTGTTTGTTCGCAATGTTCGAACATTTCACCTCCTCGCTGTGAACTTTTTGCAGTTCTTAGTACAGGCTCCATTATTGTCGACCTTATGAGTTAGCTGAAACGGCTAAAATGTTATAATCATAACACCACGAACGAGAAGTAAGTCTCGTTTTAAAAAATGTGGGTATCCTGTTGACATAAACGCCGTGATCCAAGTAGGGCCGCGAGTATCATGTGAGCGACGGCCTTTTCCCAACTTTTCTCTGCTTGATTCGAGCCATAAAATAATTTATTTTCTTTAATTTCACTCAAATCTGTATTTATTTTGCTTTTACAGAACTTGTTCACGAAATAATTTACCCTTGTTTCTGGGTTATTTTATTGTCGAAATTTCTATCCGAGTTCGGTTCTTGTGCGAATATTAATTGTGTGTAGTTTAAAACAACCGTTTCAAAGTTTCACGACTTTTTAGATCATTGGCAATGTAAATCTGCCAGTTACAGCTTTTTCATAGTTTTTAAAAAATTTAAAAAATACAGGAAAATATTGACATAGCAACAGACAGTTTGCCCACGTTGCCTGATGTGTCATCCTTGGATGATTAAACAAAGGACCTGTCTGGGCTTGTCTCCAAACAATTAATCCGTCCACGCAGCATTTTATTATATTTTATGTTTTTTTTAGATCGAAATACAAAGGTACATTTGTATCAAAGTTCAATTTGAGAAAACTCCTAATTCAAAAACAAGCATTAAAAAGGAAAGAAATATTTACAGGCACCTTATTTTGCGGGGAATTCAAAGTCCAAGGAAACGCCTAATAAATGTAATGTCTAAATTAATTTAGCACCAATACGTTTCAGCTGATCTTTCTAGAAACAATGAGTTTGTTTGTCTCATCCCCTCCCCTGAGAGGCAAAGTGTTGTTTCTTTTGTTAGCAAGACAAGCCAATGAAATCGGAGATCGAGGAATTTTGCTTCCGGCGACTAAAGAGCGCAAGCGCACATTAAGGGTGACGTTATCCCCGGGGGGAGATACCGTCAGTTGCTTTATCCGGTCAATGGCGTATAACTATGAAACTGACGAGGCTCGCGAGTTCAGCCGCTAAATACGTCGACTCGAACAAGGATTTTCAAATGCGAGGAGCTCAGCTCATTCACAAGAGTTGAAAATTTCATCATACTTCCTTTGGAAGTGTTTAAGGACTCGATAACGACATCTTTTGTGTGTCTAACGCTTAAATTCCTCTTTCCTTGTGGAAACGAAACTGGACTTCCTTAGCTCTGAAGGATAATCGGACGCACAAGCACCGTTTTGCTGCGATTCATCGTAACTTTCCTGCTTTCTTGAAAAGCCTAATTAATTTTCTAAAGGCATTTATTTGTGCAGACAAGTATTCTCCAGTGTTGGATAGAGATTTTGTATATGTTTAAGGTGAGTTAAACGGAGCGCGAAGGGCTGTTTCATGATCAATCTTGCAGTCTTGGGAACGTGCAGAAACATGTAATTTTGCACTATGTTGTACGTGCTTCGAGGGTCGCTCGATCTCGTAGAGTTTTTTGTCGTTTCTGTATACTTTAGCGAATCCTAAGACTGTAAAATCGATCTTTTAATACGAAATTTAGAAAGAAATCGTCAAATCTGGTTGTGATGAAACTCGCAAATCATGTTGCTTTCTCGTGCGTAGTGTTGTGGTTTCTTTGTTGGGGCCTGTCAACTGTTCACGAATTTGAATAGAAACTATGCTGCTTACGTTATGCTGATGTTTCCAAAAGGAAGAGGGTTGCTTTCTACGTTGAAATGTTTTAAAAGTGAACACTTTATCCATGTGTTTGATTTATAATTTCAGGATAATCTGTAATTCACAGTACGAATGATTGATCATATTGAGCTTTGTTTTGCATTCGTGAAATTCGCACGACCCATTCAGAACACTCAAAAGAATTTCAATGCCTCCAACCCTTTCGCTAGTGTTTGTTTTGCGTCTTGGTGACTTGAACTGTCGGAAATTGTTTTGGACTGTTTAATAGTGAACCAATTTTTGATTTTGGTGTTATTTTTTTCCGTCAAGCTTCTGAGAAAGTTCAATATTTAAGTATGCTACAGGAAGTCTCGATTCTATGGTCGTTCTTATTAATGCAAATTCCAGCTGGGGTCACGAAATAGCTTGTTCGAGAAGCGATTGAACAAAGATCAGGTTTATTTAAAAGTTTTGCTCTAATCTTGAATGTATTCGGCTTTTTCGATGTAGAGTAAAGTGATGGATTCAACTTTGGAAGGCATCCGTCTTATTGAATGCCGTAATCTTGTTATAAACATTTAATATTATGGTTTACGTAACTGTCGCCAAGAAGTTGTGGTATTAATATTTTCTAAAGTATTTATCCTGTTTTCATCTCTTCAATACTCTAATGGCTTAATGTGGTATTGTAGGAGAAAAATCTATTGCCAACACAAGCGATAAAATTAGACTGTTGTGGCATGCAAGCCAAAGTTGGCTTTGAATGTTCAAATATATTGCAGTTGAATTGCTTTTCAACAGAAGGGTCAAAAATCTGTGAAAAGTAAGAAGTAGGCAAGTTTAAAGCAAATATCTTGTTTTTTAACTTTACACTGATCGCGCAAGAAATGGAGAATTTTAACAACAACAATTAGCTCAATTTCAGCATGCTTGAATCATCAAGAAGGAAAAAATATTGCATGACTTTTTTATTTGAAAATGTGGTTTTGACCGTTATCGCACTTTCCGACTGCAATGGGTTGAACCAATCACTGGTAAGAGGGAAATTTTTAAGAATCGCAGTTTTATTCCTTTTTTCACAGTGGTAGTGTACTTCTCATTCAGTTTTCTCAGAAACAACCACTGTGACATAAATAGCTCTTTTCTCATTTAGTTTTAGTTTTTGATCTAAAGATGCTTTCAGTTTATTTATGAGTTGTTCTCATGCAAGGCAGTGAGCTTTTTGCCAAGTAGGAAGGTGGATCACGAGGCAAATTCTTTTCTGCAAGGTTGACGACATATCATGTAAACAGGAAGTTGTTGATTGTTTGAAGTCTTTTGTACTGGGGCTCTTTGATTTTACAGAGAAGCAGCCTAAGTTTGGTATGTGATATTTAAATTGCCAGAATATTGAAGTTGTCTTGTAGTGAAAGTCAGAGGCTACAGTAAGATTTTGCAAAGAATTGAAAGAAACCTCTTTTGTTCAGTTTTGGCACAATGATATCTTGTTAGATTCTGACAATAAGCTGTTAATACTATCTCTAGAAATGAGGTGACTAGGTCAAATTCATTAAAACCTCAGTGTTCAGAATTTTAGCTTTAAGATACATGTAGAGGAACTGGGATTGTATTGAAATCATCAGATCTCTTAAGTGTAGAATATGTAACTGGGTTTCATGCATATTTTATCATAAAACCATGTAATGTTGAGCTTGAAATTTTCAAGGTTAGAAATGATCCTTTCACACGTTTAATGTTGAATTTGTTAGGTGTGCTGAAAATTTCTGATATTTAATTTCAAAGTGGTCTTCTTATGACAATACATGTAGAGTACGTAATTTGCTAGTTGAATCTTGTCCACAGTTTTCTTGTAGCTGCATGTTGCTCATGTGACGTCATGTGAAACACAGAATAATCTGGCGGCTATTTTTCCCAGAAACATGTTTGTGCAGCTTCTTGGAAAACACTTTCACTTTTGACGTGTAACTCTATGACCTTGGAGTGTGCTCTTGTAATAGTGATTTGTTTTGCAGAGTCATGATTCCTTTTTTAGTCTTAGTTGTTTACTGACACAAATGTAATTTTACAAGAGCTTTGATCATGAAAACTAAAACTGCTTTGTCATTAAGTTTCTTTCCATCCAAACACTGAGGGTTTTTTTATACAGTCCAGCTGGAAAGATCATAATAATTATTATTTGTGGCTTGCTAACATGTCTGTTCCTGCATTAATTTTCATTTGTAGGAGTTGTTTTTCAAACACTGTTTTTTAATCTGTGTTTTGTCCTTACTTGGTAGAAATTAATATTTTACTTGATGCTACAGCAGTATTACTTTGGCAGATACACTGTAGCAGAGAAACATACTTTAAATATTGAATGAATGATAACTTTATTTAAACACGGTTTTAAATAATATCACTATTACAATAATGAATAAAAATTCTCTATAACTGGTTTACATATTTACCGTGTGGGAGTACTGTTCAGCAAACCAACTAAAGAATTTACTGTACGTACTTCCTCGGGAAGATTGTTCCACAAACGAGCACCACTGTAACTAAACCTACGCTTTAGGTAGTCAGTTCTTGCTTTATTTAGTCTTCCAGTAGAATTTTTCTCCCACAGAAATTCACTTTTTTTATTGTAAGTGCTCATGAATCTTGCTGTTTTCTTTCTGAGTGATAACTTGTGTGCACAACTTTCTTCATATGACACGTGCTCATACGTGCTCCCCAGTGTAAGAAAGTTTTGTTTTATTATTTTTGTTATTCCTTTACAGGATACCCATGGTATTTAGCATCAGTTAATAACAACAAGACAGAAATCTACAATAGGTGAAATCAATTATGCCAATTCAAACCCCACAGTGGACGGAGTTCCTCCAATGTCCTATATGTACCAATGATTTTGATGGACACAGCAGGCAGCCAATCAGTCTGGGATGTGGCCACACAATGTGTGTTTCTTGCTTGTCAAAGCTGCATAGAACACGGTGTCCTTTTGACCAGACCGATTTTGTAACAGACATATCAAAGCTCCCTTACAACTACGCTTTGCTTCAGTTAGTTGGAGTAGAAGTTCCAGACGATCCACTCCCATCCATACAAAGCGTCCAGGACAATGAAGCTGACTATCGATCTTCAAAACGCGCCATTGAAGAGCTTGCATTGTTCTTGCAACCTGTTGCTGGTGGCGGTGCAAATGGACTGGTAAATGGAACTAGCAATGGAAACAGCTGTAATGGCGCTCTCAATGGAAATGGAAACAGTCTGCTTACAAGACCTATGCAGCGTAAGCTTGTCACTTTAGTAAACTCTCAGCTTGCAGAGGCCGATGGACGAACCAAGGCCATGCGTGCTGCGAGGAGCCTTGGAGAAAGGACTGTCACAGAGCTCATACTATTACATCAAAACCAAACACAGCTGTCAGCAAATTTGTGGGCTGCTGTGCGTAATCGTGGTTGTCAATTTTTAGGACCAGCAATGCAGGAAGACGCTTTAAAACTGATTTTGTTGGCTCTTGAGGGAGGTGAAGCTTTGTCTAGGAAAGTTTTAGTTCTGTTTGTGGTTCAGAAGCTGGAGCCACAGTTTCACCAGGCTTCAAAAACAAGTATCGGTCATGTCGTACAGTTACTTTACAGGGCATCCTGTTTTAAGGTGGGTAATCTGAAGCTTTAATTCCCAATATCACCATGCACAAAATTCTCATTACTGTTTTCTCTATATTTTTATGGTACTAGTTGGGAAAGTTTGTTTAAAAATCAAGGCAGTTCATCTTTGCTGATCATTCCCTTTATTCTCATGACCCATATGCTTGATCAAGTAGTAATATTGTTGGGAGAAATTACATGCAGATCACTATTTGGGCTTAAAGGGTTAAATACGGTTTTGTATGGGTAACCTGGAAAGTCCTGGAATTTTGTAATTTTGTTCTCCAGGCCTGGAGAATCATGGATTTCAATTGTAGGTCATGAAAAGTCATTGAAAATTCTGTTTATGGAGAAAAATGCACTAAGAAAGCATTCTTTTAGGGAATCGAAAAGGATTGGAAGATGAACAGTTAAAAAAAAAATTAATTTAAAAAAAGATTTTCATTCAGTACAAATAAACACTGGGCATTTTGACACTGATGCTTTGTCATGGAAAACTTGAAAAGGTCATGGAAAGTCATGGATTTTTAAAAGCCCAAATGAGTATGAACCCAGTGTAATAAGGAAACTACATGTAAGAGCTTGATTGGACTTGTAATGATTGGTTCAAACTCTTTTCAGAAATCCTGGTACGTGTATACGTGATCTATAGTTTAAAGCTGCCAAGTAGAGTCTTACAGAACTTTCCATATTCTGGTTAAGGTTTTGGACACTTATTGGTCACAGCTACACACAAGCAATATGTAGTCTTGATCTCTTACTTTAAATACACAGCTAAACATAGTGTAAAGGGTGGCCATTTACAAGAGGCTTCACTAACTTATTGTGCATCTGAAGACATGCTTTTGTACATGTTGTTGTACTTGTATAAAGTTTGTCAGTCATATTCAATGAGTTCATTTTAATCTTTTTCAGGTGGAAAAAAAGAACAATGAATCATCTTTGATGCAGCTTAAAGAGCAGGTAATGTATTAAACAGTCAATCATGACTTTTTTTTTCACTTTTGGTAAATGCTGATGCAGAGAATGAAGAAACAACTGTTTTATTTCATGAAATATGTGGGAAAAAAGAGCCTAGTCAATTGCAACTGTTGTATTACAGTCCATGCAATGGCGTGTGCTGTCTCAGTTACTTAGGCATGATGTCTACACTGTCCTATTAATGCTAAAATCATGCCTGCTGATAGTTAATCAGATTTGAGAATTTTGTTATATGATTATGATTAATAACTAAATCTTGAATTAGGACATTTACAAAGCCCTTCACAGCCACAGTATAGGCAAAATGCAATGCTTGTTTTGATGTCTATTTTGTCATAACAACATGTGCATGTAAAAAGAGAACCAGAGGACTTCTTGTACGTGTAGTTGCTGGTAACATCAATATTCTGGTGTTGTAAGGTCGACATTGTCAACATTAAGACACATTGCAATGGATTGCTACAAAAATAGTGATAATTATTAAATGCATTTTTTTCATTAGTTCCGTACGTATGATGCACTGCGGAAGGAGCATGATGCCCAGATTGTACAGATTGCAACGGAGGCAGGACTGCGCATTCTCCCAGACCAGTGGTCCTCACTGCTGTATGGAGACCTTGATCACAAGTCACACATGCAATCCATCATTGACAAGGTTTGTCGACAATTACAAGCCATCTAATACGACAATTTCTTTTGGGTGCAATACATCAAAGCCCATTTTCTTTGGGGTAAAATTTTCATGTATTTGTAGTTCTCAAATTCAGACTGTCATTTAGCATTGTCATCATCCTTCAGGTTTAAATGTCCAAACTTAATTAGTTTCAATTTGATTTCTCACAATTGTCTCGTATCACAGAAGCCCAGTTTATTCAATATAATTTTTTTTTACATTTCAGCTCCAGTCTCCAGCGTCATTTTCTCAGAGCATTCAGGAGTTGATAATTGCACTACAGAGGTCCGGGGATCCTGGTGACCTGTGCCAGATGCGCGACCAGTTTGAACTGCTTTCCCAGATCGATGCCTCACCAGGTAACTTGTGTGCAGTTTACGACTTGTCCTGGTCAAATAAAGAGTTTGAAAAATTATGATGTTTACTAACAACTGATTGTCTGTGTGGTTTACTCCTTCACAGAGGCAGCGTGTCCAGAGTGGAGTGAATTAGAGCAGGCCATGAGTGCGGTCCATTCGGTGGTTCATGGTCTCGTGAAGTTTTCAAAAGTAGGTGTAGTTTTATTGTGAAAGTAACATGATAGAAATGTGTTTTACTACCACCCTACAATATGTATTAATTAATGCCACCACGTCAATGTTACAGCTTCTTTTTGACACTCTTGTTTATGTAAACAATACATGAATGCATTTCGTTGGCAAAATAAACAAGTATTGCAAATAAATAAATAAATAAATAAATAGAGATGGTTTATTATCACTTACTTATACAGAATGAACTGTTTACAAATATCTAAGATAAAGGCACTGGTTTAATGAGTTTGTTTTCACATGTTAGGTGTATGGCAAAGGAATGAGGGGCTCCAGTGACCCACCCCAGGTTTGTATTGCCTGTGAATTCTGTTTCAATTTTTTCCCCACTGTTGTAAGAGTTTTTGAGAACCAGATGCTCATTATGGAACCTTTTTGTGGAACTTTTGAAAGCTGACTCATCTAATAATTTTTTATCTTCTCTTCAGCCTCACAACAACAACAACAAATTCAAAACTAGCATGTGTAGGGATCATTCACGAGGAGGGTGTCCCAGGGGAGCACATTGCACCTTTGCTCATTCTGAGGAGGAACTTGAGAGGCGAGTATCCTTACTTTACCTCTACAGCAGACTGCAAAATTTAACATAAAGTTCTGCTTCTATGAAATAAATCTTATGGTGTGCCTTTCTACTCAGGTTTGGCAAGAGACGACCTCGTGCACCCCGCCCTACAGCTATTCCTAGAGGACCAGGTGGTGTTGCGGCCCCAGATCAATACTCACCCCATGGCTCGCTAGAAAATGGCTGCGACTCAAGTCCAACAGCTACTCAGGCTCCTACCAACGGCATCAGTAGCTCAAGTAGATCCTCCCCACATTATGCTTCAGGTATAAGAGCACAAAATGAATGTTTTAGGACAATGCAGTAGCCTTCTGCCTTCTCAGTGAGATAGGCAGGTAAAGTTGTGCAGGAAGTTTACGTGGCTCGCATGCCTTGAACTTAACCTGGTTTCTGTAACATCAAGCAGTTACATGTAGGAGACTGTCTCTCTTTCTCCCTCCTTGGATGGGATGCTGGTCTGTTGTAGGGTTACTCCTTGCAGTGTGCTGCCACTATCTATTTACATACCTACAGCTATGAAGACATACAGCAGAGGCTACAGTATGCCCTGAACCAGACTCTCTGAATTGACATTTAATATGCTATCCATAACACTACTGTGCCTCTCCTAGTAAGTCTCAAATACTGGGACCTCAAATCACTTGCTTTCTTGAATGTAAACTGGTTTCCCTTGGAAACTATTAATGCTTTCTTGAATAGATATTTGTTGCCCTCGAGTTTTCAAGATACATGTAGTGGAGTGAACTGTATGTTTATTTGCATACAATGATACAGCGTATTGTGACCATTTTGAAGTTTTAAATTCAAACTCAACCAAATCTGATTGGAACCTCTTACATGTCAAAAGGCATGTGATAGGCTTCTGGCTTGCAATCTGTATTTTGGGACATGAGCTTACAGTATTTTATTGTAAGAACAATTTCCAGTGAGGCTGTGAAGTTTCCAACTTCTCTGATTGGTTTGTTAGCATGTTTAACAGCGTTATCCTCGTGTTTGAAAGATTGTATAATTATGTAGCCTTGGTGCAAGGGAGATATACATAAGTGGTGCCCTGTGAATTTTTATGGGTCAAATGTTTAACTCTATTTGCTTTTTTGCCTTGAGCAAATGAAGATCGCTCAGGATTTTGCCATAACAGTGACCAGTATAATAATAAATTACTAGAAATACGTGACTCGCAAAACCTCGCGAAGCTGGGGCTGGATGGAAAGCCCTCTTTACTCGTATTGTAGCATCAAATGAGGAGATTAAAAGGGGCATAGGATTTTTTTATTTATTTATTTTTTTTTATGAGCATGGTCTTTTCGTAGTCCCACAGGCTAGTTTGCCGTTGAAAATCTTTTTCTGACGCTGGACGTAATGTACAATGGGGGTGCAGTGCTGTCATGTTCGATGAATTTATTTCCCACGGAAAATTATTTTACCGCGGCCACAAAACGTGTAATTTCTTCAATGCAATCTTTCACAAAAAAGATTTCTAAAAGAAAGGGAAAAGATTCTGGAGAGATAGTTTTGTATCCAGTGAATATTAATGAACATTGCAGTTGAAATTTGATCATGCACACATATTTTTTCCGATGTATGCAAATTTTGCTCCAGACGACGCCAGACAGTCTGACATCATTCATACTTTGTTTTTCACTGGTGCCAGGCGACAGTGCAGACACCTTCAAAGATATATATAAACATACATATATATAAATATATTTTTCGCTCGAATTCGCGCGGCTTAGCTCCGCTCAGGCCGGCTCGGCCCGACAAATATATTAACCTCGCTACACTCTGGCCTTCGGTCCTCGCTTCGCAAGGAATTATTTATTTAGTTTTTTTTTATTGTTTAGCAGGTGAAATGCCGCAAACATCATCTGGGTATGGAGCCCCACCCCCAGTCAGCCGCAGAGACAGCCAGGATCAAATTCATGGGATGACACAGAGGATGAAGCAAATGACAATACAGTCCCAACAGCCCATTTACCAGAATGATGGCTATGGTGGCCCTCGCTCGCCGTATGATCATGTGCAGTCATCATATGTAGCCTCTTTGGGAAATGAGAGGGGAGGGTATTTCCAGACCTACTACACCCCGTCCACTGCACCCCCTGGGAATTCGTATTCCAATGTTGTGTCAAGGGGAAAGGATGGAACAGTCGGTAAGAAGTGCAGTGTATTGTTCTTTGTGTATTGTGCAGTTCCGGAAAATATCCATACTCCGCCCATGGAAGGCTTTTTGTTTTGTGCCTCCTTCCCCCCAGGAAATTCCTGTTTGGCTTCTGACATGTACTTTGCTTCTAAAATTTTGACTTTTAATACCCCCTCCCCCTGCATTCATGTTCTTTTTACAGTTATGCAATAAAAGAATAATTATATTGGTACTAACAGTATTTCCCATTGTCACCAGTATTCCTGAAAGTTGATACATAGCAAAGGCTAATAGTGTGTAATATAAAACTTAACCTGCTGTCAATTTTTGGTATTATTCACTATTGACAAATTTTGATACCTGATGTTGTAGTCTGTAGGAATGTCCTTATTGCGCCCTTTTGAAATTCCGTTGGATAAAAGCAGTCTCACGTCAAAACCTGCTAAAGCTGAGAGTCTGAAAAGGCAACTTTATTAGGCAAATGTTTTAGAAAGATCCAAATCAAATGTATATTCATGTTGATTCCTTTGTAGTTTTTCTGGAATACTGCTTCAGCCTTTGGCACAGCACAAGTTTCATTTAGTGACACTTCTTGTGGACACTTGACAAAGCTCAACTGTGGTGGCTATTGTAACTACATGTAAACATGTTCTTGACAAGGAAGTTGTTGGTTATTAATCTGTGATGTTTCATTTCCTAGGCATCATGACTCCACCTCGTAACTCGCCCTTGACTGTTCAGGGGGAAGGGATAAGTGCAGTGAATGGAATTAGTGAGATGAATGGGATGGCAAATGGAATGAATGGGATGGCAAATGGCCATGTGGATCACCATTACCCCCTGTACAATGGCAGGGCTATACGATCAAGGAGAGATGTGGCACCTTTACCCCCTGGAGCTGGCAGCTATCAAGCTTTTGATCATTCTTCATATGGCTATCCATCAGATCCCACGGGTTACTACAGGTAGAGTTCCAGTAGAAAATCCTAATGATGTACAGGGATGGTTGGCGCAGTGGTGAGAACACTCGCCTCTCATCATTGTGGCCCAGGTTTGATTCCTGGTGTGGACCCTGTATGTGGGTTGAGTTTGTTGTTGGTTCTTGTCCCCACTCCGGTACTCCAGATTTCCTCCCTCCACAAAAACTAACATTCCCAAATAATTCCAATTCCACCTGGAAACAGTGGATGAAAGAGCCGCTCTGTGGAAGCCGCGGAAATTCCCCATTCCCCATCCCACAAGTAGCATTTTATGATCTGAACTGAGTGTCAGAATAAGAGAGCTTTGTAGTGTTTGTATGTGGCTGGGACCATAACTTTGTGTCTGTTTAGGAGAGTTGTCTGCTTATGAGAAGTATTTTCTGGATGTTTGACTGAACAAATTTAACAACTTAATTAGCTACTCACACAATTTGAACTGATACTTTCTTCAGAAGTTACTGGAAACTCTGCAAAAGCTTAAATGTTTTGTGTGTGTGTGTGTCTTCAGCCTGTGGGAAGAAGTAAGGTTATCTCTTTATAAGCAATGCAACTTATTGTAACTTTTCCCTCTAGTCCTCAACCAGATTTTTACAACTCACACTATGCTGGGAGACCAACAATGTCATATGAACCTTTACACCAGAGTGCTATGAGTTATCATTATCGGCCGAGTTATGACCCTCGGGCTTACTATAATGCTCCTGAGGCCATTGGAAGAGGGATTTTACAGCCGCAGACAAGAAGTCCAGAAAGCTCTGCTAACCTGTATGATGAAAAGGTTGGTATCATGAGCTTGTTCAAACAATTTACCTCTTATGGAATGTGTATAATAGTTACAGGAGTGACGTCTTGGATTTGCATCTGAACCATACAAGTCATGTACTGTACTTTATGGCCTAATTAGCTGGGTACCAGACTTCAGAACCAGAGTTGGTAGTTTCAGATCTTGTTGTAAGCACCAACAAGGGTCGTTAACCTTTTCCAGCCTTACACATGCGCAATTTTCCAAAACGGCAAAGAAAAAGACAAGGCTCGTGTGTTATGTACCATTTAAAAGGTCTCGATGAGTGAAATTTGTTTCTCATGTTAAGATAACTGAATGAAGTCAGGTCTTTGACAGAAATGGTTTCAAAACGTCAAAATTAAAAACTACAAAATTTCACTGATCGTTACATGGGATAGGTCCACCCCCAAACTGTAGCTTAATTTGCAGTTTTTAATGCATAGAAAGTTCTGTCCAGGAGATACATGTATTGTCAGAGTCTGTAAGTGCATCAAATTAAAACATTTGAAAAATTGTAGAAGTGGTAAACCACATCATAGATACCAGGGGGTACCATTTCTTCTTTAAATGTGTAGATCTTTACAAGACCAGTTTGCTGGCAAATTTTCAATGCAATTGACCACTATTGACCCAGTTATGATTTGGGAACCCACTAGTGGGTCACTGGCAGGAAAGGGTCAACCCTATAAGGCCCATAATTGAAGTCTCTTGTGATGCAAACTGCAGGGGATGTGTCCCCCATTACGCCAAACAATGTGATCGTGTTGTTGTTTTGTCTGCCCATAGATTGATCTTAATCACATTTTAAACGTGGAATGGCGACATTGATGGTTGATATCCCATGGGCACTTAGCCAACAAAAACTCTGTAATTACATTATCCAATGATCCAGTTTTTAATAATAATTATTATACAATGTGGTATTTCCGCAGCACACTGATTCATCATCTCCTGGGAGCTGTGACCCTGCTGACTGGGATCCCCTTGAGATTGGTATGCCCAGCAGGAAGGACACCATACTGTCGAGTGCAAGCAGTGGGGTCAGCAGTGGCTCCCCACTCAGCCACTCTCCTGCTGCCAGCCAATCATCAAACTCTAGTTTGTCACCTAGGCAACAGTCCCCTGTGGGGTGGCAACATGGTGTCATCTGGGGAAACTTTGCAGATGACAACAGTGCTCTGCCCCCACCCCCAGGGATCACAGACACAGCACCAATATGGGGACCTCACCATGGAAATGAGGTAGGCTTGTTTGTAGAAAATGAGTCCTTAAAATTAAGAAGCCCTTTGGTGGCTTAATAGAGCTTAGTGCGTAATTCACTGCGATGATCACTTCTCACTTTCATTTACATACGCAGTTCATATATGAATCATTTCATTTACTTTACATCATTTCACTCCTCTCACGGGAAATGGGAACTCACAATTGACCTTGCTCCCAATGTGTGGCTTCATTTCTCAGTTGGTAGAGCATCGCACCGGTAACGTGAAGGTCACAGGTTTGAATCCCGTTGAAGCCTGAATTTTTTTCAGGCTTCTAATTTGCAATTGCATAAGTTGGAAAATTCACTCCGATGATCACTTCTCACTTTCAATAATATTGACATGGCTGAAACAGATGTTATTTTCTGGTTTGTAAAACTCAAATCACTTTTTTAACTGATGACCCCAAATCCCAGAAAATGGCATCTTAGTAAAGTGGAAAATTTAAAAATTTTCTCCAGGGGGAGGAGGGTAGTCCCTATGGGCTAGCACATTAATCTTTTATTGCTCAAAACTGGTGTATGATTTTCTTCCTGGATCTGCACGGTCTCCTGCTCAACACACTACATTGCTGATTATGGCTGCCAGTTGCACTTGCTAATGGACAATTTCTCACTGCTTTTTTGAGCCTTAACAAATATTACCAGTTTTCCTCATTATTAACCCATGCCGTATAAGGCTGTTTTAGTATGTGTTTTAACTTCATCACTAAGACATAATGGCCTTTGCCTGACTGATTGTCAATTGCTTCTGAGTTATCACCTGAACTACAGCAAACCTGAAATTCAGCAAACCTGTAGTGAAGCAATCAAGTAATATTTTATGATTCTGCCTGTCTCCATTTAGGTTCGCAAGCTCTGGCCACCATACTTGGATGACTTTTCCAGGTAAGAAAAAAGTCCTCTATAATGGCGGTACTGTTGTGTAATTCCAAAAGACACTTAAATTAGATGGGTGGTTATTGTGTCATGTGGTACATGTACCATTCATTCCTCTTCAATGCTTCATAGAACTGGTGTGAATCGCAGCCGTCTCATCTTGCAACATTAGGGACCTTAAGATCAGAGTGAGAGTACGAGATTGTGTGCGAATACGACTTTCAAATTTCAGAGTAATCACATCCTCAGAACTCTCACTAATTCCGGTAGTTTGCCAGCACATAAGGAGGGCCAAGAAACAAGATTGGTGCGACAACTACGCAGACTAGATTTGAAATGTCATACTCATACTCAATCTCGTACTTGTAGTAAAATCTGAAGGTTCCTATTCTCTCTCTGGAGAAAGTGACCAGGATTTCTTGTGCAGTGTGTAATTCACATTTCAGGGTTAATTTGATTTGAAGATTTACATGTTCACAATAGCTTGTTCTTGTATGGCACAGAAATGCTTAGGCCTTTTACTCTCATTGAGTGAATTTGCTGAATATCAGAAATCGAACATTTCATGCAAGTCAGTACCGCTCAGCACTTTGTAGTTTTGTCCACAGAAACTACCTTGAAGCAAATAACACAAAATGCTCAGTAGCAAAAACTTTACAACAGCACAAGTCACCCTCTTCAGGTTAACTGCAGTAGCTCATATGGGATGGGATAAATGAATGAATGAATGAATGAATGAATAAACAAATGGGAATTTCAGTGGAAATGTTGAGAGTGGCTCTTCTGTCCATTGTTTCCTGATGTAACTAAATCTGAAAATGTTGGTCTTTATGAAGGGAGTAAAACGCTCGGAGCAAGGGAGACAACTAGTAACAAACTCAACCCATCAACGCTTGGAATCAAACCCAAGCCACACTAGTGGGAGGCGAGTGCTCTCGCCACGGCACTATCCCTGTTATGTTAGATGCAAAAAGTGTTAAGTGTTTGTTTACATTTTTTAGGAAAGAAGACCAAATCAAGAAAGACGAGCAATATGCTCGGACTCTTCAAGAGTTGGAGCGTGGAAGCCCCTCGGAAGCAATACTTGGTAGTGAGCTGTCACAAACGCGTGAGACTGGAGACCAAGGGAATGAGCAGAGCTGGTTGGGACAGGTAAGATGTTTGACTGCTACATGTTCGAAAACTGCTTGTTTTATGCTGCAGTTTTGTGTGGTGACAACATCAATTTAGAATGTCAGAGTGGTGTTTCTAGCCCGCCATGGGTTAACTTCATCCCTATCTGAACAACTGTTGATACACTGTAGTACACCTTGATTCAACTGAATAGTCGTGATCATAAGGGGTTCCTCCACGGGATCAAAAGTAAGAAGCACTGTGTACAGCATAACGAAAAGTGTCACAGGAAAGTCCTGCTCAGTAGCTTTCATCTCAATGGTCACACCTCAGGGACTCATCCACAAACTCAAAAGTTAGAACCACCGTGTACAGGTTGATAAACATCAATGTTAGTTTTTGATCTCACTGCCCACGTTGGTTTTGACGAGTTTCAGTACGGTTTCACTCGATCCTGGATTCTCATGCGATTCTCGACTCCATCCTCTATACTCGATACTTATGCGATCCATTTCTTACAGGACGCCTCCCATCACGGCCTGACTATTGAGAGCCTCGAGAGCGAAGCTGAGAAAAAGAAGAGAACGAAAGAGGAACACAGGCGGCTGCTTCAGGAGCGTAGAAGCCTCCTGCAGCAGCAGGAAAGAGAAAAACAGGAAAGAGATGATCGTAAACTTGCCGAGGAACTGGCCTACAAGGACTTCAGGGCCGCGCGCCAGGCCGGTTTGTATCCTGATCCCAGGTGCATTATGAAGCCGTACCCCAGTGTGATCTCCCGCGGGGCCCCCATGGGGCTGGGAGGCTTCAGTAGCCAGACAGGAAGTGACATCTCTGGAGAGCTCGATGCATTCAGCGGGCTAAGCAGCTTCCGTGGCTCTTGTGCGTCCTCATTGGCTAATAATGATGAGGTCATCGATGCATCAAAGATGACATCAGGTTGCAGTGGGGACATCCGGGTGCAGGAGTAAAGTGACGTCACCACTGTTCATTAAGCAGTCTTGTGTAACTGATTATTGGTCAAAGCGTGTTTCTGTGTCCCATAGGCTAGATCAGGAAATCCAACCGAATGGTTAAGTACGGGGTTTTTTGTTTTAGGCGTTTTCTCGCGTTTGTTTTTTTTAACCGTGTGTTTGATTAGGGCCAGTCTGACTGGATGTGTTTGTCTTTCGTGTCACAATTTTTTTTTTTTTAAATTTTATTTTTAAAGTATCGGCCAGTGGTTTAGGCTTTCAATGAAAAATCCGTTCAGGTTTTTCAGCAAAATGAACGCTTCGGTCTTAAGGTGTTGTTTTGAGAAGGATCGTGTGAGATTTTTTTTTCTCTTTTGGCTTTTGGCTTCTCACGTCAAGGGAAACATGCCCTAGCTTTGTGTTGAGTTCGTGTTTAAGACGTGACATCGACACGGCTTGGTCATGAGGTGTGCACGTGATCAATATTAAATGGAGTGACGAGCATTAAGACAAAAACAAAGCGAAACATGACGCTCCATCGAGTCTTAATTTCTAAAAAAATTTTGTTTGATGTGAATCAATTTGACAAGTTGTTTGGCTATTGGCTGTTGTAATGTTAGCCATTTGTGGATTCTCTTGATAGAGTTTTACAAATTCGGGGGAAAAAAGTCAGTGAAAATGGAAATCATTTGTCATTTTTTTTTTTTGTGATGCGAGTTTTTCTCCTCGAAAGCCTCGCAGGTGCAAAAGTAGGAATTATGTAGTTCGAAGTCGTAAACAGTGAAAGCATATTTGCTATAGTGTTGAATAAGTTAAGGTATAAATTTTTGACGAAAGTTTTTCAAACGTTTTGTCGTTGAAGAATTTACTGGCCTCCAATCGAATTTGTGGTTTAGTCACTGTAACAGTAGTATGGCGTCTTCGTGTTTAGTTCTTTATTTGTTTGTCACGCAATGCTTCAGAAGCGTTGCGTGACGAAGGAAAGAACCTCGCGAAGGAGACCAGCAGCGGTATTCAATTTTGTAGGCGAAATATTTATGACTCTTCAACTGACCGAAGGCATTCGTTTGTTCTTTCAAGAATTATTAGCAATCTCGTGACTAACGTGGTTTTATATTGTTGTGATTTGACCACTTGACAATTTTTCGTGTCGTATTTAAGAATGGATGTGTTTCGTCTTTTTAGATAGAATTAGAATATTAAGCGAACAAGGCTGTAAAATAGAATTGTGAAGTTATATTTTTGGCTAGGTCAGCGATAAAGTCAAACAATGTTCAGTTGTCTTAACTTTAATTATGGTGATTTAATCAATTTATTTGTCTTACACATTGCATTTTCGTTAAGAACATTTTTTCAAGGTTGTCCAATTTTTGGCTTTGCTTTACGGTATTATCGCTTTGTTTTTCTTTGATGTTTTTATATTCGTGTTTGTCACTGTTTCAAGTTGTTGCAGCCGTTACCCGTATTTATAAACTTTAGTCAATGTTTTTTGTTGTTGTTGTCTGTTTTTTTTTTTTTTTCGGTGAAATTTAATTTTGTTAGAAATAGGATTTTAGCTTTATTCAATAGTTTACAAGAAAACATAATTTTTACTCAGGGTATATGTAACTCTTTGTCGTAAAGACCAAACCAATTATTTTGTAGTTATACGTAGAATACCATTGTTTTCTATTGGAGCATTTTAGATCAGAACAATCTTCCATCTAAAAATTAAGTGACCCGAAATGCTCAAATGCGTGTTCATATTTCATCAGCAGGGGTTTGAATTTTTTTTAATATTTAAGAAAAATAACTGAGTGCTGGCGTATATAAATGTCTCCGCTCTGTTCTGTGTGCATGAAGGGAGCGGGTTTTTTTTAATTCTAAGAGGCGATTTATAGGCGATATTTAGCCGATAAAAATGTGTAAAATATTACAATTCTACAGAGGTGAAAAGATCGAGAAATTTTGGCGCCAAAAAATAACTTGGCGCCACATGCCGCTTTTCGCGGCATTCCGTATTTGGGCAACTCGTCATTTGCTTTTCGGCGTTGGCTTTCATTTATCCGCAGGGAGGAGTGAGTGGTCGTTGTTTTGCAAGACAAGTCAATCTACGAGTGCGTTTGTCCCAACGAATTAATGAAAGCCAAACGACCTTGAAGCAGGAGATCTGTTGCGTGATGATATTCTTGATTTTAGTGCGTTAGGTAATGAAGGCGGCTGGAAATAGCACACTGAAAAAAAAAATGTAAACTCACGTTGTCATATCAGTATATTTTATTGTACAATAATTTGTATCTTGTAACTCCCAGTAAGAGGTTAATAAAATTGATGAGGATGTGAACAAGAAAGTCCGCTGTTTTGTCGAAACAAAGCAAACATTAAGGTTACTGATTTCCACGGCATGAAGATATACAGTCGAAGCTCTCCTTGCGACCATTCTTGTAAGCGACCAACACTAGCTACGACCAACATTGTGAAACCCCGTTCGAATTGTTACGTCAACTCTGTAATCAAAGTTCTCGAAAGCGACCGCGACCACTTTTAGGAATTACCAACTGGTCATTTCCTTTGTTTTTAAGCTCTCGTGAGCGACCACTCAAAGATTCTGATACGTATTACGGCAACTCTTAATAGAGTATACACTTCGTGACCACATTTACAGTAATATAGCACTGCCTAATAATGTTCGTAGATAAGATTTCGAATCTAAAATTGAAGATGATTTACGGTTGGATCAAGAGTGTTACCCTGAGACCGGGGTAGAAATCTTTATGCTTAAAGCTCTGGTTAGTGACCAGCTTCTATTGTTTTATCTTTTGGTCGCTTACGAGAGTGCATTCTCGTAAGCGACCAGCCCTAATTACGACCACTTTTTTCCAATTCCCGAGGTGGTCGCTTACAAGAGCTTTGACTGTAGGTGAACAGTGTTTACTTAGACCAACCATCGAACTCAGGAAACTTTTTTAAGGGAGAAGAGAAAAGCAAAGGCTAGGGTGTGGGGAGGGGGAGTGGGGATACTCCAAGATGCGTCACCGAAGGGAAGGTGGGAGACTAAAGAATTGGATAATAGGTCGAGGCGAGAGGAGACAAAATATGAACAGTAAAAAAACCTCGTGAACAGCCAAACACAGACAACTGATAACGTAGATGAGGTTACTAGTCATACAAGAGAACCCCTGTCGTACTGTCACTGTGTGTGGACCCAGGTCTCGCATCGCGAACGTTGACAGGGAAAGGTTCTAAAGAAGGAAATGTCGGTCATGTCCAGGCTAGGTCATATCGTTTGGCCTACTCCTTGCCATTATATAATCTTTTTGAACGACCTTGCCTGATTCTATTTCCACGGTTTTATTTGTCAAGTCATTAATTCCATACTCTAGACTTTTAACAAGGCATTCGTAAAATCAAAAAATGAGTTTTGACCAAAACTTAAATTAGCTTTTCCAATTCCAGAATTTTACCATACAACTGAGAGACGTACTTATTACATGTGGATCAGATTTTGCCATAACACAATACTTCTGCACATTCGAACGAGTTTCGTTTTTTCAGCCATTGGTATGCCTGAGATTCAAAAGTACTTCTTGGCTGTTTTACGTGGGAGGAGGCAGCCTTGATACAGGAGGAGGGGGGGGGGGGAGGGGGGGGTAAAAATCTGTCTTCCATATGCGAGGCTAATTACTCGGAGTGCCCTCAGGGCAGCCCGTGTCTAAATTCCGGTGGCGTTTCTTTTTCAACGTAGTCACAAATGTGCATGTTTCAGTTAATAACTCGTTGAACATGGATCAAATTCAGTTCTCTCCTGGAGGGGATATTTTTGTCTCCTATTGACCTTATTGTCTTTAACAAAAACAGTCCAATCAGAATCCCATATCTTGGTGTATGTCAGAAGGGAGCGGACATGAGTGTTTTTTTTACTATTGTGACGTCACGTACTCGTGATCTCTGGGCTGGAACTGAGAAGGCTTCTTTAGCGACCATATTATTTTTTTGAAATGTTTTAGATTGATGTAGCGGTACATCGAAAGGATAAGTTCTAAGAAGTACTCGACAGTTTAAATGATGGAGAATGGACAGCTCGCAGCGAAGAAATTTGTTATTGACAGGCCAGATTGTGTTTCGCAAAGGTCAAGCTTAAACTTAAAATATTACCTGCGCTGCAGACTTTGTCGAACTGATGCTTAAACGTTACTGGAAATCCACTTCATAAAAAAAAATTAAAGGTTTGATTGTCAATTTCTACTTAATTTCGTGTTCATTTAGGAACGCTTTTTGTCTGTTAATCTTTTTGTCTTCAACAATAACATTGTCTTCTGTCTTCTGAGTCAGATATGTAATCTGCCCCAGGTCATGAGGTTTTCCGAAAGCAATTTCCAGTATGATCTCGAATAATGTAGTAGACAAATGGGAAATATAAATAGCCCTGAATAGCGCGTGATTCAGATATGTATCTGCCCCTGTCATGACGTTTTCAGAAACAAAATTTGTGCGAAGCGTTCAATGGAAATAAATCAGGCACAACATCATGCGTAAATGCCAGTATAGGCATCGTGTAAAACGTATAACAAAGGGGGTAAATTTTGGTATGTTAACTACTAACTTTTATTACTACGGAATTCAAGCAATAACAATAGTACTAGACCTCCCGCCCAACAGTTGTCTTTAAAAAGACAAAGTACGTAACTTAACGTGAAAAAGACGCTAAGGGGGGAGGGGGGGGGGGTGGGCGGAACCTCTCCCCTCTCCTTCTTTTTTCTTTCCCTTTTTCTCGCTCCCCTTCCCGCCTCCGATTGCATCTTCTACGCAGGTTACTAGCTAGCTATAGCTATGATTTTACGGAAGAATATTTTTGCTTTTCGCACTGCAGTACAACTACTTGTCAATAGCGTGGAGTGTTAGTAATGCCTGACAGAATGGGGTAGTCTGACTGGTCTCCACAGTGCTCACCAAAAGGTCTTGGTACACCTTGTAAAAACTAGTGCAAAGAAGCATATCATATATTTATTTAGCACTCAGACATTTGTTGGTCTTGTTATCCTGGACGCAAATGCTGACAGTGATTGCAATGATTTATGTTGCCAGTCAAAATTGCTTGAGGGGAGGAGAGTACGTGACTCCATTGCACATGTACCAAGGCTCTGAGCTAGAATTGCAGTTCACAGAAAGCAAGGGGGAGAGGCTCTTTGCTAAGATTGCAGGGGGAGGGGAGTACGTGACTTCATTGCACATGTACGAAGCTCTCTGCTAGAATTGCAGCTCACAGAAAGCAAGGGGGAGAGGCTCTTTGCTAAGATTGCAGGGGAAGGGGAGTACGTGACTGCATTGCAAATGTACCAAGCTCTCTGCTAGAATTGCAGCTCACAGAGGAGCTTTAAGCAACTTGTAACTTTACTGATTTTACAGAAAGCGAACTGCTAGCGTGGTAAATTGCTTTGCTTGGCTTCCGAAGACGTCCTCCTTGACCAAGAAGCGCACGTGTGTCCGGGATGCCTGCGTCAGGTTGTGCTTCTTTCTTGTCTATTTTCGACACTTTATGCACTTTGTCAGTTCCTTCTTGATGTCCCTCTTGACCAGCCCGTAGACAAAGGGATTTAAAGCTGAGTGGGCCAGCAATAGCAACCATGACGTATTCATTGTAGTATCCAACTCTTCGCGGTGGGTTATTTCAACCACTTTAGTTAATCCAAATGACTCTTTGAAGTGGAGATAAGCGGCAAACAACCAACAGGCCACGAACGTGGCGATCACAATACCAAGAACGGTGATGGAGCGGTCGTGGTTCGGGTGACGCTGTTTGGGCTTCAGCGGCAAATTCCTCCCGCCGTCTGTGGAGCGCTCGATGTCAGAGTCGAGTCCAGAAACACTCAGTTTGTCTCCGTGTTGTGCGTCGTGTGGCGTGCGGATGTTGAAGTTCGTTGCGGTGAACTCTGTTTCTTTCATGGTGTCGCCATGGTCACTCATCATTGCCTCGGAGTAGTTGTAATCCACCTGGTCTTGTTGCCGTTTCTCGCGTTCTTTGTGCTTCTGTATGATACAGACAATGTGCAAATACGCCAGTGGTAATGCGAGACAAGGGAGCGCCATAAACAAAACTGTTTCAACAATTGTGAACACTTTCATGGCTGTCACGTGTTTTTCAGCGTCCTGAACCAAGTACGTGAAGTGAAGGAGAGCCACCACGAAGGGGACTGCCCAGCACACAATGATGGGAACTAAGTACTGCTTGACCGTGATAACAACAGGATAGGTCAAGGGGCGAGTCACTGACTTATAGCGGTCCCACGTCACCAAACAGAGACACAACAGTGAAGTATACACGAAGAATTCATACATAGCGAGTTGCGTTCGCCTGGAGCACTGCACCCAGTGCGTGCAGAGAAGTTCGGGTGGCGTTACAAACAGGCCAACGCACAGGTCGGCGAGATTCAAGGACATGACAAACCGGTTGGACAGGATGCGCCGAAGCTTGCGCCTCGTTATGAAGAGGAATATCAAAGGTGCGTTCCCAAGGATCGTGAAGAAGACCAAGAACATTCTCACCGTCCAGTACCAGCGGGCCACGGTGGGGTTGTACTGGTGAAAAGGTTGTGACTCGTTGGAATTCTGTGCCATTCAGATGTCTTGTTTAGGTCCTGAAACAAAGTAACATACTGGTATAAACCGAAATAAAATGGGGCTTAAATTAATACTGGTTAATATTTCAATTCGGGTCGCTAACCGTTCACTGTGATTGGGTACAAAAATACTAATAAAAATAGACGAGTGACTAGACTAGGATTATACATCTTAAAGTCTAAAAACCGTTCTCTGGCTAAAGAGTTTTTAAAATATAAAAAAAACTGCAGCCTTTGACGAAAAGTAAAAAGCTTTGGAAAGGTTATTATTGATTGCCTCACTGTGTCACTACCTAGAATGCTATATTTGTGTTCTTTATTTATCCATTTTAAAAGAAAAAAAAAAAACAATTCGATTCTAATTATGCCAGCGTACTAGTGGAAAACGAAACTGTGAAAAATGATATTGAATAGTTTCAAGAAAAAAAACTCCCGTACTTCAGGATTCTATTTTTGTTTGTTGAAGCAGCGAAACATTTGGAAAGAAGCGGGTTAAAATTAAAAAAAAAAAAAAAAAAAAAAACTCCCGTAAAAAAATATCTAGTAAAAGCTGTGGGTTTCAAAATTTTCATTTAAGTTGTAACTGACCAATATTGGGTTTTCTTACACAGGAATAGACAGCGAGCAGTCTCTCTTTTGCTCGAGAATTCGCGGGGAAGAACGCAACTAAGATATTCAAAACGGGAGAAATTCCGAAATTTTGTTTGTCGAATTGAACAGTATTTTTCTCCAAAGAACTGGTGATCGTCCTCGACATATAATAGAGTGTGTGCACGACGGCCATGTTGGAGGACCGAAACAATAAAATGATTTTCCTTTGGGAAATATATTCTATTTTTATGCAAATATCTGCTATTGTTTTAGTCCTCCAACATGGCCGCCGTGCACACACTCTATAGCGTGACTCTCGTTAGTTCTTCCAGGGAGAATTGTGAAGTCTATTTTCACAGTCAGGACAAGAACTTTCGCAAACAATATTTACATGCAATAAATAGCTATGAACAATGGCGGGAACGTTCATTCACAAAGTTCGTGCATTTAGCTCGACATTACGGAGTTACCCGGAGACTTGCCAATGACAGGTACCATGTTTCCATCGTTATCATTACAAAGAACTCGTAGAAAGAATAATAAATCATCCGTGGTGAAGAAACACACCCACAGTTGTAAACAACCGTCACCTTCGCCATCTTTTGCGCGGCAATCACCGCCAAAGAATTGTCTGACGGAATTGAAATGGCTAATGGAATAGAAAAGTTCTTCCGAAAAAGAGTACAGCTCGAGAGGGCTGACCGAAATTTTCGCAATGGGAATTTCGGAAATTCCATTCGATTCTTTAATTAATAATAAAAATAAGCGAGAAAATCCGACGTTTGGAAGCCATCACTCGGAAAATGGTACGCGCTATTTTGAAGAAATTCGAAGGACTAGGATAAAACTTGGTCCATTCCGTTTCAAACTGACTGGTCTGGCAGTACACGGCATTATTGACAAATGGATAGCGCCCTAAAATTTCTGCGTCTTGTGGAATGTTGAGTTAAAAAATCCGAACAGATCAAATTGTGTTACTTGTACAAGCCGCCCTTGTAAAGGCCACAAACCAATCTAGGAAAACAAACCACGGCATATTTAAAGTATTTTGAGCTGTACCTGTTATATTCTGGAGTTTATTATCTGATAAGTCCTTGTTCATCCAGTTTGTCGCTTCTGTGCAGTAGAGTTCAATTTTTAGAACGTCAGGTGAAGCCGAGACAACTATCGAAAATGAAAGTGTACAAGTTTGAATTTTTAAGGGAAATGAGACATGTTCAAAGTGTCCGGGATCTAATTGACAGCGCAAAATCGGTTTGATTCAAGCAAGTTAATTGTCATGGAAATTATCGCGTTGGTACTTTCGTTTAATTTTTCATCAGAAAAGAAAAAACAAAATTAAACTTTCACCGTCTTACATGCTCGTTATCACGTACAGCTGACATTAAAATCTCATTTCCAAGTGTAATTTAGGATTGACGCATGTCATGCACGTTGAATATTTTTTGGCATGGTGACTCAATAAAAAACTGTGACAGTTTAGCATTATTAAAACAGCCCAACGTCATGCGGTCGAAGGAACTAAAATTAGCGATTTCTTGCATTGAAAAACTAGGATTTCTAAGTGCTTTCAAGAGAAGAATATTATTTAACACGACTGACTTGAAAAGTCCAAGTAGCTTCAAAGCTCCTGCACGTTCTCCTAATAATTACTCATTTTAAATACAGTCATGTATTTCAGTAATTTTAAATATAACGATTGTAGACTATTTACAAAGCAGGAAAACTGCTTCTAAGAATGCAATTAATAACGACGAATACCTTGAATTTAACCCTAAAGAATGAGCATTGTGTTGTTGCGTTATCACAGAAAGCACTGACGCCTTTACTAGGCCGTATTTTCGCCAAAAAGTGAAGTTTCGGTCCGGCGCTACATCGAAATAGTACTCGTGCTTAGAATAAAAAATTATTACTGAGATGCCGCCGGGAATGTTATTGAGACTACTATATTTGAATTGAACGTAAAAATAAGGAATTTAAACGCCTGGCCCCAGTTGTTCAAAGGCCAGATAACTTTATCCAGTGGATAAGTCACTATCCAACAGTTTCAATCTGTGCAAAGATTTCAGTATTTCGTCGTGTACAAGCGAATATGCACACTCTAACCACAGTCTAGTTTAGGAGTGAACGAAAACCTTGGACAACGTTTGATGTGAAGCATATTTTAGACCCCGAATAGTGCCTTATCCAGCGGATAAAGTTATCCCGCCTTTGAACAACTGGGGCCTGATCATTACCTCGAGCCGACGAGCGTTTGCTATTACCGGTGTCTGGGAGAGAACGGTTGCCGCCGTCGAACTTACCTTGCTTTGTATAGAACTGCTGATTGTTTTACCGAACACTGTACAATGTTGAGCCACGCACTGGCTACCAGTTTTCAGACTAAGAAGAAAGTCTCCCCAATTTTCCGAAAAATATCGATGACCACTCTTCCGCTGATTTGTACGATAGCAATTAAGATTGTTTTTTTTTCTAATCTCACCATACATGAAACACGATGTTTTAAATTTTTTTTGGTGAGAAGTCTTCAAGGAAAGTTATTTGAGGGCAGCAACTCCGCGGCAAATGTTTTGAGCGTTGGCATCGCTGAGCTAGCCTAATGTTCCAATTTATCGTTGGCAAAAATCACGATAACCTCGGCGTCATATATGACGTGCGGTGGGTAAGAAAACGTCCGCAAACATTTGCCATACTTACCAGATAGGCAAGATGAAAAACAAGTCCAAGATAGCGATGATTTAACCGACGAAGTTATGACGTTGGACCGCTATTGTGATCCTAGGCGTGCGGTATACACCGTATAAATGTCATATTCAATGCAAACGAAACAGGTGCATGTGACAGTAGCGGATTATAATTTTTAAAAGGAACGTTATTAGGCTCAAGTCATCATTCAACTTGAATAAAAGCGTTGTCATGACTGAAAAGCGTTCATATTTCTCATCGAATTGCAAATGTATTTCTACTGAACAAAGGGCCAGTCATTGTTTTACAATGAGGAAATTCGCGGCTTTGTTTTTATGGGTTTTTCTCTGGATGAAATGCATTGAAAAATTCAAAGACGTTGATTCATTCAGCGTTTCTAACCACTTTGCGAGGGCTTTAATTTATTTCAAATGGTGTCTTTTGTTACACGTAACAAATCTTTGATGTGAACCTTTCATTTGTCTAGGTGTGTTATTATAGCAGTCTGGTTAAGTATAACTAAAAATAAAAATTAAACGTAAAGGTTTCAAGAATACTTCACAGAGAAAGCGATCAATACTCAGTCAGTATGAACTTTAATTTTCACCCGACTCGAAAGCGGCGGTTCTATTTAATGCACTACTCATGGCAAGACCGCAATTTACTGCTTCGGTTAATTGACCATCATTACTCAGCTAGTCGCCACAAAAATAAATTGAAGTTTGCTGGAAACAGTCGGTAACCATGCAATTGGAAAAGCAATCAAAGATATGAAGCTTAATGTTGCTCTTATTTAATGTCAGATTAGTTTTGGTGATTAAAAAGCGCGTTCGTTCTCAGGCCATTACGCGGGTGAATAAATAGTTGTTAGTATAATGACAAAGCTGCTTTGCTGCCAATGTATAGACTGAATATTGTCCTCGTTCTCGCACACATGGAACTGGCCCCGAGTCAAGATCCACATGATGTTAGCAAACATGTGAAGCTCAGTCTATGAGATTTTTATATTACTTCAGTAACCGAGGAAGAAATTTAAACGAAAAGGTTAAAGGCACAAATGGTCTAAAGAAGAAGTTCGTGCAACCAATCAAGTCACAGCATCTTGACCGCTCACAGAGCGGAATAATAAGAAAGGGAGTATATAGATTTGCGTCTGGTTCGACAAAGCGGATCAACTCACAGAAGACGCCGCAAATTCAACAGACGTCAGCTGCTCGCAAGTTTGATTAAAATTCTATCCTTTACAGACTCGCGCTCACTGTCATGAATGTAACGCAAGGTGGTTCTTTAAGAAAGCAACCTAATTATCACCGACATACCCAGTTTCGTCCCCACGAAAAACTGAATCTGCATGGCGATGTAGGGAACCTGCGACGCCAAATCCTTTGAAACAAATTATTGAAGGCACACTTGCTTTTCTTTTTAATTTTCTTTTAACACTAATGCTGTCCTTAATATGCAATCTTTGCCGAATAATTAATCCTTTTAATTTAACAGTCTTCTCACAAATGACGGGAAATGAATTCAAGGGGGAAAAAATAAATATAAAAAAAGAAAAAAAGAAAAATGCCTCGGGGCATCCACTTTGTTCCCTCACCAAGATAAATTTTAAGACGTCGCATTATGCATAGCTTCAAGTCTGTCAAATGTTTCGTTAATGCCTGTTATTTGAATAAGTAGAAAGTTCTAAGCAGCATATTTCGGCAGTCCAAGTTGGTTGAGTTGGTTGTAGACGATCAATAATGCATGTGTTGTCATTTATTTGTTTTTCAAGTTACACGGCTGTTCGCAATAATTAGAGCTCTCGAGCACACTTTCGATAAAAGACCGATGAACATTCGGTGATCTTCCAATCCTTTTTTCTGACTTTTTAAAAATCCGAAATTTCAACTTACCCAACGACTAAACAGCTCAACAGAAAAATCGCTAAAATAAAATATGCACTAAAGCCTTTGATTCAAGGCAGTGTTGATTTTTAGATTTTGTTTACAGCGCGACTGATTACAAAACCATAGCAAGCTACATGCTTACTTTTTCTATTAAAAGTCCGCTTTGCTTCTACAGAAAACAAAACAAAAATTATAATCGGAAGCGAAATTTCTATTTCCAGTTGACTTTTGAAAATAGTGGCACTTAAACCGGATCAGTTAAACATTGATGGGCCGTTTGGAGAAACAAAATTTTGAAACACTATGCATTTTTAATTTACTGGTGTATGTGATGTCTACATGCAAATCAAGTGTGTTATTGAGCTACTTATTTCCATACATTATCTTTCCTTCAATTATAAACAAAAACTTGAGTGTTCTCAGAGAAGAGCTTTAAACAGAAAATTCCCAAAAAATGGTCTTAATCTATGTGTTAGATTTAGTACGAATTTGCACTGAAGCATTTAACAAGTTTATGGCTATTTGGATCAAAGGGATTTGCCAGCCAATGGAAACTAATGCGAAGAACAAACTCTTGAATCACGCCTGGACTTTGCTCGAAAATGTTTATACGTCCCAAATGCATAGCTTTTTCTCGATCTTGGCTATTATGAATTTATTTAGCACCTTACCTTTTTAGTAGACACAAATCTTGGCTTCTCTAATTTTTGTTAGAAACCGAACACTCGCTTCCTGCTTGGCAAAGTGCTGTGTGAGTCACAATGTCGGGTTGTTGGTGTGGTAAATTAAAAATAGATAGCAAGCAACACAATTGGCTGGCGATTGTCACGTGATAACAACCATATTTCGTGACGATAATCGAAATTCATGAAACCCACAACACGAGAAAAAAATCTTTAAGTATTTGAAATTGTCCTCTAAGAGTCGACTATAATTCTCAACAGCTCATGCAATAAGACTAAATTTGTCATCCTTCTTTTCGTTTGCAAAGTACATTATAAAAACAAATAAAAAGTCGCTGTATTCAAGAGCTCACGATTTGAGTTACATTTGAATTCTCGCGAAAAATATTGGAATTAATATCACCTCATTCAGTAAATAAACACTTTTCCAAAAAACAATTATGGCATCTGAAAGAAAAACAAGCCAGAAAAGTTATCTTTAAAAAGACAAATATGTTGTAACTTACAAAGCAAGCTGCGGAAGCCTACTTTGACACAATAAATTTGTCATTTCCGTGACAAATTTGACATGTTGTAAGCAAATATCGAACTAAATTTATCATCCTAGCTTATTTTGGCTGATGATGCGGTTCTTATCTGACATGCAAGCCATGCAGTAAAGGTAGAAATTAAGCGTTTGTTTTATGGCATTATTTCCTCCCGGCGCCTCGAGTAAATTGGTTGTGTTAATAAATCCTGTATAGGCTATTCGTGTGTATTTCATTTTCTTTTTTTCATCTATAAAATGGCATACAGTCTGGACATGATGTCCTTGTTGGAAGAGGTTTATTACAGTTCATTTGACGGAGACATTAAAAGTTTTATTCTCCGTCATTGCCTGTCATCTATTAAATATTTCTCCACAATTATCTTCATTTTTAAGGTCTATACTCAGCCTAATCGATATATTATTCACTCGAAATGATCTGAAATTTCGTCACAAGTTGTAATGATCTGCCCCTTGATCCTCTCTTGTCTGGCCACCACTGCATGCCGGGGACCAGTGGTTCACAGGACGGATAACTCTATCCAGCGGATAAGTCGCTATGCGGCGGATACAATGTATTAGTTAGAGTACATTTTATCCACTGGATAGAGTTATCCGCTCTTTGAACAACCGCGGCCTGTACTCTAATCCTTCTAACCACTTAGTAATTCCTCAGGTAGATCTTGATCTTTTTTAATCCAAGTCGAGGGAAATCATTTACCCGCCGCGTCTAATTATGGCCATAGTTATAATTTGCTTAATGGTGGTTGTAGGCGCTTAATTGGGTAGAAATAATAAATAAAAACATTTCGTGCTGCGTTTTAAATATTTAAGCAAAAAAATATTACTATCACCGGCATGACAGCGCCGAAATTTCAAGAACATGCAAGATTTCTGCTTTAATCTGGCAGTACACAGACTCTGAGGAGCCCTTTGAAAAAGAAAGATAATTTAAAAGTAACAGAAGCTGAGAGGGAGCGGCGGAATGAAATTCACTCAGCAGGCAAAAGCCTCTCTCTTGCCTTTATTTAGGAATTCTTCATGAAGTAAAACAAGTTCTTCTTGCCAAGTAAGCAAGAAGTTGCATTTTTATCATTGATGGAACGAGGACCTACTGTCCGTACCAAGGACCTGCAATCCCGAACCGCCATTTTTCGAAATAACAATGAAGGAAATAGTGAAGATGTTGTTGGTTTGAATACTCCAGCAACTTACAGGACACTGAAATTTCTATCAGCTTACCACTCAACACTTCTGTCTGATATACTTTCCTAGGGTTCGTAATTCTACTTTCATTTTGTGTGACTCCTCGATCCAGGAAAAGGCTCCTACACACTATACTAATCATACTCTTTGTTTAACTTCAGGAGAGTAGATAGTCACATTTAACACTGGCTCATGAAACTCAGTGAAGTAAGCCAACGTCTATTGTTTTCTTCTTTCTTTTCAGTTTTTGTTTTCATCATTCCTTCATTACCAAACGCAGAAAGACGTGGTAGTTAGTTGTACAACTGCCTCAAATCCACACGGAATCTCATTCAAATTCTTTTGTTGTATACCTAGACCTTCAATCAACAAAACGAGCACTGTGGTTGGTTCATTTTTGGTCACGTGCCCCTGATCAAATACAAATGTATCCCGACCGGGATACAATTCCGCAGTTGTTGCCCTCTCAGTTGTTTGTTTGTTTGTTTGTTTTGCTTTGATTGTTGAAGGGAAAGTCTAAATATATAACAAAGCACTTAATGTATGGTCCCTCGGGAAACTACTTAGTTTTGTTTTCCCTCGAGTCCTGATGTTTCCCGCGACTTTGTCACGGGAAACATCAGGACTCTCGGGAAAACAAAACTAACTGTTTCCCTCGGGACCATACATTAAGTGTATAATATTTCACAGACGCCGGCTGATACGCTATTTTTTTTTCTATTCCAGGGGGGTCTCCTCGGTGCGCTATCACGCTAGTCCCCAAGCCTGCAACGCCTCTTAATAAGCGCACCGACTGGAATGGAATCACGGGAACGAGCCAAGGCATGCAGTGCTTCTCATTTGCATATCACTTCCGCTTTCTGTTCGGGATGGTTTAACATCACTTGTCCGTTTGCACGGCTACTGATACATTGTGGAATATCGCACAGAGATTTACGAGTTAACGGAGGCAAGGAGGTAAATATAGTTCATTCAGCAAATCTGCAGGTTCTGAACAAAGTTCCACTGTCTCTCAGAAGCTTCGTTGAAGTACATATAACTGTAGTTCTGTTTATGTTCGTCTGTACTATTTTATCCCCTTTGATTTGTGGCAGCGTCGGCCGCCAATAGCTGCAGTTTAATACAATAATATGTCACGGTTCTCTTTGCCAGTTGAAGATATTTCGTGGTGTAAACTTTTCGTTTATAATCCACTCATATTGTAAGCTTCCATTGATCGTGCTTGATAAGTTATTTAACCGCGTTGCATTGCCCCTCGGCTGAAGGGAGAGTTGTTTGTACGGTTGATTGAAAGTATATGCCGTAATTAAGGCATACAGACGTTTACGGGGACAAAGCCATTGTCCGATTGAATAAATATAAAAAAAGCGCTCGGATGAGGACCAATCTAGGGGCTTGCTTACATGGAAAGAGGATTATATGATGCAAGTCTACATGCAAACAGCGGCCCGTTTTAAGTGGGGTAGTACAGTAGGGCTGGTAGTCTGATTTTGCGTTCTAAACTACTCATTTAAAATTACAAGTTGAATACTGATACTAGCTCACAAAGGGAAACTGAACCTATAAGATAATAGTTGATTTACTAAAATATTTACATATACCATATATGTCGCTATTGCTTCCATCGGGATATTATACTGGTTGCCCGGATAGTAAATCAAACGTTCGAAAATCGAACTCAATCGAACTCAATCCGTGGAATGAGTTCGATTGAGTTCGGCAATCGAACGAAATCGAACACCAGACTTTCATTGAGTTCGATTTCCGAGCAAATCGAATTCAATCGAACAAATCGAACTCAATCGAACTCAATCCATCTGATCGTGTTCTGGTAAACCTATGCAAAGCAAGCCCATCAAAGCAGGTTTTTCTTGTGCTTTGTTACAATTTATTTTATAATAGAAACCCCATTTATAAACTGTCCACGGCAGTAAAGAGAACAGAACAAAGCTATCAGTATTCCCACGGGCGTATTCCGAAATTGTCGTACCCTTTTCTTTTTTAACTAACTTACAACTGCGGAATGACAAATCGAAGGGTTACTTTTATGCAAAAATAGAAGCAAATTACTAAAAAACTTCGCCATCCTTGACGTCAAAGCGGCATTCCTGGTGGCCTTTTTACTACGCATTTGAAGCTTACAATCCACAGGGCATCTGAAGCCATTTCTGCGTAATTTCATCGTTTACGAAAAACACGTGCGCTACACTCCGGACTGAAGTAACTCGAGCTTCCAAGATCTGTTTTTAAAGCCTGTTTTACACAAATCACGAGTTCAAAAATCGAACGTTCGATTGGGTTCGATTGATTGGATCAATTTTTGTTTCCTCAGAAGTAAGGAAGAAAATTATATCTTCCAAAGTTCATTTTCCTCTCCCTTCATGTCATTCCTGAGTATTTTTGCGTGACACTTTCCCACACTTATTGTGGCATGATGTCTCGCTTGAAATATTTTGATACTGTTTTGATACACACTCCTTTTAACCCTTTAGTCGACTTCAGAGAGATCTGATTTTATCCAAGGCCTTCGACGGGTCTATACACGATCAAATATCTAAAAGTTTCGAGATTCCGTCTTTTCGAAGAATTGGCCTTATCACGGTTTTCGACGCCATTTTGACGGGTAGGCAAACAGGCTTGAAAAAACAGTGCTTGCATGGAAATCCGATGTGAAATAATTTTCATAAAACATCGCTTCTGAAAAATTCATGAATTGGAAACTTTTGGCACTAGGAAAAGGACTTTAAGAACAAAATTGGAGGGATGTAGCTGTGACAGAAAGCGTCCAGTCGTGTTTTGAACTTTCCATACATTTCCCTGCATTTTTCCCGCGAACTATTTTTAGTAGCAGTTCACGGCTGGTTCGCTATACAGACAAATGTATAGAAAGTTCAAAATCTGCGAGTCAGCAAGCCATGCGAGCCCAGATGTGAGCCATGCGAGTCATGTGAGCCGTGCGAGTCACGCGAGTCACACGAGTCATGCGAGCCACAGTACAAATGTTAAAAACTTTTATTTGTTATATTTACATTCAATTTTTCCTGGAAGAGAGCGGTATATAAAGGAAAAGATAAAACCACTACTCTTTTTTTATGAGAGAGTCATCATGTGAGTCCGCCGCCATTTTAGCGGGCTGGAAAACTGTTTGGAAACACAGTGTCAAATAGTTTTCGTAAATAGCTAATTCTAAATTATTTATGAATAGGATAATTGAGACACCACATAAAGGATTTTACGACAAAAAAAAAAAAAAAAACTGCCAAAAAACACCAGAACACCAGACTCTTCCAACAACAGATTCATAGACAAACACGTCATCAAGTCTATCGTTTCAGACTAATGAAATCCTAAGCAATCTTTTCGCATCTCCTGAATGAAATCGACCAGAAATGGCCATAAAAATCATCCACTTACATCAAACTGATGATTTTCCAAGTACTCAAAGATGAGAGAAGTCAATATTGACGCACTAAATCCGATTTGAGATAAAGCGGCGTAGTAGAAGCATTTGCCATTTGGGTCTAATGCTATCTCGAAACCAGCCTCTGCCATTCTAGTGGCGAGTTTTGAAGAAAGACTTGTCTGAGGGAAGAGACAACCACATGCAGCAGTCAACCCTGACTGACAGAGTTCTGATAGCCCTGATTCAGTAAAGACCAAACCTGTTTAAATGACGCGATTTACTTACCATTCTTGACGCCAACACACTGAGATCGAAGTGCTGTTCTTTTTTATTCCTTTGAATGAAGTTCCAGGTGGATATCAATGAATGACAAGCGTCAATGGATACTCATTCGAGTAGCAGTGCAGCCGTATGTTTCTCTCGGAATTTTTTTTTTTTTTTTACTGAAGTCTTGGACCTTAATAAATTTTTGTGTTTTGTTTTTATTTTTTTGCACATCTTGGGCGATTTTGAATAGACAAAATTTTCTCCAAATAACGAAACGAAAAAACAAAGAAAAAAATTCGTCCATGCGAATGTAAATAAAACAAATAAAAATTCTTAAAGGCCCGTTTACACAGGCGATTTTTGCGGCGATTCCAAATCGCCCGTGTAAACTAGCGGCGATTTCATTGCGATTTTGTGGCGAGTCTACGACGTTTCTTCAGCGGCTAGCACGGAGTGCATGCGATGTCAATACTAAGCACGACAGCACCATATCTCCAATTGGGCAACATTGTTGCAAATAAAAATGTATTTAAGAGGCAGTCTGCCTGTGCCCAACGGCTTATTAAATATTCTTCTTCTTGAGGCGACCAAGTTTCTTGCTTCTTTTGGAACTTTCTCCTTTTTTTGGCGACTATTTTGAGGTCGTGTTACAAGCAACCGGCGTCCGTCATGTTTGTGACAAACTACCGTCGGGGGTACACCAAAGTAGGTTTTTGTTACTCTCAAACTGAAAAAATCGCCAGTGAATCGCCTCAAAATTCGAGCGTGTTCGAAATCGCGGCGATTTTGTGGCGACAAATCGCCATGAAATCGCCGTTAGTTTACACGAGCGATTTGGAATCGCCACAAAAATAGCCGCAAAAATCGCCTGTGTAAACGGGCCTTAACATTTGTACTGTGGCTCGCATGGCTCGCTGGCTCTCAGATTTTGCAGCCGGCAACATTTTCTGTTAATTAATTAAAAACCGCTCTCTGTTGAGCCGCCGTCTCTAATAAGATCCGGTTCGATGGTCACTTTTTTTCACATGCTCCTCAGCCTCCCCCCCTCCCCCCATCCCTCTTTAAGTCCTCCATCTTCAATGTTTGAAAAGACAAAAGGCGTAAATGCTTCAAAACTCAAGCGTACCAAAACATCAGTCAGTTTGGTCAAGGAAACCTTGATCTTCACTGTGCAGGGTATTGTCCTGTTTGATATAGGTATCATCATCAGTTTCGGAAAACATCTTCATTCTCGGTACAGTTTCCTCAATGTGTTCTACACGTATTTCACCTGTATAAATACGGTAAATACATTCGAAATGTAAGGCTCCCCAAGCGGGACCGCCATTACAAAGTCAATTCCAGCAGTACTTATTACCCTCGGGAATAAGTGGAACATTTTTTTCCACATTCTCTTTCCCGGTTGGGGGGGGGGGGCACATTAGCCCATCCCAGGGCATTTGATTGCCTCGTGATTTTCACCTTACAGCACTGCCACTTCCTTTTAATTAGCAAGTTCATCGGCAAAGACGGTAAATTTATGTTAACTATATCTAAGAAGTACAAAATGAGATGACAGATCCACAGAACTTATCGTCACTGGAACAATACTGAGAGATAAGACTTATCTGAGACCTAATTTGGCCTGACTTAGCTTTGATCAGAATGGAAGCCCAGAAAGGAAGAAATCAACTCAGTCTGCTTTACTGTGGGACATTTTAACGGCTCGTTTTGCCTTTTTTGTTTTCAAAACATTTTAACAGGCCCGGTGCTCAGCCTGGGGGTGGAATGGGCACTGCTAAAAAATGATTGGATGTATTTGCATAAACTTTGCAAAAGTTTTCACTGTTTCAATTAACCGCTGCATACCCTACTTACCGATGAATTCGAGTTACAAAAACAGTTTTTCTTTTTAGAATTTGAACGATCCTGAGAGCCTGAGAACGCTACACTACAAGTAGTCTCTTGTTTTTCTGTTCTCTAGGCGACAGGAGAAGGAGGTAAACAGGCGAGCGCGCGAGCACGTGGAAAAATCGCCTCCCGATAGACGCGTTTGCTTTTTGGAGCCAGTTTCAGTAAGTATACCTCGCGTACCTAAACTGATGCCGTAGAAAGAAATCCACGATTTCTTGATAATGGTAATTAGGCTTTACAGGGAGATTAATCGAAATTATACTGTCAAACTATAATACCCGCGGACCAAAAACCCAGTCTTTGTTGTGACTTTGCTTAAAATTCACGAGACTATTTCGTTTCTGAAGAGGGCCTCATCAAATCAATGGCGGTATGTGCAAGCCGGAGGCATTCGGGATTCTTGGGCAGTAGGGTGTAAGAGGCTTCGCTTTCGTTAGAGAAGGTAGAATTTGTCCCGAGACCTCCAGCAGTCTAATTTCAACCTTAGTTTGGAGGACAAATCGGAGTAAGAACGGACCTCTGCTTTAACTCCGCCACTTTTTCAGTTTTTTTGTGTGTATTTGTGTATTACCTAAAATTGTTTTTTTTTTGGCAAGGTATATAAAGGTGAACCGTAGCATTCATGGCGGCATCAAGTTCCTCTGCAGCAGCAGCGCTTTCGATGGGACAGCATACCTCGCCAGAATACACAAACTGGCTGGCTCTCGGTCATGCTTTAACAACTGTCCTCTGTCAAGGTCTTCGTCCTTTTATTAAGAGAGAGACAG
This sequence comes from Pavona decussata, assembly GCF_977016875.1. Classification (NCBI taxonomy): domain Eukaryota; kingdom Metazoa; phylum Cnidaria; class Anthozoa; order Scleractinia; family Agariciidae; genus Pavona; species Pavona decussata. The sequence goes on along the minus strand of NW_028145602.1, from coordinate 109,895 downwards.
AGACTTTCTACAACAATGTGACTGCAAGACTGGCAGCTACTGCACCATGCACCTGTGTCTATGTGCCAGGCAGAAGACCAAACCAGTACCACGACATGAGCAACTGTGACTGGGCAAACATTCTTGAGGCTCACCACCTTACAAACAAGCCAAACTGGAAGCAAAGTGATTCCTCCAAGTGGCTCGATCCAGCCCTGGGTCCCTGGGAGATAGCTAAACTCTTCCTTCCTGATTTGGGTGGACACGCGGTGATAACCAGTGCCGATGACATGGACATCACTGGTATCTTGAATCTGATGTATTGGTGCTTTCACTTCACAGTCCCTCAGCCCTTGATCAAGGATGTCCGTGATACTCGCAACAACAAGTGGGTGCATTTGCCAAAGCTAGAGTTAACCGATGCTGACAAGACGACAGCCTTTGACGCAATTGAAAATTTGCTCAAGGATCCTAGCTTGGTTCACGATCGGGATGTCCAGAAAGCCCAGCGTGAGATCCAGACTCTCAAATGCGTTTCAGACTTGAACAACTTTCAAGCTCAAGTGCTTAGCCAATACAAAGCAATGATTGAAAACGATATGTCAGTACTAAAGAGAGACATAATGGATCTCAAAGAGGAGTCCAGACGTAGCCAAGAACTTCGAGATCACATGATAAGGGCTGCATATTCCTTTGCAAATCTCGTCAAGAATAGCGGTCAGTTTATGTGTAACTACCTGATAAAGTGTGCAAGTGTAAACAAAAGGCTGCTGACCCCTTGGCTGATGATTCTCTTGTTCTGTAGCTGCGTCACCATTCTCGACCACAGATCAAACAAAGATGGTAGGCAGAATTTATAGTCATTTATTAGGGCCCTTCATAGAGGTTGAGGTTAATAATACAATGGAGCGGGAATATTGCTCGATCCAAGAACGTAAATATCTCACCTCAGGCATCGCCACTGACGCTTTGTAGATCAGTAGCTTTTGTTGATACCGAAACCAAAGAAAACCAAATAGCTGAGCCTTCAGTTCACTTCAAAGTAAAGTTTGTATTAATTGTCCTTTTATGCGAATTATGTACTATGTTTCCTTAACTCAACCTTTCAGCACATGTTTCAGTGTGCAAAAAGTCAAAGGATTTCCAGCAAAATTCTAGTCTTGTTGCTCTTGTGTGTCAACAGACCTGCCAGGGAACGTCTTTTCCAAAGCTGTTTTCAACATCTTGTACTGAGGGCAGAAGATCATTTAAGAGGCCCATGAAGATGACCAATATCGAATAACTCACTCAATCTGTGTCAACAATTTGTGCTTTTTCTTAATCTTTATCAGGATGCCCTGCAGAGGACGCCAGCGTACCATTTGAAAGCAAGGATATTAACATGTCAGAATACTTGAATACAGCCCGTGCCGAGAATTTTATAGGACGTCAATGGCTTTACAGAGAGCTCGAAAATACACTGAGAACTCATGACATTTCTGGTGTACTAATAACAGGAAACCCCGGTACAGGCAAATCTGCACTGTCTTCCCAGCTGATCTGTTCTCGTACCACAAGCTCGGTTATTCATTCTCGTATTCTTGGGTACCATTTTTGTAAGTATTCCGACAAAAATACACAAATGGCAGGAAAATTTGTGCGAAATCTGGCGGAGATGATAGCTCGAAGGCTTCCTGAATATGGTTATCTTGTGTCAAACAGTTCTTTAATTCAACGTTCATTTGATGTTGACTGCATCCAAAATCAAGATCCGGGGGGCTGTTTTGAACAAACGATTATACTTCCACTAAGAAATCTGAAGAACAAACCGCAAGAGAACTGGTACATTGTACTAGATGCTTTAGACGAATGTGTTAGTACACAAGGTAGTGAAAAACAGCACAGTATTGTTTATCTACTGAACAACAAGATTCATGGGTTTCCATCATGGTTGAAACTTGTAATGACTTCGAGAAACGAATCAGACGCCTCTCTGCACTCGAGCAAAATAAAGAAGTTAATAATCGATCCTGGAGATTCCAGAAACCTTGAAGATATCGAGCTATTTGTGACGACGAGACTGTATCAAGGAGGTCCTTTATTGTACCGCATCATCATGTGGTTCGGAGATGACTCTGTCGTTAGCACAACAAAGCTAGTTACCGCGTTACTGAGTAAAAGTCAAGGGAACTTCTTGTTTGTCAAAGAAGTGCTTCACCACTGGGAGCTCTCAAAACATGAATTGAAGGATGCCTATGCATTGCCAAAGACCTTAGGAGACCTGTACCATAGTTACTTCCAAAGACTTTATCCTGAAAATCGAAAAGGGAGCTTTAAGCCAGCTAGGCGGATTTTGGAATTACTCGTTGCTGCAATTGAACCTATGACTCAAAAACAGATCTTTGACGTCCTCAGAATGAAAGAGGAAGATCTTGATGAAGAATATGGTATTAAGAATAGATTGAAAGAACTGGGTCATTTTTTGAAATATGGAGAAAATGACACAGTAACACTGTATCATTTGTCATTGGCTGAGTGGCTTACAAGTGGAGGCAACGAGGACTTTTTTGTAAGTAAAAAGAAGGGGCATGAAATATTTTGCGATTACTACTTCAGTCTGATAAGGAGAGGAGGTGAAACTACATTGTCGAAATACATCCTCAGTTTAGCGCAACACATTGCCTTTGGTGGTTGGAAAGAAGCATACGTCCAGGAATTTCTCGATTTTCCCTCACAAACAGTGAATTCATCAGACTTGATCAGCAACAGGACAATATTACATCTTGCAGCAGCAATCAACAGTACAGATGTACTGGAACTGCTTTTACGGCACTTTAGTGTCATCGATTGTGTTGATAACCTAGGACAGACACCTGCGTTTTTGGCAGCAAAACATGGACTTGTAGAAAATCTGGAATTGCTGGTGAAAAAGGGAGCCAATGTGAACCGAAAGACGAAGTCAGTCATTGCACTGTATAAGGCTAATGTTAGAGCAGCTTTACAAAAAGCTAAATATGATCCCCACCAGCTGTTTGTTATTCCTTACATAGAGATGTTGGTCAATCAATCTAAATCGAATTTCGTTGATGCGACAATGCTTCATGCAGCCGCCCAGCGAGGACACGCAAAGGTTGTCCAGTTTCTTCTCGATAACAACGCTGTTATATCTACATTGAATGGTGCTCATCTGTCCGCAATCCAGTTGGCCGCTGAGAATGGGCATTTAGAAGTTGTTAAAGTTCTGCATGCGGCAGGCGCAGTTGCAGATCAAACTGCTCTCCATCATGCAGCAGCAAACAATAGGCTGGAAGTGGTTAATTTTCTTTTAGACACTGGAGTCAAAGATACATGTTTGAGATGTGATGGCACTTTCCACTGGCTGAAAACAAAACGCCGCTTCCAAAACGGTCGAGAACGTCCTATTCCTTTGAAAGAGAGCTGCGGCTTTGTGTTTAGCTCTCTTGAGAACTGCATCGACTGGGCCAAAAACTGGGAGGATGTTGTTATCGGGGAATTGTTTGATGATAAACATTTAATTTTTTGTCATTCTGCACTTCATGCTGCTGTCGCCTCAAGGCACGATAAGATTGTTTCGCGTCTCCTTTCTGAAGAAAACAATGCACTATCTTGCACAGATTATACAGGAAGAAGCCCACTTCATGAAGCTGTCAGGAAAAATAACACAAAAATTGTAGAAATTTTGCTTGAAAAACAATCGCAATTAATGTTCAACAAGTGTGAATATTGGCAAAGAATTGACACTCCAATTGTAGATGAAGGAAGATTTTCTTTAGATGGTATGCTTAGCTCTGATGAACTCGAAGAATATAATACAGATATCTGTCATTGTGGGTATACCCCTCTCCATCTTGCAGCGCGTTATGGTCATGAACACCTTGGAGTACTGCTCATTATCAAAGGTGCTCGTGTTGATGACCGCGATTGCAGTGGAGCGACACCATTTCATGTGGCTGCTTGTCACAACCAGGTTGGTATTTTTTCTATTCTTTTGCATCCGAAGGTCGGTGTCGACATCAATAGCAAAACTCTAAACGGATCTACACCCTTTCACAGCGCCGCAGCATGTGGGGCGGCCGAGGCCATTATTCACCTGCTCTACTACAAGGCAAACCTCACCGCTGCTGACGATAACGGAATGACAGCGCTGCATTACTCAGTTCTCCATGCCAAATCGAGTCAGTTTAGTCAAGGAATATTAATGAATGAGAGCTGGTTTCATGCAATTTTCCAACTTACTATAATAGATCGAATGGGTGGATTTTGGGGCATCTTGACAAATACAAAACAAATGGAGAACAGAAATCCTTTCGAAGGATTAGCCGCACTAACCACGTTAGTTTTGAAAGGTTCAGATATCGATGCTGTCGATACCAATGGGAAAACACCACTGCACATTGCTGTTCAAAATGGTTTAGTAAGTGCTGTAGCAGTTCTACTTAATGGGAACACAACCATGGAAAAGCGAGACAAGGGTGGTAAAACACTCCTGGAAGTGGCAGTTGATAGTGCGCCCCAATTGGGTGATTTTTATAATGCTGGATATTGGAAGACTATTGACCTTCTTCTGTTTTATGGTGCTTCGTTCAGGGAATGCAATCAATCGGAAAAAAGCTTACTTCACTGGGCAATCATAAAGCAACAACCCTATATAGTCCAACAATTGCTTCTAAAAGGGGCTAGTTTAACATGTAAGGATAACCTTGGTCGAACACCTCTAGTCACCTACCTTCAGAATGGTGGCAAGTGGACAGATGCAATTATCAACGCTTTTACTGTGTCTGTTGATATCAAATGTGGAGAGCCGTTTAACTCCTCAGTGTTTCATCTTTTATGCTACCGTCCCCCAACTGTCGAAGACGATAACTTCTTTCACTCGACGACATGCAAATTTTATAATCCAACAGAATGTAAAGTGGAAAACGGCGGCCTAGCAGAGGCTATTGAAAGTCATTCAAGGAAAGAAGACTTGATAAACTCTTGCTTGGACGCCGAGGGATTTACTCCTTTACACAGGGCAGGTCAAGGAGGAAATGTGGTAGCAATTCGTTATCTTCTTGCAAATGGTGCGCATGATTCTATTGTAAGTCCACATGGTCATGATGCCTTGACACTGGCTGTTCTTTACTCAGGTAGTAACTTATGGCAATCTCATAGAGTTCATAATACATATGAAGATATACTTGAAATGAAACGGGCCTCAGATGCCCGCTCAGATGCGGCCATTGAACTTCTCCACCATGCAATAAAAAGTCGTGGATATCGAGTCACATGTGACTCCAGCAAACCAGAACTGACTTTATATCATTTGGCTGCTTCTCGTGGTTTAGTGAAGTTTATAGAAGCATTATTAAATGAAAAAGAGTCGCACCAAGTAGACGTAAATTGCCCCAATAAAGACGGATTAACCCCAATGTACTTGGCAAAGATTTTCGGAAAAGGGATGAGCGGTTTCGGCTACAATCCTTGGGAACATGTTATCCAGACAATTAAAAGTCATGGAGGTGAGATGCGATATCCCGAAAAGGTTGCTGAATACAATGTCATCTACAACCGTTTATATGGCTGGATTCCTTATGAGTTTACGTTATATTTGAGACCTGCCACTCGCAACTTTATCATGTCACTTTTGACGATGTATGAAAAAAGTGAAAATAACTCATTTTTTTGTTCATTCGAAAACTATGACTATGGAATTCATTCGATATCGCCTCTTCAAACGATTTGGATAGAGATTGTAAACGCACTTGTGAAGCATAAGGACAATAATCGATCCCTTGCTAAGAAAAGGTTTCTGTTGAGGGGCTTCTATGTTTGTGCAAATAAATACTTGGAGCAACAGAAACTTGATCATAACCTGACTATGTCTAGATTAACATCTAGACAGCGAAGACAAGCTATCCGGTTTGCTTATCTGGAAAATATCGTCGAGGCTGGGAAATGGGAAACCCTTGAGAAGAAGCAACAAGACTGGTTTAAGAAGAAAATGTTCCTTTTACTGCGAATTCGACACAAGGAAACCTTTGGAACCTTTTCTTGCTTTAAATCGTGGCATTTTAAATATGCATCACTTTTACACACGGAAAATTTGAGAGATCTCTTTTGGCAATACAGGGAAAGACCTCCCTCGTTTTATCTCACTCCAATTTGCGAAGACGTCCGATTTCTTTTCGAACATTACCTATCATATCATAGGCAAAGAAATGAAATGCCATTTGAATTTACATTATATAGAACGGATAGAAACGAATACAGTCTTCCTGATTTTATCAGCGAGCGAATAACGATATCCACTGCCAGAAGCTTTAAAAAAACACGATTTGGTGTTCAAGCCATTGATGGCGTTGAATGGCCACTGGAATTTCTATTAAAACGCTTCCTCGGCTTGTTTCGGAAGAAATACGATTATCTAAAGACTCTACATGAAGGAATGGACGACAGTACTCTTGTTCCACTTTACACAGAGCAAATGCGACAGATTTGAGAGGAACTGCACTAAAGTTTGGCTAATTCATCACTCATTTCACGGCATTGTTGTTCCTTGGTCAGGTGGTTAATTATAACTCATCAACATAGCCTCAGGACTAACACTCTGAGTTGGTATGTGAGATCACCTCTTAAAAGCTTGCTCAACAAAGTGTAGAACATCATTCTGTTAAAATTGCAAACTTCTTCTGTACGGCAGGGATGCCGTTTCTTCTTGTCACGTTCAAGTGAGAATGGAGTGACGAAGGACCGACAGTAAAGAATTGAGTGAAAGACAAAGAAAGCAGGGCCAGCAGTAGTGGTGGTAATACTAGTAGTGTTGGAAGCGGTAGTAACAATTTCATGACGACAGCTGCTTGTCTGCAGGCCTTCGTGTTACCCTTTCCTTAGAAAACATGGCGTGCTTTGACGTCAATAGGCGATTTTACAGTTGTGTGCTTAGTGACCTGGCCTTGGATTGTAGGCGAGGCTGGGGGTGACCTTGTTTTGATACAAACCTGACTGCTTTTCATATGTAAATCATGCTGTTCTTATGCTAACTAGATCGCAGGTTTGTATCAAAACAAGGTCACCCTCAGCCTCGCTTCCAATCCAAGGGTAGGTTACTAAGCACACAACTGCAAAATGGCCTATTGCTAGACAAAAAGTACCGAAAGCTTGCGCGGTAAAACAAAATGAAATAGAATAGACTTATGAAATTTATTCAAAACTGGATCATTGTATAATGTAATTCCAGGGTTTTGATTGGCTTAGCGGCCATGGTGTATGAGCCATTATACCATGCCCGAGAAGTAGCGACCATAAATTGTTTTCTGGCTGCTCTTGAAAAGGAAATCAGCGATGCCTACCAATATTACTTGATTGTTTTTAATAAAACAATACTCGCGCTTGTTGGATATGAGATGATTATAGCCAACTCGGTGCTACGCGCCTCGTTGGCAATCTATCATCTCATATCCAACAAGCGCGAGTGGAATAATTGTTAAATATCCCCATTGAATATTGGTTGCTTAAGCAAAATGTTGATATCTGCAAGTTCGTCTTCTTTGCATTGATGTACACAGATGATGTAGAAATAGGTTCATATCCAATTATAGTAGCGGAGAAAAAAAATATGAATTTCTAATAAATACTAAGAAAGACAATACTTTTGAAGAGCACATTTGGTAATAGTTTTCTCGAAGGTTTTTATCGAATGGAAAGAGGCAGATTATAATTCCAAAACTTTCTAGTGTTCAATTCTAAAATGACTTGGCAGTAAACCTTCAAAGGAGACGCTACGGGTCAGTTATTAAAAAACAGTTTAGACGGTGTTTAACAAAACCACGTTCTAAGCCATTTTCAATTTATTTTGCCAACAGTCATATCCAAACATCGACTGTTGCTGACGGTAACAAGGTTTGCATCCCAGACTAAAAAACTATTTATCTACTTACAATAAACCTCTTATAAACAGATTTGGAGGCCCTCTGATTGGGCGCGTTTTTTTGGGGGGAGAATCCAAAAACGGATTCGTGATCTCAGATCATTCGGATCATGGTACATCAAAGGAACTGACGAATCCTTCTCCAGAGTGGATTCGTCGGTTCCTTTGATGCACCATGATCCGAATGATCTGAGATTACAAATCCGTTTTTGAATTCTTCCCCCCCCCCAAAAACAAACGCACTCCCCCCCCCCCCAAAAAAAAAGTCTTAAGCCGCGGCCTTAGTTAGACTATGTTTAAATAACTGGCCCTACGACTTCAGCCAACTTCTACAGACGATTCCAACTTCACTTCCACTCTAGTTAGACTACTAGCTGTCTATTTTCCACCTTAGCGCGCTTTTGATCATGCACGTCGCCTCGCCGAGATCCGAGGCTGGATGTTTTTCCTCCTCGCCTTAGCGTTGATTTGCATAATTTCTTCATTCTTGCTTCCAGGTGGGATCTGAGAAAAAAAAGGACGACTGCTCACAGTTAGCAGTTGGGATACTTTTCGGTTTAAGGTTACGACCAACCTTCGCGGGTATTCTTCGGAAAAAAATTGTTATACGCTTGGGTTTTGAATAACTAAGACATCAAAAGGAAGCGTAATATTTGCAAAATATGAATTTTCCTCTTCGAAAGTGTCGGTAGTTGTGAAAAGGGAAAACTACCGAGCATCATTCAAATGAATTTATTGGGCATCGAACGCGGGGGACGAGGCCAAGCAACTACAGCTTATCAATCGCAGAGGAACAATTAAAAAAACAAAACAAACAAACAAACAGAAAAAAACCGGCGTGTAGTTTTTCCGATATTCTTATTGGTCACGAAGCTATCCAAGTGAAAAGTCCGAGGAGTTAAAACGTTCCTAGACACATCACATAAGACAGTGTCGTGGGAGAAATATTTCAAATTTGGCAATTTACTGGCACGGTTTTGCTCCTCATTATCAAGGGAATGCTGTTGCTTAATTTCGTAAAAACCCGCAAAATCTTTTTTATATCCTATGAATTCGTTCAACCCCGAAAAATCAAACGCTTCGCGCGGCCACGAGAATATCTTGCTTCATGATACTACGAGCTGAAGAAACAATTGCAGCTCCCCGATCTCAAGACGCAAGTGGCAGACTAGAAAGCTTTGTATTTTCATTCTTGCGTAGTTTCTCGGCTTCTCTCTGCGTTTCATCTCGGTCAATCTGTTTCGAGTTTCGGCGTAATGAACAAAACGAATTGATTGTGGGGCCTTGGGAGATAGCCATTGACAGGGAGTAGGCAATTTTAAATCGTCACATTGGCTATAAAATTACAAGCGAAAATTTATGCCAAACCGAATCGCCTTGAGAGCATCACAGAAATCAAACCTTTCCCACCAACCATGACACAAAATTCACCGTTACAGAGCGGCGTGGAACGATGATAAAAATACGGCCGTTACTAATGCAGGCTTTCTGAGCACGATCGTCTCAGGATGCATTTTCTTCATCTCTACTTGGGGACCGTTCATTTTTTATGAGCATGGGGGGGCTGGTGGGATTTGGTTATTTACCACTACGAAACTGTATGACCCCCCCCCTAGCATGCAATTTTTTTCCACATGCCCCCCCCCCCCAGCAGAAACAATTTTTTTCTGATGACCCCCCCCCTCCCGCCCAACCAGAAACAAATCATACTCCTAACTTTAACAAAACGCTTATGTACTGTTTATATCAAAGATAAACGTAATTGTTACTGTGATTTCTTTACAGTACTATTAAAAAGTTACCGTTCTCTGCTTAGGTAAAGATTTCTCTTGTTTAAAAAAACGTTTTATAGATAGCAACACGTTTACGACAACGGCAAACCCTAAATTTCCATTTAGATTCTCAAATGAACTAGAAAAATGAATCAAGCAAATGGTTTACGTGAAATAAATCCCCTTTCGAGTAGAAACAATTAATACACGTACAGATCTGACTAACAAAATACGGATCGAAGCATACCAATCAACGATTACGAGTCACATTGTACAGAAAAAAACAGCGGACACACAGATATCAGGCGCGTAGGTAAGGGTTAGATAGGGGTGTTCGTTGAGCCCCAAATCTTGCTGAGCGCTGGAGGCGCTCTTACTAGGGGGGTCCGGGGGCATGCTCCCCCGGAAATTTTTGAAAATCTAGGTTCCCAGAAACCTCATTTCCTGCATTTTTAGACCCATTTTAGGCGAATCACAAATTTGTTTTACAGCAGCTTTTTAAGCTATATACATCATTTCTGCGGCATAATTGTTTCAACTTAAACAAGAAAGTTCAATGTACATTCCGCGCCCTGCCGAGTTCTGATAGCTATTCGATCTGCTGATAGTCATACACCAAGCTGGTAAACTGCATCATTCTCGGGTGTAGGCCTTCGAACAAATTGACTATCTCGTCAAGATTGACAGGCATATCATGTTTGATATGCATTAGAACCAGGGCGGACATTCTACTCTCTTGCATGGTACACCTCATGTAGTTGTTCAACCTCCTCATTGTGCTTTTTCTTCCGCCCGTATTGATCTTCAAAGGGGGTTCGTTCAAACCCCTCGAACCCCCCTCCTACGCGCCTGGATATTAAAGTACTGCTATTAAAAATGACAGTTACAAGCTTTTCTGAAGATGGCCTCTGCTCAGATTTACTCAGATTTACCGTCAACTGAAGTCACCAACAACAGTTCTATTATTAAAAACTAATCTGGATGTTCACACTAGGCATACTACTGAGTCTACTGATACTCCTGGGTTCAAATAATTTACCAATCAACAGTCTTTATAAAAGTGAGTACTATTCAACAGAACATTAAACAATCTATTGATATAGTTCTGAGTACAACCACTTAATAGAAAACTACTCCCCCACGGATGATTCAATAGTGAGACTGTTACGTTTTTATATTGATTTGAACTTGTACAAACATAGGTGTCTACTTCAGTTTATATTCATTATTGCTTTTCCAACAGATATGCTTCATTTCCTCAGTTGTTGTTAATATGAAATGCAGATTTCGACCTCAGTATGTAAAACAAATTAAAAGTGGTTAGGAAATTGAAATAATATTCAATTTCTTCATCTGTTTCTGTGTTGAGCCACTTTCAATTTCCCCTACTAGCCAATTATTGCTGGTGACCCCCCCTCTTTCACTCAATTTTTTTTGGTAGCCCCCCCCTTTAGTGCCATTTTTTTTCTCGTGGCCCCCCCCCCAAATCCCACCAGCCCCCCCATGCTCATAAAAAATGAACGGTCCCTTGTTTCCAATGTCCAACCTACTTTCAAACACATGCGACTTGCGAATTTCCTGTTCTCTTCTTCTTTTGGAATTTTTCTAGTCATAGTTGAAAAAATGGCATTTCTGCTAAATAGTCAATTACAGGAAACGTTTTAGCAATGTAGAATTGTAGAAAAAAAAATTAAAAGAAATCAGAACGAGCTTCAGCCGGGTCAGTGGACGCCTGGCACATTTCAGCTTTTCCGCTTGTTTACTGAAACTCTCAGTCAAATGTTGTTGTAAAATAGACACTGTTCTGTCGCACTTTGTAATAATCATCGCACTTTGTAATACCTGTCGCACTTTGTAATAAAACTGTCGCACTTTGTAATACCTGTCACACTTTGTAATAACACTTGTCGCACTTTGTAATAAAATAGCTGTCACACTTTGTAATAACAAGTTGTCGCACTTTGTAATAAATTAAGCTGTCACACTTTGTAATAACAAATTGTCGCACTTTGTAATAAGCCTTTAAATTACTTTTGAATACGATGTTCTGTGGAAAATAAGTGAATTAACTGATCACCCAGGGCACAAATACGTTCTGATTTGATATTTTACTTTGCATACTAAACTGAGAGTATGAAAAAGAAACGCGTTCTCCTCCACGCTTCTCGCAATTGTTATTTGTCTTGACTACGATGTATCTTGACAGAAACACTTTGTCACCACGAATAATGAATTTTAAAAATCGGTTTTGTTAAGCCGCTCCATTGCTAGGTACTAGTTTAATTGTGAATGATAGCTTAATTCAGGTATTAAGAAAGGTAGTTATCATGGGGTCTTTATAATAAAATTTCGATATAACGCGCGCGCTGATTGGTTGAAACAGCGTGCTTTATCAGAGTACAGATGCACGGAGCAACGATTTCACGCCATCAGCCCGTTTGTGAAATTCCTGGACTTCTCTCTCGGTTTTATTTATTTATTATTATTGTAATTTTTCGATCCAGACGTCTTTTATAACCTAGAAAACGTAAACGAGCTATTAGCTTTAATGGACATAGACCATCCTGTGCGCATACAAGGTAAAAAACAGTACAAATAACACGGTGATTGAAAGTGAAGTTTCCGAAGAAGTTAGCGACTAAAACACAGAGCCAAGAAGAAATGTAAACAAACAGAGATTTGCAAACATGTCAACCACCGAAATTGTCGAAATTACATCGAAGGCAGAGACGATAAACACCAAAGATAGCATAAAATGAACAGCTCAAGTTTTAGAACGAAAGATGTAAAAATGTCATAAGCTTAAAAACCGGGTTAAAAGGTCCTGTAAACGCTCATTAGCTATATTCTCGTAAAAAAAAGATCAAACAAAAAATTGAGAGAACTGAAAATTTAATTAGCTAACGAATACACAAATATATAAGCTTAAAAGATCCTTACATTTTCGGTGCAAGTTCTATCACGCCGCATCATGGCCACCTCCGCTCACTGCAGTGAAGCAAGCCTCAGAAATTACAACACTCGCCCTTCAAGTGAACAACTAACAGCTTGTTCAGATATCCTCTTCGGAGCATTGAGTGGGAGGCCACAGCAGTCACAGCAGCCCTTTTCCTAACGGTGTCAACAGTTCGAGCAATCTTCTTGCTCCCGTGAATCCGACTGTTGTTCATTCACAAAACACAGCGCAGCAGTTTGTTTATTACCGGCCGGTTGCCATGTTGATGACGTGCAGATTTTCATGAGCCACAAATCCACCGGATTTCAATGAACATTTTGCTTTTCCATCCTGATTTTTAAATGGGAAAACTGAAGAAGCACTGACGCTACTGGCGTTACATCCGAACTGAGCAAAGTTTGTCAACTTTGATGCCTTGTTTTGACATGTCTGACAGCTTTCGTTTTGTTCAATCAATCAAATCATTTGAAACATTCTAACAAGGATTGTGATTGGCTTATTTTAGCGTGCTTTATCAGAGTACAGATGCACGCTGACGCCAGATCTGTTCGTTCGGAAAATGAAGTTGGTTTTGAAAATGAGTGTGAATGCGGTCGGGAATAAAAGAATTCTTTATCATAAAACAAATAAAGAAGCCTCGACTGTGCTCTGTTCTGTTGTAAAGCACTTAGGAAGCGGCTAGAGCACTCAAGAAGTAGGGAGAAACACTCGACTACGTCTCGTGTTTCCCCCTACACTTCTTTCGTGCTCTAGCCGCTTCCTGCGTGCTTTACAACAGAACAGAGCACAGTCGAGGCTTCTTTATTTGTTAATTAGTACTAGTGCATTGAATCAGAGTAATATCAAACTTGTTTTTTTCAACCTTGAATAAACAACAACGAACTATAACATGAAACGGAATTAACTAGTTGTTTTGAAAAACTTCATAAACAACTGAACAAACAGAATGTTTCTCTCTTCTCAGTTTAAGGAACTGTTTTTCCTTTCAAGCTGGGTGATTCTATTCTAGATTGGGTTGCTCACCAGTTTTATCTAAAAAATTTTTTTTTCATGTTCATTGTTTTCATGTTTCATTCCTGTGACTCCCTTCCCCCCCCCCCCCCCCTCGTTCCCTTCAAAAAACTCATATACAGAAGTCTTTATCTCCTTTACAAACCCTTTGACTCAACCCTCTCGAGCATCTTTTCATTTTAACCAAGAGTTAACTCCCCTCTGTTCACTTATTGCATTTCATCATTGCTAAGCAAGCTGTGTGATCTCCAAAATGACAATTGCGAGGAGAAAGCGTGAAGGAGAACGCGTTTCTTTTTCATACTCTCAGTTTAGTATGCAAAGTAAAATATCAAATCAGAACGTATTTGTGCCCTGGGTGATCAGTTAATTCACTTATTTTCCACAGAACATCGTATTCAAAAGTAATTTAAAGGCTTATTACAAAGTGCGACAATTTGTTATTACAAAATGTGACAGCTTAATTTATTACAAAGTGCGACAACTTGTTATTACAAAGTGTGACAGCTATTTTATTACAAAGTGCGACAAGTGTTATTACAAAGTGTGACAGGTATTACAAAGTGCGACAGTTTTATTACAAAGTGCGACAGGTATTACAAAGTGCGATGATTATTACAAAGTGCGACAGAACAGACACCCAGTGCGAATGGATTTGGCATATCAATAGCCGGAAGTTATGCTTTCTTACATTTAATTCCTAAACCTAATTCAATGTTTTGTGGAGAGTTAACGTGAACACAAGAGGGTAATTTTCCTTTTTTGTTTCTGAACTTGAAAGCCGCCCTTAAGAATTCGGCCCCTGGATAGTTCAGCCGCAAATTTAACGAGTTGGAGTCATCAAGTTGGTCCATAGAATGAAAGAAAGCGAATTTAATTTCATTTAGTAGAAAAATTGACGTTGTTGTCCTCGCTGTTTAAGGTTCGACGTAAAACGTCCAAATCAAAGTTTTAAGGAGAACTTTCACTGCGGTGATGTCTTTCTTATATACTAACTAGATTCCATGGATAATTCAGCACATTTTACAACTTGAACGGATGGGACCTTACGCAGCTTCGACGGCAAAGGCAACGAGGACGTGAAAAAACCGAAAGGTTCAATGAGCAAAACAATGGTTGTGGCGTACATTATACATTTTGATACATTTATTTGCTGTCGGCAGGAAAACAGCAAACATGATAAAATGACCAAATTCGGGTTTCGTGGAGAACGTGAGCATACAATGATGACTTTTTGACTTTCTTTTTTTTTTTTAACTTGAACGCCGTTCCGGTACCAATTCAGTTCCGGATAGTTTGAATACTCTACCCAAGTTCGACTTACTGGAATAATTGCGAAGTAGTTCGAGTAACTTGAATCTATATTTTCCAAGAGACGTTCAGAACGTTGTCGTTGGCATTGGCGTCGTGCTTGCGTAATGTCTTCGTAAAAATTATCGGAGACGCGGACAGCTGGGGTGAGCTACGTCTGACCAGTTTGTAGCTTGATGACTGAAAATAACCTTTTAACAGTAATAAGAGTGGTGTAGGAGCTGGCGGGAAATAAGGTGGGGCAATCGGCAGTTGGAGATCTCGTTCTTCATTTGTGATGGCTTACTAGAAATAGATCATATTAAGTAACTTAGTGCAATACAAACCCTCTCGTCTCCATGGATGGCAAATCCGTCGCGTTCCAGACACTTAACCAGGCCCACCCTTGACATTCTTGTTGTACATGAACGTTGCAAGGAAATTTAGAAAGAGAATCAGAATTGGGATACAGTGCCAAGGACCCGTTTCCCAAAAGACCCGATACCTCAACGGGCCCAATAAGTACTTTTGTCCAATCCATTTTTTATCGAGTGGTGCCAGTTTTTACTGACAAACGTGCAATGAGTTAATTCAAACGATGAAGACTTTTAATTAAGCTCTCAAAATTAGTTAAGAACAAATCCTTTTTCAGGAACATTGTGCACGCAAAATAGTTTTCGAGTCTGTTTATTGAGGGCGACTTTTGAAACTTTCAGAAACGTGGCTATGGCTATCAAGCATGGCCAGAGAACAAGATGACAGGCGACTCTTAGCTTGGTACTTCTACTCCCGTTGGCCGTTGCTAACAATTACATGAATGCGTTCAAGTCAACAGCAATTATAAATAGTTACGTAATTTTTTATTAGCCCCACCCCTGCCCCAACCACCAGAAGCTTATTAATGTTTAACCTCATTCCCAGGGCTTTTCCCTTGTAAATTTGGAAACGTCCTTGGAACGAAGTTGATTTCAAGTTTACGTCTCTTGAGGTTGAGGGGGGAGGGGGAGGGGAGGGGTGTCTTAGAGGGTTTAAACGATGAGAGCGATAAGTACTGATATTAAAACTTTACAATGTCACGTCTGTTCACCCCACCACTAATACAGCTTTCATGGATCATAAAACAGATACTATTGAGAAAATGCCACAAGGCAGAATACAAAAATATACAGGTCCCAGGAGTGGATAACTGTATCCAGTGGATAAATCGTTATCCAAAGGTTTAAATGTACTCCAACCAATCCATTTTACCCGCTGGATAGCGATTTATCCTCTGGATACAGTTAACCACATGCGTTCGCGGGCGTAAAAGTCTTCTCGCTTCCATATATAAACTCGTTCCGTACGCGACTCCACTAACTGTTCATCTCCTTACATATGGTAAAGCTTAGGTAATAAGACAGTTGTGAAAGGTACCGTTTTAGTACACCGAAAGTACACAAAGAAGCACTGAAAACATTTTGGTAGTTTCTAATATGCGCCAGATTGATGAATTTTGGGCCATTCCCCTGTAGGCGTCGTCTAGACGCAATCATTTTTGTATTCTGTGAGTGAACGTAGTCTTTGTCACTGACATTCGTTGTATCCAACTTTTATTAACTGTTTAACTAACTTTATTAGCTTACAGGAACATGACATCCTTGCTGAACCTTCTAGTTTCCAGGTAGGCAAACATTCAAACTAAACGAAGATGCCACACAGACAAACAAACAAAAAAGATATAGCATAGCAAGCACTAAACCAACGCTGTAATATGTTGTTTGAGTCCGCTCTCTGAGTGAGAGTCTCGCATTCAAGCTGAATATTTTATATATCGAAAGAAGCCTATTACAATCTTTAAAATGTTACGTATTGTTCATTGTCGATTTGCAGTTTTAATTCGTGTATATAAACAGAAAGGAATTAAACATGTTTATTCAGTTTCCTTTGTTTGCGTCCTCTACAGGTACGCATCATTGTGAAGCTCGATACTTCATATATTAAAAAAGGCCTAGTGCAGTATTAAAAGTGTCACTACAATACTATAACAATTCGCTGTTGAAGAAACCGCTGTATGCAACTGTCTATTTACAAAGGCTAAATTATAGGTAACATAAATGCCCAAATGAGTAAAAAATAAGTTTTATAAGTTAGGTTAAGGACAGTACCTCCTTGTCTACTGCGCATACGTTCTGCGCATGTTGAGATACTCGGGTTTCCTATGGGTGGTGCCTACTAATACAGGGATATTTTTGCGTGGTTTGAAAATATGTGGAGAAAGCAGAACTCAGCAAGTGCTCTGGTATCCAAAATGCAATTGGGGGTAAACATGCATTTTTCAGAGATAATAACGTTTCAATTTGGAAAAAAAAAAAACGCCACACATTGCTTTGCATTTTACGGATTTTGATAATAATTGTTGCTTAATTATATCTAAAATATGCTTGGTTGCGCCCACTGATTTTCTTTCTGGATTCCAATAGCCCTTGCTAAGATCTCTTTTTTCCGCATAGCCATTAAAGCCTGGCTTACACGTACGACGCAAGCATAAGCATAAGCACAAGGATGTTTACACCTGCGATAAGCATAAGCATAAGGTGACATACGCAAGCGCAGAGAGCATAAAAAATTGCTGCCGCCATTTTGGAAATGGCAAGGTAACGCATGGGTTACTAGAATGTACGCTGACAACTTTTCACTGTTTTTCAGTTTCCTTTTCTTGTCCTTGTGCTTATGCTTGCGTCGTCCCGGTTTACAGGTACGATGGAACGACGCAAGCACGAGAGAATGGAAATCATTATACTCTCTTGTGCTTTTTCTTATGTTAGCGTCGTTGCGCCGTACGTGTAAACCAGGCTTAACAGTGCAAAAATACTTCGGTATTCGTAGGCACCGTCCTTAACCCATACACTAAATGTGCTTATCACATTTTATCAAAAGAAATGAAGTCTTTAATCGAAACGCCAAAAGCCCTTGACAAACAGGCTTAGGTTCATAGTTCGTCTACCCTATTATGTACTTTAAAAATCAATAGTCATTCGTAACTATTAACTTCGTCCTCTATTTCCTCTAAATTCACTGCGCCTTTCTCTTTCTTGCTGGAGCATCTGTCTCATCTTGTCGGAATGAAGTGCAATACGAGTTCTTGGTTCCAATCCAACGTTTAGAACGTTTAAGTAGTCATACTTACGGTAGAGCCCTAAGGAAAATTTAACGAGAAAGTCGAAAGGCCAAACGGTATCATTGGTATCTAACTGATCAGCTGTCCATCCCATTCGCTCTCTTATAAATTCTGAAGAATTATTGGGGTTGTACAATGCAAGCAATTCTATGCCAGCATCGTTCCATAAATAATAATGGAGGTGAATCTGAAACACATGCCTTAGAGAAGAACAAATTAAACTATAATACCAGTCTGGATTACTTTTTTCATATCGTTCGATTAATCGCTTCGATCTTCTGTCATCCATGAAAATTGTTCGATATGCATTAAACACCATCTTAATACAAGCAAAACTGTCAAATACCTCTTTGTGCCACATCATCATTAAATAATACAATTTAATCGGCAAGATGGATAAGGAGGATTGGTAGCATAAGTGAGATGCATTAAAAAATCTTCTGATCGCTAGGGCCTCAAATTTAGTTAAGACGTTTAAACTTTTAATGTAAAATGCAAAACTTTTTTCCTCCTTTGACTGACACAACTTAATGTGATCTAAAGCTAAGGAAACGGCAAAGACAAATCGACGCCTCTGGTTTGTTAGGTTAAGCTGATGTAGCAGCTCCATTAAAATGGTTCTCACGGGTAAACCAATCTGGAACTGATCTTCCACTATTAAGTTGGGCTGTCTACATTCCCTTGAAGTATTCTGCCAGTAATCAAACGTTGACAGGAGTCCCAACACAAAACCACGGACGTCAGGCCTCAGTTTCAAATCGAGGTTGTTTGGAATCCAACCATACAGCCTGTTATATATAGTAATGTATTCTGCGTCTTTACCTGGAAATAACATTTGGCCTCCATGACTTTCAATTACCCGTAAAACGTCTTTCCATGGATTGAAAATATCAAACTTGACATAACCGCTAAATAGTTTCGCCAAGTACATCGGGGTAATCCCGTCACTGTTAGGACAATTCACGTCAAGCTGGTGTTTTTCCTTTTCTTTAAAGATCTCTGCTATAAATTTGGCCAGTCCCCGAGAGGCTGCCAAATGGTAAAGAGTCAGTTCGGGTTTTTTGGAGTCAAATACAATCTGGAAACCGCGAGTTTTCATTGCGTGGTGAAGAAGCTCAATAGCCACTGTAGACACCTTGTCATTAATTTTTAACGTTACCTCAAGTCCAGCAAGATTCTGCCACACATTACCTCCTGAATGGAGCACAGCCAGTGTCAGGGCGTCATGTCCGTGTGGAGTCAACAAGGAGACATTTGCACCGTGTTTAATGAGGTTACGAACGGCCACTATATTGGCTCCTTGTGCGGCTCTGTGAAGAAGCGTGAATCCTTCGGCATCTAAGCAAGAATCAATGACACTGTGCTTTAATCTGTGGCTTTCAACAGCTTTTAGAAAAGGACTCTTTTTTGACGAACACGTTTGATCGTCACACGTAATCTTTTGAAAGAAGTTATCATCTTCTAGCTTTGGTGGTAAATAGCTCAATAAATGAAGTGCAGATAAAGTAAATGGCTTGCCACACTTAATTTTAACTGAAGCATTCACGTGTGTAAAGGGCACATCTACCCAATCTCCACCGTTTTGTAGAAAAGCAGTAAGTGGTGTCCTTCCTAGATTATCTTTGCAGTTCACACTGGCTCCTTTCAGCACCAAAAGTTGAGCGATGTATGGTTGGTTATTTACCAGTGCACGGTGTAGCAAGCTTGTACCGCTACGGTTACATTTCGTAAAGGATGCACCAGATGAAAGAAGAAGGTAGACGACCATTTGATGATCAAGCAAATGTTGTTTCAGCTGATCGAAACTTTCCTCAAGAATTAACTGTAAGGGCCGGGATGTTGCCGCAGAATTTTCCACAGCTACATCCAGTGGCGTTTTACCAATCTTATCACGTATTTCGAACTTTGCTTTTCTTTGCAAGAGAACGTTGACGGCATCAGCCAAACCATTTTCAGCTGCCAAATGTAGTGGCGTTCGACCATTTTTGTCAACTGCATCTACCGTGGAACCACGCAAGATCAAATTGATAAAAGTATCAAGCCATCTATAATGTGCTGAGTTTTTAACAAGGTTCTTGTCTTTATAAAAACCTGCAAGATAGCCGCTGCGATCAATCGTTAATAGATGAAGGGTATCAGTACTACCGAAATTGGTGTCATTTAAAAGTATTTTTCGATCAAGCTGGTTTGGATGTACGTGCAGAATTGCATAATGAAGTGGCGCGAAACCATCGAGGTCAACTGCCGAAATGTTTGCTCCATGGTACAACAGTTCGTCAATGACCTCAACGGCAGCACATGCTGCAGCGCTGTGAAGAGGTGTCGATCCATTGGAACTTCTGCTGTTGATGTTGGCACCAACATTTGTATGAGTAAGGAGATAAACAAATTCCTTTTGATTATGACAAGCAGCCACGTGGAGAGGTGTCGCGCCAGAGCAATCTCGGGCTTCTTCATCTGCACCACTACGGATGAGATCAAGCCCGATTTGCCAGTGCCCATATCGAGCAGCTAGATGAAGTGGAGTGTGACCACAGTGACAGATATCTTGATGGTATTCTACAGATTCTTCATCACTCAAAGTCAGTGATATCTTGTCGTTGTGGCCCCCCACATTTTGCCAGTGATTACATGTTTTGTGGATCATTGTTTGGTCTTTCGCACACAATAGCTTCACTATTTCGCTGTCATTTTTACGAACAGCTTCATGCAAGGGGGTTCTCCCTGTATAATCTTGACAGGCCAACGCAACTGTGCCCCGAGAAACTAGTTCCTTGACTACCGCTTTCCATCCTATTGAGACAGCTGCGTGTAGTGCAGTTTGACAAAAAATTAAATGCTTGTCGTCAAAAAGCTCTCCAACTTCAATATCGGTTCTTTTCCCCTCCCGTTCAATGCACTCATCCCCTAAATCTTGGAGTCCTATTTCTTTGCTAAGACAACTCTTTTTAAGATGAAACACGATCTTTTCTAGTACTTTAACTGGGCTTTGTAAACGGTGTTTTGTTTGAAGCCAATAGAAAGAGCCATCGCATCTCATGCACTTATCTGTCACACCGATTTCCAAAAGGTACTTCACTACTTCCAGCCGGTTATTTGCTGCCGCGTGATGAAGAGCGGTTTGATCAGCAACTGCGCCTGCTTGGTATAGCGCTTTTACAACTCCCAAATGTCCGTTCTCAGCGGCTATTTGTAGTGCTGTCAAATGGACACCATTGACCTTCGAAATAAAAGCACCGTTGTTAAGAAGAAAGGTAACAACTTCCAAATGTCCTCCGTGCGCTGCGGCATGAAGCATTGTGGACGCCCAAAATTTTGATTTTGATTGGACCACTGGATCGTTTCCGTCAAATTGACCTGACTCAGTATCTTCCGTTTTATAAATGGAAGTCAATGATTTAGTCTTGCGATTTACCTTGGCTCCTCTTTTTACCATTAATTCCAGATTGTGTACAAGGCCATGCTCTGCCGCAAGAAATGCTGGAGTTATTCCACGATTATCGAGGCAATCAATGCAGCTAAAATGACGCAACAACAGTTCCACCACATCCGTGCTGTTGATTGTAGCTGCAAGGTGCAACAAAGTCCTGTTACTTTTAGGATCTGAAGAATTGACAACTTGGGAAGGAAATCTGAGAAATTCTTTCACATAGGCCTCCTTCCAACCGCCATAAGCAATATGCTGCGCCAAAGTGAGAATGTATTTTAACAATGAAGTCTTATCTCCATCAGCAATCAAGCCAAAATAGAAATCACAAAACACTTCGTGCCCTTTCTTTTTGCTAACATAAAATGGACCATTCCTATTGCTTTCGCTTGTAAGCCATTCTGTTAAAGACAAGTGATATAATGTCACTGTGTCGTTCTCTCCATATCTCAGGAAATGTCCCAGGTCTTTTATTCTGTCCCTAAAATCATAGTCTTCATCCAGATTTTCTTCTTTCGTTCTGAGGACGTCGAATATGTCTTTAAGTGACAGTGGTTGAAATGTTGCCACAAGTAATTCCAGTACCCGTCTAATAGGCTGGAACTGCTCTCGTCTATGATAAAGTCGTTCGAAGTAGCTATAGTATAATTCTCCCAGCGTCTCAGGCAGTGCATAGGGATTACCCTTTCCGGCCTTGGAGGTTTCCCAGTGATGAAGCATTTCTTTAACAAATAAGAAATTTCCCTGACTTTTGCTTAACAGGGCAGCAATTAACTTTGCGGTGTTTTCTACGCTATTGTCTCCAAACCATATCTTTATTTGGTGAAGTAATGGACCATCTCGATAACACTTGGTGGTCAAGAACAGTTCAATGTCTTCAATGTTTCGGGTGTCTTCAGGATCAATGATTAATTTCGTTATGCTGTTTGAGTTTAACGAGACCATCGATTCGTTACGAGAAGTCATCACCAGCTTCAGCCACGATGGAAATCGAGGAAGCTTGTTATTGAGCAAATAAACTATACTGTGACTCGTTTCACTTTGAGTGAGGCATTCATCTAAAGCATCAATGACGATATACCAGTTCTCTTTCGGTTCATTCGTCAAGCCCCTTAAGGGTGTCAATATTGCTTGCTCAAAACACCCCACAGGATCTTGAATGGTTACACAGTCAGTGTTCAGTGAACGCTGAATGAAGGAACTATTCGTGACAATGTAACCATATTCTGGCAGTCTACTAGCTATCATCTGTGCTAAATTACGAACGAACTTGCCTGTGTGCTGTGTATTTTTGTCACTATGCTTACAGAGATGATATCCCATTATATGGTCATGAATGGTGCGACTTGACGTCCGTGAACAGATCAACTGAGCAGACAGGGCAGACTTTCCTGCTCCTGGATCACCGACAACCAACACACCAGACAACCCCTGGCGAGCAGGCTTGAAAACATGCTCTATCTCTTGATATAACCACCGGCGACCGATGAAATCCTCACGAGCAGTAACCAAGTAGTCGGTTAAGTTGAACTCTTTTGTGTCAAATGGAACACTGACATCTTCAGCAGGACATCCTGTGAAATAAAATGTCATTTTGAATCGAAGCTTCTAAACAAATAGCAAAAACATTGAAATTAATTTCAAGGCTATCACAAAAAAAATCTTGAAATGGAGCACAAAGGAGAGGAATACAGTATGGAAGGTAACAGAAAATTGAAGGTATGGCCAGGAAGTAGCATTTCCGATTTGACAAAAAGCGAGAAGTGTAGATAAAGGGTATGAAGCCGGAAGGCCGGAAAATCAAGGAAAGGATGAGGCAGCAGGATGTTTTAAAACCCGCCCACTGTCTCCATCACCCGCTTCTTGGTTAGCTGGAAAAAAGACCCAATATCATTTTGGATTGTAAGAGTATGCTAGCATAAAGGACAAGAAAAAGAGGTATTTATGAGCTCACCGTCCTTGTGCGATTTGTCATCTAAAATGCCAGGAAGACAACAAAGGAGCATGAACAAGATTAGCCAATTGGCGATCGATTTTTGTCGTAAGCCTCTGGCACTTTTGATTAAGTTTCTCATGACGGGCAGCACACGAGTAAAGAGAAGACTTGGTAATGGAATTGAAGTCCTTTGCTCCACCTTCTCTAAGGCCTTTTGCAACTTTAACAGTCGTCCTTCCACGCGACTTCGTTTTTTCTTATTTTTCTTGGATTCCTTTTTCAACGTCTTCAATTCACTTTGAAGGCTTGCCACATCATTTCGGATCGCTTCCTTGCAATGAAATAGAACTTCGGCTTTGAACATGTGCACATCTGACGTACACTTAAGAGCTAAAACATCTTGTAGGGCTCCCTGAGCGTCTGGATCTCCAGCTAGTACTGGATCGTGGAGTAGTTTCTCGATTGTTTCAAAACCAGCTCTCTTCTCTGCTTCGGACAATTCTGACTTCGTTAAGTGTGCAAACTTCTTGTTCCGAGTGTCACGAACATCATCGATTAGTCGCCTTTCGACATTGAGGTGATCGCACCAGAACATCAGGTTAAGAATACCAGTGATTTCCATATCCTCGACGCTCTCTATTGGTTGTGCCCTAATATCGGGAATGTAAAGCTTAGCTATTTCCCATGGCCCAATGTTTGGGTCCAGCCATTTAGCGGAGTCACTTTGCTTCCAGTTTGGCTTGTTGCCAAGGTGAGCTGCCTGCAATATTTGTGCCCACACACAGGAGCTCATGTCGTGGTACTGGTTCTTTTTCCTTCGCGGATCAAAGACACATCTGCATGGTCCAAATGGGAGAGCTCGGGCCGTCACATTCGTATAGAAATTTTCCATTTCTCTCTTAATGAACGGGCGAAGACCTTGACAAAGAACTGTTGTTAAAGCACGACCAAGAGAAACCCAATTCCCTTCCTCTGGTGAGGACAGTTGCACAATTGCCTGAGAGATGGTTGCAGAAGTCATGGCAATGTAGTGCTCTGGGTGAAAGAAAAAAAAAAGAAGTCTGGTTACACACGTAGTAGAAAAGCGAACGTTGAATTGAAAACCTGGCGAGGCGAAGGGAGGAGGTAGGGATGAATGAACACTGACCACCTATATTTGTGAGACAGAAATTTATAACTTTGAACCACAATTTCACTCTGACAGAGGCACTACAATGTCTTATTTGTCTCAGTGCCCATTTTTTGTAACTGACTTCAGCGAGTCTTAAAAACCAGCTTCAGTGAGAACTATAGCTACATGCCTTAATTCTATGTAGATATTCTGCCGCGGAGAATTGGAACGTTTATAAGTTTTTTTTTAACATATGAGCAAGTGCCACCAAACCCTGCGACCTTTCCGAAAATTTATTTGGGAATAAATTGTTAACAACCGGCCGATACTCATGCATTTGACGTTACCATGGGATACAAGTTTTGACTTGCAGGTCAGTGTTCAGAATTCGAATTTTTTAAAAACAGGACATATTTGAAAACAACTGCCCACACTCTCTTGATATTTTTCGCACAAAATAAATGAGAGTGAAAGGGAGTTAAAGCAGGTTAACACCATCATGCAAATTTCTATTTGCGCGGATTTCAAATGCAGAGGAGCCAGTTACGGTCTAGTGAAAACAAAGCACGCTCTCAGTTCTTGCAAGAAAATGACAACCAACGAAACACGAAAACTTATATATTTTTTACTGATGGAAATGCAGTCATTCTTCTCTTAACATGGTGGTTCCCTTTAATAGCAATTAACGTTGTAAATTGCATCTAATTGAAGCGTTTCAAAAAAAGTAAAATGACATCACTATTTGGGGAAACCCCTTAGTTTTCTATGCAAATTGCTGGGCTCAATGGACTGTAAATGACAGCTGGAGGTGGCAAACTGTAGCAAATTTTCTTTAATTCTTAATTAGTTTTATCTCTGCACTTGTATTGTTGAGTTGCTTGTGAAAAGCATAAGTGATCGGCATAATATAACACTAATACGCTATT
Organism: Pavona decussata; assembly: GCF_977016875.1. Classification (NCBI taxonomy): domain Eukaryota; kingdom Metazoa; phylum Cnidaria; class Anthozoa; order Scleractinia; family Agariciidae; genus Pavona; species Pavona decussata. The sequence continues at coordinate 84,421 of NW_028145602.1, read as the reverse complement.
TAAATGCCTACAAAGTGCCAAAACATATTAAGTGATTATCTCGGTGACTCTCTCGGTCATAGTTAACACAGGGTACCACTGTTAATGTCATGTTATAGTAGAAAGATTTTTATGAAATGCATATGGAATCCTTACAACCAATATGTGCTTCCTCTTCCGGTCAGTTTAATGCTGCGTTGCTAAGTTGTGCAGTTTATAAAAATAGTGTACACCGAGAGAAATATGCCTGGGTGATTATATATCGTTCGGCATTTCACTTTGTTACTGACTAAGAAACGTATCATGATAACGTATACTGGTGTAAAGACAGCTATGAGGTCCTAATAAAGGTTTTCTTACCTTGCGAAATGTTACACTTTCTCAGCTATCTTCACTGTATTTGAGCACGGAGAAATTGAGTTCCGATCGATGAGGGAGGATGCATGCAGCGTAATTCCCACAGAAGATAGTCAAGGCGGAAGTGAAACTGGGTACCAGTCCAACTCGGTACGAGTCAGGGTGCGTATAAGGTAGCCTAAGCTACTGTTGCCTCCCACACAACGAATTTCGGAGCAGTTCACGCTGAAGAGTTTTTATTTTATGAAAATCAGTCCTCCAGTTAAGAAGTTCTTAAATTTGACCAATCACGCGTTTCAGCTCCCAGAATTACAAAGCAATTCTTCTACAGTTGCTCCGGCCAACATTAGTCTTAAATTAGTCAACAAAGGTTATTTTTAATAGCAAAAAAAGGCACCGTCCTTTTACTTTTGCAACTGTGCATGCGTTCTGCACATCTCGCGATGGTCCAAGAAAGTCGGGTTTCTTGACAATGGTGCCTGCTAAAACAGAGATATTTTTGCGTCGTTTATAACTACGCGGGAAAATCAGATCTTGGCAAGGGTTACTGGAATCCGAGAAGAAAATAAGGGTAACCATTCATTTTTCAGAGATAATTAAGCTTCAATTTGGGAAAAAATTTCATATATTGTTTTATATTTTGGCGCTTTTTAGAATTATTGTTGAAAATTTGGTTGTCAAAAATTTGCATTTATAGCATGTTGCTCTAGATCTGTTTTGGGCATGAAAGTAACCTAAGTTTTGAATGTTTTTTTTCCTGTAGAACAGAAGAAGAATTAAGACCAAGAAAAGCTATAGATGTTATTTCATGATCCGTGACTGGTTGTCGATTGATACGCGGCCGTCCGGAAGCGAATTTTGAACCGCAACTTTAGGAACTGAAAATTGTTTTTTTGTTTGTTTACGCGCAAGGAAGCCGTATTTGGAAAAACTAACCACAGCCCGTTTTTTTTTTCTTACTAGGGCCTACCTATGAGCAAAATATGAGCTAAATCAATTTTTTGACTTCTGCCACCAAAAGTTTATTTGGGTCGATATTTGTGGATAGCCGCTCTTAAAAGTTTCAAAAGCGTTTTCCCTTGGTTAGACTTAAAATACATTAAATAGCAATTATTTTCATAGATTTTTAAACTAAGATTACTAAGGGCTGAGATGGTATTTTTCGTAGATCTTTTATCTCACTTTCGTTTTGTTTTGAATCTGTTGCTGGCTTTTCAACAAATTGCAATAAGTAAATAGCGCCTTACGAGTCTTTGGATTTCTTTCACAATAATTATTTCTCGCCAAGAATCGGTTGATCAAAATATTTCGTAAGAGGATTGTGAGAATAAATCATATAATCACACAGAAAAGTTAGACAGTGAAAAACGTTCGAAGAGCATACGTTAAAAACACAAGGACAGACTTGGCTCTAATTTTGACTATAGAAAGTAAGAGCATGGGGAGACTATTTGAACAACAAAAAAAAAGCGATTAGAAACGCGAACTACTGAAAGTATTTCTAGACTTTGACCTTTAGAAACGGCAGAAAAGCTTCTGTTCATACCACTGGACAAGGGCGGATTTAGAGGACGGGGGAGAGCGAGGAGCCCTCTCCCCCCCTCCCTATAAACTATAAAAAGGAATGGAAACAAAAACCCGATGAGGTTATCGCTTGATTCTCCGCTGTGCAACAGTGTAGAAGCCGACTAGGAAAAAATCCTTAACTTATTGTTAGAAATAAAATACAAACAGTGGTGATAAACAATAAACTTGAGCATTTTATATAACTTGACGTTTAGTATGCTAGTCAACATACATTTTCAAAAGTGACCGTTAAAATTTTACAACTATTTTTAAAATAGTGAAGAGGGGTTCTGGAACCGAGATTAAGAAGAACAATTAAAAAAGCGTCAGCTTCTCACTGCTGACGTTGACATTAAAAGCTGCGGCTTTAGTTCTTGAATAAACACAGTTTCCTTGATTTTACAGTGGGTGATAATCACTTTGCCCGAGCGCTAAAATATCAAAATGATAGGCACCTGATATTGTGTTCGGTGGTTTTGACATGGTCAGCAATGGCTGATGTGCTGTCATTTTTAGCGAGGGTCTTGGCAGATTTTGAGCAGTGATATCGATCAAATTGGAGCGGGTAAACAACTGAACTTATTGCTATTTCAGTTAGAACGAAAGAAACAAGTAGCAGTGTGGATTGAATTAACTCCTAGAATAGACTCCTTTACTGAATGTACTGCTAGATTGTGAGCTTTTGAAACGAATAGGATGAGAAAAATAACTGAATCTATTGCTGGTTCAGAATATTTAAGATCGTGTTTTCTTTTTGGCGATAATGTGAATTCCTATCATTTAACGAATACTGAAAACACACTAATTTTTCCACAACCCCGCAGTAAAACAGTTTACCCTTAGAATTACGCCTGATTTCCTTGAATGATTTTAAGACTAAATTGAGTCGCCACAGTTGTAAGTACGATTTTAAACACGGCTTCCAAGAAAAACCGCATTTATTGTTTTAATTCTCTTTTCTTTTATCGTTATAATTAAGTAGATAGATAGATTGATTGATAGATAGTTTGTAGTTTACTCAGAAATCCTGCGGCAATAAAATTCCAGTTCCCCAGAGTCTCTTCTGGCGACCAATCGCTGGCCAAATTAAGCCTGAGGACTTTGGGTTCGAGATTGTTTTCTTGGCCTGCTGAAAGAAAATTTTCAACTTGTCACAATGTGGTGACCCAAATGAACCCTCTCTCAAGTAAGCGCCGATTTCTGTGACATGAAAACTGAAATATTTATCGATATCTCACCAATGATTTACATCAATCATTTTCATGGAATAGCGGCAAAGGCAGTGCTCTGAGAACCTGGAAGGTGTTAAACTCCATCATTTGCCCCCAAAAAGGAATTTTTCAATTTGGAAGTTATGATATATCTCTTTAATCTCATATGAAGTGACGTGATAAGCTTGTTGGTAAAGATGCAGTGACTCTAATTTAAGGAAACAAAGAAAAAAATTTAAATAGCACGTCTTTATAGTAGCCTAGCAGCTGTAAAAGATGATTTCCTGTTTTTTTCATGCCGTTCCTCAAATCTGTTTCTCTGACTTTACAAGTGAATTAATAGCTAAATGATATTAATTTCTTTTTTGAGCAAATACAAGAACCTACGCTACGAACAAAAAGAACATTTTGCGATATACGGAATTCCAATGCAAATTTTAACTACCTCCAGTTCGCAATTCCTCTCACATGTACAAGAATAGCATTCAAGATTTTCGTAAAAAATAGGGAATTTTCATGTTGCAATGTACATGATAAAGGTTGTAAAGACACTTATGAGGAGATTGATGCTGGATGATACCGATCAATAGGAATCCCTACTTGAACTAAGCAACACCACCTCACCAAGACATAGGCGACAGTCCTCTTTTAATGACATTTGGTCAATATAAGCGGTGAACATTACCACTAGAAGCGGTTGAATCAGTAGTAATTTTAATAACAATTGTGTTTTCGAGAGGAGCCAAGCGCCACCTTGCCATGAAGCACAACTGTGGGAAAAAGTGCTCCAGAACTGAAATAACTTGCTCTTGGCCAGCCAATGTACTACCAACGCACGTTAAGGAAAGAAGCGTGATCAAAGGAGAGGTACGGTTACTGCTGTACTCAGTGACAGATCCTACATAACAGAGGGAAGTAATAAATGAATATATGAAACGCCAAGACATATATTTGAACTGCGGATGAAAGATTAAATAGAAGAAAGATCCTCGTAGTTACTACTCAACTTAAGCAGTTGCGAAAAGAAAGCCTAAAAAACTCAGGCTTAAACGGGATTCGAGCCCTTAACCTCTGCGATGCCGATGCAGTGCTCTACCAACTGAGTTATCAAGCCAACTGACGTACGTTTACGAGACTCCAATATGCCCCGTTTTCAGAGAGAAAGCATACCTCATTGAAACGGGAAATCGAAAGGTTAACTTCTTATCAGGCAGTTTTGTTCCTTTCTGAGCCATATTCATGAAAGCTAATAAGTTTGATCTTTTCGAATGTTTTAGCTGAAAAGTTTTAGTTTGCCGAAAAGTTTTAGTAAACGAAGTCTTGTTCCTAAATTTAAGAGCTGTTGCTAACTTTACGAAAATGCTGGTCGACTTTTTTTCCTTTCCTTTTTTTTTCGCATTCGTTCAATGTTTGAGTTCGAATTTTCTTGCTCAGATTATTAATTAGCCCCTACGTATATGCTTTTTGGGATTGTGGCAGATTATTCCGACGTTTGCGTGGAGGAATGAATGCGTGACGAGCACATAAGAACGTCTGCGTAGCACATGTGTTCCATCATAAGAGGATAGCGTATAAAAGCATTGGAATGCTGGGGGTGAGAGTGGGAAGCAGGGTAAAAACATGTCACAATAGGTGGTTTGCATTGCCGCCATTTTGGTGGTAAAAGCAAGAAAAGTTTGGAGGTTAACTCCCAAGGAGAAATATCTTATTGTTCCATACCACCAATATGGCCGCCATGACGTCACATGCAATTCGTCAGTTCGAACGATTTCAGCTCTTTGAGATTTTTTTTTATTATTATTCACAAAAAGAGGTAGAAACCGCTGGTCATATCTCGCGGTTGTAATTTCGCCCAAAATATTCAGATCATTCTATTGTCCATGTCGGTGGTTTCGAGTTTCTCAACATCTGGAACAAGAAGTTAAAGGCGAAAATTTAAATTACAGCACCGGGATATGGTTTTGGAGACTTGGATATAGCTTCTTGTTTGTTGATGCATAAGGCGCAATATTTTTCTGTATTCGTTGACCTAACGCATAAACAAAATTAGAATTTTGAATCTATATTTTATGTATTTTTATATTAAAAAAATAATATTACAAAATAATGTACTTTATAAACAAAGTAAGAAAATGTCTTATTCCAGATCACTTTATTTATGAGATAAACTTGATAGCCAGTACTTGAACTTCGGGCGTACTGTGACGATGTACACGATGCGTCGTCTACAATAGATTGTTGTGGCACTTCGTAACAATGAAGTTTTTCATCATTTTTACATACTGATCAGAACGATACATAACAATTACTCGCTCCAGAGCAAGATGAAAATGAAGCAACGTCCCAGTTGAAATCTTACTTTACTCATGCTGAGGTCTACAGCTAATGTATTATTTAATTTTAAATCAACGTATTTTGTAAATTTAGTTTGTTTTAATGGAAAACAAGAAACTCATAAGGGTCTTTGGTGTTATTTAATTTATTTTGTTTATCTCATAACTTAAATTTTTCAGACAAAACTGTTTCGTATAAATAATTTAATTATAGAAAAGAGCCGGCGATGAACGGACACACAGTGGGAGTCGCGCCGGTCTATCAACCCCATTTTAACACACAGAACTGTGGTCAAATGCCAAAATTCAGAAATAACAGATATTTTCTGCAGTGTTTACGAGTTTTGACAGCTTTATATCTGAGTGTTGAATTTGATCACGCAAATTTTGGTCAATTTTCTTGAGATCTTCGTTTTTCCGCGGTGATCTTCGCGTCTTCGATTTCTTCAGAAATACCCAAAGAGAGGCTCACTTCTTCTAATAAACTTCGCCTTTCTTTCTTTTGTGTTGCGTTATTTTTCTATGATGTTTCAATAAATAGATGCCTTCCACGAATTGCCACTTGAACAATACCATACACAAAAGACTGCTGTGATTAACGTGCAAAATGAAGCTCATTTGCATTTTATGAGCGACGTGTTGGCAGGGTCACTGGAAACTGTTTATCACTCCTATTCGATTCAGATGCATTAAATAGCAATACATTTAATCAAAGAAAACGAAATAAGCTATCCTATAGGCTTAGAAAAAGCGAAATCTTCCTTGATAAACCACAAAGAAAATTGAGTTAAAATATTTAGAACGTTCGCCACGTGGTTACAGGCAAGAAAATTTTCTCGTTTTGTTTACAATAAATCCCGGTAAGAAACGAACAGAAGAGGATAGCTGAATCATCACTCTTCGTTCAGGAGAAACATTGACGCACCGAATTTAGTTTTGACACACAAAGGTGTTACCAGTCACTCTGACTCAAAATGCACTCGATGTTTAGTTTTCTCGTATTGACAGCTATGATATTTGCGGCAAATTGCGCCAAATCTCTCACCAAATCCTGCGACAGGGCCCCCGTGGTTTACAACTGCAATGTAAATCACGACCCACAAGTCAGCGAGGCCATTAAGAAGTTGGAAGCGAAGATTGAAAGTCTCATCGCACTGGTCAATAATACCTCCACTCCTAAGCCAAAGCCACCAGGTATATAAACTAGCATACGGCAAAATTTCATTACCAATTTTTGCTATCTGTGTATCTGTTATTTTCATCTAACCGGAGTTTTACGTTCTTTTCAGGCGTTCCAGCCTCTTCTTGTAAGGAACAGTACAAGAAACACAAGTAATTTCCTACACCCAAATAAATGCAATATCGCGCGCCTGTTGCGACAAAAAATGAAGCAAAATCCATTTTGCAAAGTTTAGTCCACAGGACACTGGCAGCAAGTTGTAACTTAATGGTCACGCGGCTTGGTCTTCCATAGACATCTCAGTACATAATAAACAGCACCACGGGAAAATACTCCAAGGAACTGCGCAATCAGAGCTTTCATTTGAATGGTCAAATGGATTTTATAGGATTTTATATACAGACACAAAAGTTAGAACTACCTTGTACCTGATTGTACAGCGCAATAAACAGAAAAACGAGAAAATGCATTAATGTAAATTATTGAAGTTAAATACACTCTGTTTTTTTTTATAAGAACCTTTTTTATAAGAACGTCGAGGCTTAGATAAACCAAAATTTTAAGAAAGCATTAAGAACATCCCTCAGGCTGAGAGTCGATTAAGAACGTTTTTAGTATTTTGCTAATCTGTATATAAAATCAAGGTAACAAATGTAAATTAACCAAAATAGTTAAGGGCATGTTTTGTATACAATGGTGACACACATCTCGGTTTGGTCACGTCCGCATTGACTCAGTGTATACGATGTAATTTAAGAACATCTTAAGAACGTTTTCAGCCTCAAATCGCAGAAAAATATAAGAACGTTCAGCCTCAGCTCCAAAATTAGACGTTCTCATAAGAAAAACAGAGTGTATACAACTGAGATTTCACCAGATTCCGAGAGCGAGAACTTTGATAACGAGACAAATAAACACAGTAGCACTTCTCTGTTATTCTTGGATTAACCGATTCTCTTTACTTAAATAACAGATCACTTAAGAGTGGCGTGTACACACTGATGTTTGGTTCACATAAGATTCCTGTTTACTGTCACATGGGAAACTTTGGATGTGGAGATGGAGGATGGACGCTGGCCATGAAGATTGACGGCACAAAGGTTGGCATATTTCCGGTGTTAGCCATCTTGTGCTAATGTTAAAATTAATTTTTCGCTTTTAATTTCAGAGAACATTCCACTACAGTTCTCAACTCTGGAGCGACAGAAATCTGTACAACACTGCAGGAGGGAAGACTGGATTCGATAAACAAGAGACCAAGTTGCCAACTTACTGGAGCACACCCTTCTCCAAGATTTGTCTTGGAGTGAAGATCGGCCATCAAATTAAGTTCGTTGTCATCAACAAGCACGCCAACTCACTGTACTCACTGATCGCTGACGGCAAATACCGCGCCACCTCGCTGGGTAGGAACACGTGGAAGAGTCTGATTGGCTCTAAGGCCTCCCTGCAGACCAACTGTAATAAAGAAGGGTTCAACGCCGTGAGTGGCAACACTTCCTGCTCCAAAGCAAGAATCGGTATCATTAGTAACCAGGAAAACGGGTGCGGTAGCTGTGACTCTAGAATCGGGTTTGGTACTGGAGGAACTCATGACGACTCCAACACGTGTGGAAACGAGGCTACATACGGCCCAGATAATGGAAACAAGCACATCAAGGCCATGGGGTACATCTTGGTTCAGTAACAAAGAACTGAACTTGCCATCAGCGCCAAATTATACATCGTCCAAAAATGTAATCGCTTTTTTCGCTTGATTAAAAAAATAAGCACTATGTCTGATTATTTGCTTTTGCTTAAGATCACACCGAAAAATAAGTATCAATTTTGTAGTTCAGCGCTCATGTAAACTGATGATTAAGGTCATGGTAAATAAAAATGTTTAAAAATTTCAAAGCGTTTTCCCTTATTTAGACCTAAAATAAATTCAATAGCAGTTATTTTCATAGGTTTTTAACTAAGATTACTGAGGGGTTTTCGTGGCTCTTTTAACACACCGGATTTTAAAATAACTCTTTGTTTTGAATCTGTTGCTGGCTTTTCTGTCTTCTTCTTGGCATCAGCTCAACGAATTGCAATAAGTAAACAGCGCCTTACAATCGAGTCTTTTGATTTCTTTTACAATAATTATTTCTCGCCAAGAGTCGGTTGACCAAAATATTTGGTAAGAAGATTGTGAGAATAAATCGTCTAATTACACAGAAATATAAGACATAGTGAAAAAAGTTCGAAGAGTAACGTTAAAAACACGAGGACACACTTGGCTCTCCTTTTGGTCTCCAATGCTCCCAGAATGCTGTAAAGCAGAACCTCCACCAAGGTTAATTTTTCATTGTGTGTGTGTGTGTGTGTGGGGGGGGGGGGGGGGGAGGTGGGAGGCGGGGGGGGGGGCATTTGAGACTTGCTTTGGCCTCTGGATTTTCTGGATCTGCCCCCGCTAGATTTATAGCAATAGAAAAGAGTAGTATACAACTCTGGGGTAACTAGCACATTTTATAACATCATAGTCACAACTAGTGAATGTTGATCTGAGCGCATTTTTACCAGCATTTTTTTGCCGAGCGAGGGTCCAACTATTTCAAAAAAACAATCGTAAAATCAATTTTACAAGCATTATTTCACCACGCGCGGGCCCAACTAAACGACACATAAAAACTGTTTTAACCACAACAGGTGTATGGGGGTTCTAAGCCCACTAAAAAAAAACTGTAAAATCAATTTACAATCATTTTTTCGCCGAGCGAGGGCTTGAATCGCATGACTAAATTCTGAAAAAGCCTTTTGTTTTTCTAAGAATGAGCATATGAGACAGGAAATTGTTAGGGGGTTTCCGTTTGGAATGAGCCATCACATTGTTTTTGTTAGTCATATGACAGTCGCGTGAATTTATTATAAACATTTGAAGTAAGGTTTACTCGAAAAGAAAAATGTCCGTAAGCATTGCGTACGAGGACATTTTTCATCAGTAGGCTTAAAAAAAAGACAAAAAATTTCTGCAAGGCTGATCGGACTGCGTAGAAAACTTAACACGACAGCGACTTGATAGAGACCCGAAACCGAGAATCAACAGAAGCGGCAACCGTGGACAGCTTTTGGGGTGGGGATTTGGAAAAAACCTTGCTCAAATCTCGAATAATACCCCCACCCCTCGGGGTCCTTCATAAACTCAAAACATATTATCTAATACCCCATCCCTGGGGGCTGTGTTAGGTGGCACTTGGTTGTTAGCCTGAAAAAGAAAAGGCACTGATGGTGCGGAGTAAACGTTGTTAAACTTTTTTTGAAAGTTGTCAAGTTTTTCGAACCAGCCAGAGCAAAGCACTATTTTCGCAATAGCAATCATCAAAAGTTTAATAGGAAAATAAAATAAAAACAGTATGCAGAGCTCGTGCATAACATTCAAACACCAGAAGCTTAATCGATTTGAAGGTTTCGCACATGATGAAAATTAATTTTATTCACGAAGTACTTTTTCTGCAGTGAATTGTATGCCTTCGAAATTAAATTACTGTATTTCGCATAAACACAATGACGCAATATTTCCCAAAATCATTCTAATAGATATTTAAACATTGTAAAAAAAGATTTGATTGTTTTAAAAGCGGTAGAATGATTTCTTTTCGCACGCGAGGCTCTAAACCCGTGTAATAATTTAGCGCCTGAAATGACGATTTTAACGGATTTTCGTTATTTGTATTTTTCTTTGAAATAAAAGGATATTTCACCGAAAAAACTATACAGTGATTTTAGTTATATCCTAGCCTATCTGACATTAAAATATGAAAGAAATCGAATTTTCCACCCTTGCCACGATATGTCTGATTTTTAAGGACAGGCGCTCTTAACTGCTAGCTACTAATTCAACCTACGAGATTAGCTACCAGTTGGTTTCTTCAGGACTCAGAAAGAGAACAAGCTGCGACCATCCGGCTTTTTGTTGTAGTGATGTACAGGACCTCATAGCAGGCTAGAAACAAAAAGCCGGACAGAAAAAAGCAGTAACTCTTGTGTGTTCTTGTCACTTCCTTGCACGCGTGCTTGATAACAGAACAAAACGTGGAAAAGGCCTTTTTTAGTTGTTTATACTGAATGCCTATTGACCAATCATGGCGCGCGCTTTACTTCATTCAGTTTATGTTATAACATAATATGTTTGCTGGGAATTTTTGTTAGTCCTGTAAGCTATTTTAGTATCTGAGTATTACAGCCCGTTAGTATTGAGTATATGCCGTGTGTGTTGGTAAAGCATAATGTGCAATGTTTTAACCAATACTAAAGATGCAAAACAGCGCATGCAAAGATGTTCACTTTGTTTCGAGCGTCACGCCTTTTGGAATCTTCTGGCCCACTTTTCTGATTCAAATTTTATAGTTTCAAGAGGTTGTTACATACCAGGTAGAGATTTCTTTCAAAGAGTACCCAAACCAACAGGCAGGTCGAGCATGGCTCCATTCAGCTAGACCCTAGTGATGTAAAGAGCAGACTGTATGACGAAGAACATCCACCTACCCAAAGAACCTGGTGGTCTTAAGTAGGCTGGAGTCAGCAAACATACACTTTGGCTATGGAGCCAAACTAGTCACAAGAGACATAGTAACACGGGTCTGTACTCAACACATTCCGGTATTATCTCCCAGGCAACGCTTATATGGAGGAAGCATTCTGGTCGAGATCAGCCATGGTCCTAGTATTATATCACAGTGTGAATTGTGAAGAACACGAGAACCAATGAGTCTGTTATTCCGGAGTTTCATTAAAAGACCATTACGTATGTCTCCATACTGGTAATAGTGGTTATTAACTTGCCATAGTACTTTGTTACGTTCTCTTGGGGGCATCTAGCCTCCCTCACATGCACAGACGCTGTTTTGGCTCGTCACGCAATCTTTCTTCTGGCTCGTCACGCAATCTTTCTTCCACAACGAACGTTGGGGAGAAAAGATTACGTGACGAACCAAAACAGCGTCTGTACTAAATAGCGTTTTACACGTATTTTTTAAAGTAATTAGCCGACAACTCCATAGGCTGCGCGGCGTGAGAAACAATCCCTTCTGTCAGCGATTGGTTGGCAAAATTTGTTCGTTTGACCTGCCTGCGCTCAAGAGCAGACGCCTTTCCTTTCCGTCTGATTTCGTTGGGTAACTAGCAGTCTACTCCATCAGAAGCATGCAAGGCAGGAAATAACTTCATATGATGCTCGTTCGGTCACATTTTAATTTTATATTTTTACTATAATAAGATCAATTCTGTAAGACTCGTCTACTCTCGACTAGCAGATTTCTCACGGGTGCCTTCTTTCTCCCTCGGGACATGCGCGCGAGGAGCTCGCGCAAGATGCACCGGAAGTGAAACTGTTTTGGGATTCAGGCTTTGGTCGAGGCTCTCTGTCTTTTCGTAAAATAATGGAGGAGAACGGTCTTGAAATTTCAACCATTGAGATGCACACAGGGGGTGAGCCGCTGAGAATAATCGCTTCTGGTTACCCCGAGATCAAGGGAGACACAATTCTTGCCAAGAGACGGTACATTCGAGAAAACCTTGATCATATTCGCAAGCTAGTGATGTTTGAACCTCGAGGACACTATGATATGTATGGCGCTGTTATAGTTCAACCGCAGAGCGAAATAGCCGATTTGGGAGTGATCTTCATGCATAACGAAGGATACAGCACTATGTGCGGCCACGCAGTCATCGCACTTGGCAGGTACGCTGTTGATTCTGGTCTTCTCAGCACGGATGTCTCTCGTTCGAGCGTAGGTGAAGTGCCCGTGTTTATCGAATGTCCTTGTGGAGTGGTGAAAGCTCTTGTCGATATAGAAGAGGGAAAATCGGGCCGTGTACGCTTCGTTTCTGTCCCTGCTTTTGCGTTTGGGCTCGACTTGGAGATACACACGGAGAAATTTGGAAAAGTGAAAATCGACATTGGTTTCGGGGGTGCCTTTTATGCCATTGTCCCTGGAGACCGCTTGGGTGTCGACGTTCGTTCATCTCGTTTGACCGAGATCATCGACGCTGCGAATGTGATTTCCAGCGCAGCGAAGAGTCAAATACGGCTTCACCACCCCGACAGCCAAGAACTAGCGTTTCTGTACGGTACAATTGTTACTGATGGAAAGGATATGTACAACGGAGATCCACAAGATGCAACCGCAAACGTGTGCGTCTTTGCAGACAGCCAGGTAAGATTCAATCGATCAAGCGTATTAAATTATCATTACCCTTCCAATAACTCTTCAACCATGCTTCTCGGCTATTTTACGAGAAATTAGCCCTCGTGGAAAACAGGTTAGGAGACGTGGATATTTATTTATTTTTTTCTCGATCTGATCGTTTCGTGATTAAATTGGGCCAGAAGTTGGGATCAGCTGAACATTTAAATTTTCGCGGAATAATTGTTTGCTCTTTCGCAGCTCCAAGCAAGTTTACCCAAGGAAATCGAGATTCTTGAAAATAATATTCGAGTTTACTTTCAGAGAAATTGCTATAGAATTAAAGTCAATACACGTAAAAGAAGTTTTTTAATTTAAAAGTAATGTTTGAATATTATAGCTGGAAGTTTATAGATCTGAAGATGTATTCAAATTGTCTTGAAACAAATAATATTATTGTGCACGTTTTCCCGCGTTACAATGTTTTTTGATCGTGTTGGCTGCTTGCTGCGAGGTTGTATACTTTTACTTAGTGGCTTGGATCTTTTAAGGGAATCTAAAACTTACTTCTTCCAGAAAAAGAGAAAAGGAAAATGAAGTTTCACGCGTGATAACGAAATTTTATCAAGAAAACTGTATCTTCACAGAGAAGTGACTCTTAAGGGCAGGTGGCCCCTGGGTATATATGTTCATTATGATTTGCATGTGGGGGAGTCACTTTAACCTTCAGCTTATGAATTGAATAATCAGTGGATCATCCTGGCAGGTGCCCAATTCTAAAAAGTAATCGAATATGATGACTGATGAGGAAGTCTTTAGTCTGTTGCACCAATCAAAGAGTTCAGTTTGATAATTAAATATCATTTTCTTATATTCACCCACGCGTTTAATCTCACAATCAACTATTTCCTGCAAAGATGTGTAAGAAAAAAAAAAAGAAAAAAAAAGGAAAAAGAATTTTGTAACTGATAATGGCAGTAGTAACCCCTGAAACATGTCTTACAAACTAAAAATTCTAATGTGTGTTCCTATAGTTACTTCAGGTAGCCAGCCCCCCACTCTCTCTTTTTAAATAATTAATTTAGCATAATAACTGTAATGTGACTGAATGGGGGAAATAAAGCTTGTTGTTGTTTAAAATTTTATAAAATGTCGTAATAATGTTTTCTGAAAAATGATTAAAAAATATAAATGGAGCAAACATAGGAGAAAAAATAGAATGAAGTACAAATTAAATTTTCTCCTGAAACCCTTTGATTGCCACTGTCAGTTTGAAAAAATTGCCAACTCCTAGATGTCTCATAGAAATAATTTTAATTTAAAAATTGAGGAGTTAAAGCATTGGTATATAAATTATACAAAATCCTTGAAATCGTCTTACTCTATGACCCTGTTTTTTAGGTTGACAGATCTCCCACAGGTTCAGGGGTGACAGCTCGTATTGCTGTTCAGTATGCTCGCCAGCAGATTGGCCTGCATCAAGTGCGCTTGTTTGAGCAAGGTTTGGTCGGTTCAAAGTTTACTGGGCAAGCTGTAAAGGACACAAAGTGTGGGGAATTTGACGCAGTCCATGTGGAAGTTGCAGGAAATGCTTATTACACTGGGAAATGCACCTTCACTGTGGAAAAGGACGATCCATTTAGGGAAGGGTTTCTACTAAAGTGAAATTCTGCAAAACTATATATAATTACTCTAAACAAAATGGAATCACCTTTAAGTTATTTCTGATCCTATCAGGATTTAGGCCTAGTTTAAAGAATGTTGTATTTTTTTCTGATCTAAGTTCCAGATGCCCCTAGGGAGGCTTGAAAATCAGCCTATTTCCCATGGCAAAATTTATTGGTTTCACTCCTTGTTTAGAAGATAATAAGAAGACCCTATATAAAATGATAAAGGTATAGAAAGCAAATTAGCTTTCTGGATCGAATACATTTTTAAAAGCACACGAGCTTTCGACTCCTTTGTGGAATCTTTTGTTTATGGCTCATTTGTTTTATGTGAATCCTTCCTGTAAATTCAAATTTGCTTTGATCTGTTGACCGCCAGACAGGACACTTACGAGAATCTGTTTTTCTTTTTATTATTTCAAGTTTAAGTTTATTCAAATATCCAACCAAGAAAAACAAGGAAATAGACTGCCCGCACACAGTGAGTACCAATCTAGGCAGGCCATTCTTACAGCTATTAAAGGATAAAATTATTGTTATTATTGTATTTATTACAATCAAAGGCATTTTAATAGAATGATTAGAAAGGAAATTTAGGAAAGGTAAAGAGGAAAACAAAAAAGTTGAAAATTAACGAGTTGTACATGTAACTAATTAGCTAGACCTTTTTTCTGTATTATTATTTGATATCGTCATTTAATTCATTTTAAAAATATCAAAGAGAAGCTGGAGAATTTCTCCTTTTAATGCTTTGTCGGGCAAATCTCTTTTATTGCACAATATCTCATTCTACAGTCTTGCGCCAAAACGAGAAAAAATTTTCGAGAGGTGGATAATCGCGTGTTGTATGAATGGATGTTTTTTGAAACAGCACCAATATGTTTGTGAGCATGATTATTATTATTATTTATGTCGTGCATTAACGTATAAGGTATACCATATAAGTTGGAAACAGACTAGTAGTTATGTGCAATTTTGTTGTGCTGTTGTGACACAAGTTGCACAAAATGTTTAGTTGAACAATTTGCCCAGAAATAAACACTTTTTTTTTGCCCAGAAATAAAAAAAAAAAAAAAATAAACTGTCTCTCGTAACGTTAGTTTCTCTTCCATCTCTAACATGGGGAGTTATTTTCAATAATTCTTTTTAGTAGAGACTTCAATTCCTGTCAGTATTAGCTGGGTGTCCATAATAAACCATTTTATTTCTTATAATGTTTCTTGATCAAGACTAAAAGCTAAACACATGTACCTAAATCCATAAATTAATAAGGAATTAATTGCTTTATTTACAACATTGTTTTGACCAAGGTAGTCGAATTATTAAACAATAAATAACACGCAATTGACAAAGCCAGGTGTAATATTTTACAATGCTAATTTTTATACAGCAAGTATAATATTATTGACTATCAAGAGAGGGTAAAAAGGAAGAATAAGTTAAGCTATGGCTGAACTGCATCTTAGACAATGTTACAATGTGAATGAGACCTTGGAATGCATCCGGCTCTTCCATATTTTGTACTTGTCATAATCAAAATAGAGTGCCAGCATTTCTCTCCCTAATAGTAAAAATAACATTTTCCATTGTTAAAAGCTGCTGCATATATTTATCAGTTTATATTTGTAAATACTTAATATTTTCAGTTTTTGGCTACATTTAATCCTGGGAATGGATGGGAGAGCGCGCCCTATGTTAGAAAAGTAAGGGGTACCTCTTTGAAGGGCTCGGAGCATAACCAACCTATAGCGCATTTTAGCCTTTGCCAGATTTTTTGTGTGTGGCCCAATTCTTTCAACTGTTAACTAAAGGTGGAAACAAAATATTACCACACTTGTGGTAATAATGAAATAACCTTGAGCCACACCCACAAGACTTTCTTTTCATAGTTTTTAAAAACTACCCTCACCCATGGATGTTTGAGTCTAGTTGGAGTCATAAGGTGTGACCACTTTACTTTCTTGATACTCTTCTTTTAATGATAAAGTCTGGGTAAAAGACACCTTGTCATGGCTCAGTTGATAGCATGCTGGTCTGCAGAATATTAGCTTAAGGTGGCTGGTGCTGGTGTCCATTACTTTCCAACACTTACACTTTGATGGACCGATGATATCACTTTTTATCAATTCTATTGTTACAACAATAATGACACCAAAACAATGTGTTTCTACTGGTGAGCAAGTTATGGTCATTTTCTCCACATAACGGGTTACCAAAAACAAGCTTGGTGACCCCCATTCTTATTATGGAACTCACGTAATCAGCATCTTTAGATAAAATGTTTGCAAAGTTTAAAAACATTCTACCAGAGCGGCTCAATGCCACCTAAAATGGGTGTCACCAAGCTCGTTTTGAGTTTTAACCACTTAAAGGTAAAATTAAGGGTGTTTTAACCCCAGGGAGGGTACTCGGGTATAAATGTGATGGGGGGGGGGGGGGGACCGACGAAGCCTAATATTTTGCACCCAAAAATACATGGACCTTATATTGTGCACCCACAAAAATACAAGATAATATAATATTCAAATCATGATCATGCTTTCGGATCATGCGGGAACTTTGGTTTGAAATTTGCGTAAGAACTAGTAGCCTGGCGGAAATTCGAACCCAAAAAAATACGTGCATATTTTTTTGACCCCAAAAAATTCACGGTTAAATCTTCAACCCAAAAAAAATACAGGAGTTGAAAATTTTAGACCCAAAAAAATACGTCGGACCCCCCCGTCACGTTTATACCCGAGTATCCCCCCTGGGGTTTTATGGTAACCTGTTACGTCAACATAATGACCACAACTTTTATGTTCACAACGTTAAGCCATGTTTTTGAAATCACGATTGTTGTATCAAGTGATAAAGAATGGTTCCATTAATCTGTCAAAGTATAAGTGCTGCAAAGTGATGGAAACCAGTGCCAGCCGCAGCTTCAGGCTACTGATTTGAATCTGGCTGAGACATACTCAATGCTGAGACATGCACAGTTTCATAATTCACTCACCTGCTTGTCCGAATTCTAGTGGAGATTCCACCTTGACTTTGGATGGTTTCATGGCCTTGGAAAGGAACTTCATTAACTTTTCTCCTTTCTTGTTGCCAGTCACGTTGTTGCCAATAAGGTGGATCTTTGTTTGATCTGGGTCGAGCTTGGTCATATATGTACCAAGTTTACTCCAGAAACTGTAACAGAGTAGGGGGTTTGGAAGATCATCAGTTATTAATGACATGGAATATGGCCATGGGTTGATCCATTTTGGCAACTTTTTGTTGCCTTGAAATCTTAGGTTCATCTACAAAACTTGGACTGAATGTCATTTGGAGTCTTGCATTCCAAATTAAAATAGTTTTGATGTGCACAAACCACAGCAAGCTGCTTACAGTAGCTATAGTCTTGGCTTTTTTTGAGGGCTCTTGGGCTTGGGTTTGATAGACATGGTGACTAATTGATGTCAAGTCATTGACTTGATGCACCTTTCTTCAACCCATCTGTTGGAGCAATTGCAAGAATCCCCAGGAGAATCAATACATATGGTGTCTAGTAAGACAGTGGGTTAATACAGTCTCAAAACCTCTGACCTAAAAAACTGACAGACACCTCAAAAACTCTAACTAACCACTGATACAGACCTTTTTCATAAATGTTTTATGTACATACAATGACCAATGTTTTACGTAAAAACATGTATGCAGTTGTGTAAGTAAAGTTCTATGTTAATACTACAACTAACCTCACTTTTAAATAAAAATTCTATTGAATTTTACATAATCATGCTAACAAGGCTAGTTAAGGGCTAATAATCATGAAAATAAAAGATTCATAACAGTTATCGACAGCTGCCGTTTATGAAAAAGGTCTAAAGACTATAATGGAAAATGGTCTTCACAGCCGTAATAAGGTGATGCTGCACATACCTGCTTAATTCCTCATCTTGTTTTACTTTAGCCTTGGTTACTAGCTTTCCTTTCACAGGATTAAAGAAGCCGGGGCCTCCCTGGTGTTAAAATATAATAGTAATAAATTGTAACACAAATCTAAAAAAAGTCACTAAAAAATTGTCATGGCAAGTAAAATTTACTTGCAGTGACAATATTTCCAGAAAATAATTAATATATCCAGTTCTGTACCACCCCTATACTCGGGTTTCCTATAGATGGTGCCTACTAATAGAGGGATTTTTTTGTGTGGTTTAAAACTATGCGGAGAAAGCACATTACTTAGAAAGAAAAAGAAAATTTGGGGGAACCATGCATTTTTCAGAGATAATAAAGCTTATCATTTGGAGAAAAAATGCCATACAATTTCTCTGTATTTTACTGTTTTTCAGAACAGTTGCTGCTTAATTATCTTTAAAAAAATGCATGGTTATACCCCCAATTTTCTTTTTGGTTTTCAATAGCCCTTGCTAAGATCTGCTGTCCCCGCATTAAGTCATAAACCACACAAAAATACTTCTTTATTAGTAGCTGGCACTGTCCTTAAATAGCATATATTGGAACAAACTTTATTCATCATCAGATGTTAGCTAAGGATTATTATACTTACCTGGCAAACAAAAGCTATTGACCTGGCATGACTTTTGTTTTGAAACTTTTCAAGTGACGCATCAATTTTATCTGTTGAAGTATAATAAATTGTACCAACAATGAGTTTTGAGTACTTTGCACAGAAGAATTATGCTATTTATCTCAAGGCTGTTGCCAATAAATCAAATCAATTATTTAAACCAATTTTCTTTGGGTTATACAGTAGCTTTCTATCTCGGCTTTTGGAGAATTTTGAACTAATTTACTTAACTTCACACAGTACTTTTGGTTTCTTCGTAGCGCCAATTAACAAAACAAAATTATCATACCTTAACAAAGATTAACAATAACTAAAATGTATGAGTAAATGCGGTTTAATTGAACTTGCAGGTTACAAAAACGTAGTTAATAGTATTTCTCATTTGCAGCGATGAATGAATCTTAATCTTAATAAACCTGCCTTCTGAATGTTAATTTAATATGTAATTTTAATTTATTTAAACCAGAAATTATTGAATTCACATATAGTTTATTATAAATTGTAAATACCTAAAACATCTTGAAGTGTTGCTGTTGTAAAATCCTAGAAAACAACAGTGAAAAAGAATAAAAAAAATATTGATTCAAACCGTTTTTCTTGCTTTCTTTTCTCAGTAGTACTAATTAGCCACAAATTCAAACTTGCGTGATATGCCACACATTACACTCCAATCCTAGCAGTATGCAGGATGTTTGCCCCATGAACCTTAAGTTTAATGGCCTTAGCTTGACCCCACAAGTCTCCTGTAGCTCAGTGGTAGTCAGCGCCCAAACTAGTAATCAGAAGGTCTTAGGTTTGACTCCTGATAGGAGCACTCAGATTTCTTTCCAAGGATGCCTGTGTCACTTACTGAATAATACATCATTCAAATTCAAACTTATATAATTAATAATAATTTATTATAATTTCCAAGTTATTATTAATAGTTCAAATTAAGCCCAAGGAGAGAATGTAATGGTAAAATGAAGTGGAAAAGACTAAATTTTCAAGTTGATACATAAAAAAAAAAAAAATATTAAAACCAGCTGCAGTGAAGCAATTAACCCAGTATATTTATTAGCAACTACCTTAAGGTTTAACAAAATGTACTGATCGATAGAATAGTGAAATTGTATACTTACATAACTAATCACCAGGACATCAACTCCTACAATCTTTTCCAGCACATCAGCTCTTGGTACATTTGATGCAATAACCTTAAATGATTTAAATGATTTCAGAAATAATTATTATTAATTTATTAGCAACGGTGATTCTAACAGGCTTTAAAATACATAACAATGTATGGCTTTTTTTTTTCCAGATTGAAGGTTTACATAATACCCCCAATTTTCTCTTTGGATAATTTCAACAGTCCAATTGTTAGGACCAGTTCTTTTCCTGCATAAGTTATAGGCCAATGGCCATGCAAAAATACCTTTGAATAATTGAAAGGTATTTTTAATTAGTAGGCACCATCATTTAGAAAATATCAGAGTTTCTTGGACCATTCCAAGATGCGCGGGACATATGTGCTAATAACACTATTATGGCAACTTCTCGGGTTTTAAAAAGGCAATCACTTTCGACAAGATTGAAAGCACAAATTACTTTTTTCCAGCAAAAAAGCCAAGACTAAAAAACTATCCATGCCACTCTCCACCCCATCTATATGCTGAACATGCAACTTAAATTAACTGATGTCCATGCAGTACTCGTGCGCCGTGAGGCTGCAAATGCTTGCGCGGCTAGCACACAAGAACACAACAATACAGAATAGAAAAATTTATAGAAATGTCAATGTCAACAAAAACAAGAACGAATTGTCTAAAACAAAACCCACCACTATTCTTGGAGGAACATAACCATCTCCCATAGTCGTCATCTCCAACTGATAAAAAAGTAAACAAACAAATAAACAACAATAACTATTATTCTATTGGATACATTGAATTTTAATTTAATTTACAGGAAATAAAGTGAAAAATATAAAAATGACGATTATTTTCGCTGTAAAATTGCTCCTGAGCAGAAAAGATGTTAATATTACAACAAAGAAATAGCACCATACCTGTTGTTCTGTTTTCCATTTTAAGCCTGTTATATCTTCTTGGTACATATTAAAGCTTTCTTTTGTTTTTTCTCCTGCATATGAATGGTAAATGAGAAGAAAATTTGAATGCTTAATACATCACTTGTAATCACAAGGAACAGTCAGATTTTATCACAGCAACAGGAACTGGATGTGTTAGAGTTCAAGTTGACTTTCAATTCATCATCATCTCCTTCTCTCAAACTTTCAATTATGACACTTAAATTATTGAAAATCAATTTGTTAAATTTAACTTGAGCCCAGGTAATTTGACCATTAATTGTTATCAATTAACACTGGACAGCAATTTAAGCTGGTGAATGAGAATTTTGGATTCATTAAGCAGTATTGAGTATGCTTTGTTTATAGACGTACGACAAAGATTGGATGTGAAAAGTGAGGAAATAATATTAATACCATTAAACTCCTAGTTATCCCTAGTAGAATTAGGCTTGAGATGAAGGTGCCACAATATGTTTTATTAGTTATGGTTCTCCTGGTCAGCTGGTGCTTAAAAAACCTCTTGTACCCCAAAGTAGTAAAAAAAATCATAGTAATGTAAAAAGAAATTATCATGAATAATGTTGCCTTAATAAAAACAGCCAACATCTTGTTTGCTTTGTGGCATCCCTAAGTTATCACTATAATGTCTTAAATGCTCACTTAATGAATGCCAAATTTCTCTCTTTTTTTTTGCTGAGGCTATCTTGAATCCCTCTTTTTTTGTTTTTTACAGATGTAAGAAACTCTTGAGTCCTAAGAAAATTGGTCATTGAAGGAATTGACATCTTATTCTGAAAGTTCTGTCAAGGCTAATTTAGTCAATTAGATGTACTGATTAAATCAGGCTGATTTGACCACTTTGACAATTAGAAAATCAGTGGGTGGATGAAAATTTGCTCAATCTATAAGAATCCGTGGCTGTGCTACAAAGTAAAAAAACAAAACAAAATTTAAACAAAATTGGCTGAAAAATTGTGCCAGTATATCCGCTGGATTTTGAAAGTTTCAAATGAACTCCTAGAAGGAAATGATAGTCTAATAGAGGATATTACACGACCACATGGAGATAAGAAATTTCTCTTTGAGTGTAATGCGAACGAGTGAAATATTTTTCAAGACGAGAAGAGAAATTTTGTTTCTCCAAGCGGCCATGTAATGTTCTGTTTATTATATAAATGCCAATGAAATACCAAATCATTGCCAAAGGCGTGATTTATTATGTAACCATAGGTATTTCATTGGTTATTATATAATAATGATAAGTCTCCAACTTACCCATTTGCCACCTCAAGTTATAATAAGTTCTATTTTAATTCTGATCTCCACATAAAAAACATCTCACCAATTTTGACATCAGTGTCAATAACTGGAGCAGCCACAGTGGATTCTTTCCATGGCTTCCTGTATTCTGGTTTTCTCTTCTTCTTGTCATCATCATCATCACCCTCACTGTCACTGGTATCATTCTCATCCTCACCTGACTGGGCGGAATTCTCGCTGCTGGGTTTTGTTTTCTGATATTTTCTGTATTCCCTAAATCATAAGAACAAGAGAAGAAATATTAAAGTTTAATACTGGTAGTAACCATAATTTACTACCCAACCATTGGTTAAATGAACAGAATGTATCAACAACTTGAATTGCTTGCTGTTGCCATCTCAGAAAAGCTAGCCCTAGCCCTCTCTCAGCTCCCCTCACTTGATGAGTTAGAAGTACAAACATATGGTTGTTATTTTAGACGAACAGAATAATACAGAAATTTATGAATACCGCTGAATAATTTGAGCTGACTGTTGCTGCTTCTCAAGATACTTCCTGGACTGATATCCTCTTACATGTCTGAAATAAGATAACAAAGAGTTGTCATCAAAAACTAGAACAGCAAGATATCTAGTTGTATCCTAAAAATAGGCTGATTTAACAAAAAAATGAGAACGTCAGTTGACAGTGGCCCATGCATTAAGAATTAATGCCCATACTTTTATAGTTGAAACAGACTCACGTCCAGACTAGTCCGTGCACTCTCGCGTCCTCAAATGACGTTCCCGTTCTGTTGCTAAATTAGCCTAATTATTAATAGGGAACTTAAACGACAGTGACGGCAATGGCAACGACAGCACCACAAGACAATAGGTTTAAGGGGCAAAAAACCAATTGCTCTGCATGTGCATTTTAAATTTTGGTAGACTTCTTTGCCGTTCTCTGCAAAACAACAACATGAATGACCACATTCATTGTTCGTGGAGAAGATGAACAGACGATGGTGAATTTTTCATCCTCTTTGTTAACGTGAATGCTTAGTTCTTCCTGGGTAAAGTATGCTGTTTTTTCATACAAGTTGTACGAGTTGAAATAATAGTAATCATGAAGTGGTGGGATGGGGGTCACGGGACTGGGAGGGCTACATTATGAAAGACTGGAGAGGAAAGTGCTAGAAGCAAGAGTTCCAAAAGGATGTGAATAGGGAGAGAAAAGCAAAAAGTGGGAAAAAAATGTGGGAAAGAGCAGGAGGCTCAAGAAAAAGGTACAGGAAGTGGGAAGCAGCCCGGTATTGGATGTGGGGATGTGAGGGTTGTGACCCTCAGTATCCCCCAACCCCCCTTGTTTGGTCCCCAACCTCTCATACGCTCTCAAAAACTTTGAATTGACCTAGCTATTGACAGTACTTAATCTTGTTTAGCATGCATGCAGAGCTAAATTCACTGAGGTCTGTAATTTTGATATTACTGCAGTACAGTACCAGTACTGTATGTTTTTTACATTGATAAATGGTTGGCACATACACTGCTCCATAAAAGAATTAATTAAAGTATAATTTAAAACAGCTTTAACAGGGGTGTTCATTTAAGATTGGAGTACCTTTGAATGGTTACAGCTGCCTGCTCTTTGTTTGGCGGTGTTGGTATTGGTGTGACTCTAGCAAAGTCTGTATAAAGCTCGCTGTTCTTGTTTGGATCTGGTGTTTTGGGCTTTAATGATGGATACATATCTTTGCTTGATTTAACTTCATGCTGCACACCCCGAGATGATACCACACCTTTACTTTGGAGTTCATGGGAGGAGGTTCCAACAATTCCTTCACCCCAAGATGCAACAGCAATGTTGGTAGTGCTACGTGTTGTTGCAGGACTGCTCTGATGTGTTGGAGGTTCGGTGGGTGCTAGTACAGTGAAGAGAAGAAGTAATATAGTGTTATGTCACTTAACTAGAGCAATTTATTTGCGAGGGCCTTTTAGAGGGTATGAATTTCAAAGCTTGTCTACCACAATTTTGGACAGGTAGAATGTCATGAAACAGATGTCAAGGAATATTAAGTAATACATAAATCAGCCATACTTTCGGATGATAGTTAAAACTTAAGACACACCTTTTTACTATGGCATTTGCTCCTGATTGATTTTTTTATTTTTTTTAAGTAGTTTTATATACGTTTTTTTTTGTACATTTTACATTTTATATTACATATTTTTTACATGTACTTTTAATCACAACTTATTATAATAATTGAAGTAATACTCCTATTGTTAAACATATAGACACATAATGACTTATATCGCAAATATTAATAGTAGATAGGTAGATATAGAATATATAGATCGAGGATTCGTCATTTCAATACTGCTGTCACACATAATATATATACATTTTGTGCTTTTGTAATTATTGTAATGCGCATTTGATCATCTTGTCATGGAAAAATTGCGCAATATAAGTGAATTAATTATTATTATTATTATTATTATTAAAATGCTGTTGGAATTTTGTTTCATCCAGTGACATAATATATATGCAGCATTAAAAAAAATTGGAACTACGGGAAGGACCACTCAAACATTGCATGGTGACCTCCTCAGAACATCACGTCTTATTGACAAACATTTCAGACTGTATTTTAGAGAACTTATCCTTGTCCATAAACTTAACCTGCAGTATTGCATTAGTTTATTTTTGTGTAAACAGCTTATTAGTTAGCCTCCCACGCAGACGTTCTTAGGGGTTCATCACGCGTTCCTGCCCCACGAACGTCTGCTGAAACGAACAGCCACTTCCGTTCGTCGGCAAATTGCCTTTGTCTGAACAGACCAATCAGCATTGACTCATCATGACAAGTAAAGCCAATCACATACTGTGAAACAACGGAAATCATCACCCGTGGAGATATTTTCGCTTCCGCACGTGCATATAGGTTATACGATTGAAATTTTTCCTTCCACAGCATCCTGCATTTTCTTCAGTGATTTCACTGAGAGAAGCGGCAAGAATTCCAAGATTTGCCAATTTGTCTACCTGGTCTTTCATAAGATTTACAAGCCGCGAAACCAAAACAACAATCAGTGACCAGCAGCTTCAAGAATTGAATTTTAAACAAACGATAGAGCTTGATAAATAAGTGACTTTCCATAACTAGTTGGAAGGTTTACAAACACATCAGTTTTCTTCTGCGCAAATTGCACAATGACTTCTCTTTGATACGCATTCAACTCCCTAATACCAAACGTTTGGCACACATGACCAAAAACCACATTTAAGTCCACCATCCTGTCTAGGGTAATATTTTTAATATCAAACACAAGTTTACCCAAAGTTGGGAAACGGCTCCTGATTGGTCCGCAGTTGACGAACGGAAGTGGCTGTTCGTTTCAGCAGACATTCGTGGGGAAGGAACCGGTGATGAACCCTTAAGAATGTCTGCGTGGGAGGCTACTTAACAGTGGAACCTCTTTATTACAAACACCAAGGGGACAGGAATAAGTGTCCATATTATAGAGGTATCTGTTTTAGAGAAGTAGGCTTTATATGGATTTCGGTCTCTCAGGGACCAAGTGAACTGTCTGAAATAGAGAGGTGTCGGTATTATAGAGGTGTCCGTAAGGAGAGGTTCCACTGTCAGTAGTACATTAACATTTTTCTGAATATACCAACATTAATTTCCATTCAATTTGAGAACACATAAAACCTTTGTTCAGCTGCTTTGATATTTGACCTATTTGTCATCATTTTATTCAGAACCATACCCTCTCATATCTTTGTGCTTGACAAGACTGGTCGAGGTGGTGTTGGTGCTGGTGCTGGTGGGGGGGGGAGGTACTCTGGGTATGAGATAATTTGAGCCATGCTGCTTGTTGGAACTTACCCCAAAATTATAGGAGATAATTTACATATTACTTGTGAGCTGACTTGTACAAGTTAATAATTAACTTGCATATGTGGCAATTTTACAGCCTGAATGTGATTGGCCTTATCAAGCTTTAAGGAAAAAAGTCTGTAAAGTTATGGGTCTCTACCTGTTTGACGACATACCGGGATGGTGTTCATCGACTGTTAAGTGTGGTATCAGTTGAGTCTTAGCGGAATTATTGTGTTTTAGGAAACTGACCATGTTGATGTAACCAAGTGAACTTTTGTAGAAACAATTAAATTACCACCAGGAAAGGAAAAAACAACTGATTTCTTTACATAGTATTAGTTTTTGGGAAAAATTCCAGCACAGACCCATGAATTAATTTTACATGCATCACTGTCATTTTATTTAACCCTCTTCCACAAACAGCAAACAAAATTTACACATCCCAAATATGCAATTAAATAACCAATGGTCCCATAAATATCATTGGATGCGAAAAAGTTTGACAAGTTTTATAATTCCCATTCAGCATTCAATGGCATTACGTTTTTTATATGTGTGGGTTAATTAAATAGTCAATATTAATTAAAAAAGCACTGGCGCCAGCAGACGGCAAAATTAACAAACCGTTTAATTAACATGCCTGTACCTTCATCTTCATGTTTTGAATTTTCAACCGTCTGAACGTTTGACGAGAAAGCGTTTACAGCTCTATAAAGACAAAAAGACCAACAACAAAAGTCGCGTTATTACGAATTGTCAAACCATATGGACACGAACAAAATAAACAAGCAATAAACTGCCAATTACACGTGTAACAAGGTGTTAGTTTGTGAGTACACAATTATCTTTACATTTAAAATATCATTACACTTACATCGCTTTTTGCTCCACTCTCGATATTCTTCTCTGGTTTTTGCGATGCGAGACAATGGCACCCATACTGAATCGTGTTTACTTGTCAAAGAGGAGATTAATCTACAAAACGTGCCTTTGTTGAAAGCATGTTGCAATCAAAAATACTCCGTATCTTTCCTTGTAAAACGAAATACCCGCTGAGCTATCGTTCAGCTAAATAAACACATTGCTCATTTGACAGCGCAAATGTAATGGCATGTAGTCACGCTGCGTTCAGAGCTCCAGTAAATTCTACGTAATAAAAGGTATAAGAAACCTTCGTACGAAAGAGTCACGTTTCAGGCGAAGACATGCAATCAAAGCGATTCTATTTATTTGGTCACCAAGCAACTCCTTTGTTCCCAGGATCAATTTTTGTGCTTCGCATGAGTGAACAATAATGCGCTTGATACATGATGTCACGGCATCGGAACAATTAGCACAGAATGTAAATACATGAACTTCTGCTTGGACCAAAAAGTATTTCTCTCAATTTTGGCCATCTGGACTCCTTCACATTGTAGTTGATCCCGGGGAATCCTGAAGTCAAAGATCAATATGTGATGGCACATACGTAACTCTTTAATGTCATCACATGTAACTTTTTATGATGTAAATAGTGTTAATCTCTGAAGGGAGTTTTATGATGTAAATAGTTTTTTGAATTTGTATACACGGACAGATCATAGTGACATCAGCTCTTAAGCTGCTTTTCTTATGTAATCCATTGTGTATAACATAAGTGTTATCGATCATGATTGACTGCAATTTTGACTGTCTTTGGTTTTGTGAGATAGCAACCAGCAACCTTAAACAACATGGTACGTCGAACGGTTTCTTTCATATCTTAGCCAGTTTAAATTTCGTGTATGAGAAGATATTTTTGCACCTTCGTAGTCCAGATAAAACAAAACTTCCAATTCCTCCTGTAAGTTTTTGAGATAGGAAAACAATGGATCAAAATACGTATACTCTAGATTGGAGGCGGGGGGCGGAAAGGGGTAGAGGTGGGGGTGGGGTTGGAGGCGGAAATTACATCGTAAGCCAGTTTTCTGAGGTGTGGGGAATGTAGAAGTGTTGGGTTGCTTGACTCGCTTTGTTGATGTAGTTGTCAGAATCAAGCCAAATTCCGCAAGAAATTCATCAAAAACAGTTACTGCGAGATATCGCGCAATGAACAGTCAAGTGTCCCGGATCACGGCGGACAAAAGGGGGCGACCTACACGGTTTGCAACGTCTTAAATGGTTGGTCGAGCCCTAAAAGACAATGCAGCTACAGGTTATCCGGGTCCGGTGAAAATAGAGCTTTTGAAAAGGGTAGGTCTACTGGACAAAAATGCAGGAGAAAAAGACAAAGAAGTACAAGCAAGCAATTAGATTCATTTGGTATATTTTAATTAAACTCAACTCTTTTTTCCATGCTCAGAAATAAATACTGTTAAGACAATATGCCCATTGACTTGACTGTGAGGACATAATCGACGCGGAAGTGACAGTGAGGGCGCGTTCTTTTGGGACTATTCCGGAATAGGAATACTCGGAATATGACGATATTTGTGTGCTTTTGGGAGCTATTCCGTTTTCGGAACGGAATATCATTGTGTTCATTCTGCTCCCGATAGCAGAATGAACAGAATGAAAGGAATACGGTTTGATTGGAATAGACAGAAATACGCGTTCTTTTGGGAAATTTTCGGCGGGAAATCCTACGCTGCCGCTCGCGCACGCAGACATAGTAATTCTCAGGTCACCTCCGCCATAGGTATTCCGTTTCCAGATTTTAGGAGCGTTCTTTTCAAAATTGAAATTCCGTGTATTCTGTTATTCCTAAACCGGAATAAGAATAGCTAGAATAGCCCCAAAAGAATGCACCCTAAATTAGAACATTCTAAAAGCATTTGCCTTTCCCTTGGATAGAAAATCCTACATTTCATGAGGTTTGAAGAGTGGAGAAAATATGTAACTTATCATAATTTGTTTTACAAATGGAAAGCGAGCGATTAGACATCTATTTTTCACAAATGACAATATGACAATTTTTTCTTCTTTTATTCTCTTTTCCTGGACAAAGATCACCTCCTTGTCGAGCGGTAAGATAAACTCGCGCACGCGCGCGAGAAACCCAACAGAGACCTTTGACAAATAACTGAAAGCAACACCAACGAAAACATTTTTTAAAAAATCATGACATAAACTTGTACAACCAAATGTGGCAAATTTATTCAGCAAGAGGGAGAAAGTTTACCGTGGTGTGGGCACGTTCTCTGACACACTGCAAAAACCATTTTCGTCATTTCACGTTATAGTTTTGTAGAGAGAGGCAAATAAATGTACCACATTTGTAACGCAAGTACAGTGCCAGTGTTGTACCCATTAAACCCTATGTTTTGTGACGTTCTCGTTGTCGTCAGTAGCGTGCCTAAGGTCCCTTTCCAACGCGATTCCACCTTCTCACTGGACATTTTCTGAGTGAAAAGAGGAACTATGTTTGATCAGTCATCTTTCTTTTCCACCGTTTGGATGAAGGCAAGTGACCACCTGCGTGTTAAAATTATAATTTATACTTTGATAAGCCCCCCGGCTCTCAAACAAACTAGAGGATTTTAATTCGTCGGACAATCTTCGCCTCGTCTCGGGACGTCATCTTCGGACAAGATTCGTAACTGTTCGTCGTTGCTACCCTACCTCTTACCAATGCGTCGTAAAATTGAAAGTTGTCCGGCTGAAGAGATTTGCATTAAGAAGCGTAAATCGTCGCTGTTCTACCGCGTTAATGTTGTCGTAGCTTTGCGCTGCCAAGCAGGAAATCCAGTATTCTGTCCATGACAAAGACTGTGGCAAAATCCGCAAGAAGAACTTGCATGAAAATTTCGCGGAACTAAAACGAGATGAAACAAAAGTGAGGTTCGGAAAGTTGGCGCCATCACAGTTTTTACAATAACTGTCAAAATTCCCGCGCTCTGATTGGCTTGTTGCTATTGCATAGAAGAGTACAGACAATAAAAATGACGTCAGATGTAACGCGCGTCCTTTCTCAATGGAAAATGAAGCCAATTTTGCTCGTACTATTTCCATGTTATTGTAAAAACAAAACGACGGCAGTTTTCTATGGTCTATACTCTTATAGACCATAAAATGACGCCGTAAAATGTTCAAAACTTGGCAGTAAAACCACTCGCCTGCGGCTCGTGGTCCCACTTGAGTTTTGAACATTTTATGACGCCATTTTATGGTCTGTAAGAGTACTATAGACTACATCCTCATGTACTTACCTATTGAGTTAGAACCAGTTACAGATTTGAGTGAGAAAGTTCAGATGGACGGGAAATAATTATGCTAAAGGAAAATATCTGTCAAAACTACCGAAAGGAAATGACAACTCTATTCTAAAATAACAGCTGTGTAATGCATGTCCCCAAGCTGGACGTCGCTAGTGAAACGTGGCTTATTTAAAGAGTGTATCTTTAAAGTGTTGTTTGCATAGTTTTAAATTACCTTAGGTGGGAACGTGACGATTTCAAACTGTTGATTGATTTCTGGAACTGAACCTGTTATCATACAAACAACGAATCCACCAGAGGCCAACAAGCTGTACAGTAACGCCTTGTTATCCAAGAGGCTCTCCATAAACGGATGACCCTGAGCGAGAGACAGACAACAGTTTGTGCATTCTTAAAACATAAATTCTGAGAATTTAAGTTTACATTGTAAGCGCACGCTTGCAATAATTTCACTCAAGCACTGGTTAAAAAAAGTTTCATGAGATTTAACCAATCACGACGAAGAGCGACCGATTAGGTACTTTATCCCAGCCTGAGAACCGGTTATAAGTTTTCCTGCGCTTGGCACCGGTTACACGTTTTCCCGGGTCTTTTTCCCGCGTCTGGCACCAGTCACATGTTTCCCCGCGCTTGGTACCAATTTCATATTTTCTCGCGCCTGGCACCAGTCAAATGCTGCCCTGCGCTTGGAACCGGTTACAACTTTTCCCGCGCTTGGTACAGGGTTCTGATTGGTTCATCGCCTTATTCTGCTTACTGTGATTGGGTAAACACCAAGTACAGGGTTCGTACTCTTTTGGGCTTTTAAGAGCCGTCCTCTGTAAATATCGACTATCGTCGTTTGGACGAGAAAAAAAGAAATCCCTCAAACTTTCTCAGAAGAATGGTCTATATAAGTGATTCACATAAATATAACTTTCAGCTCAGTTCGATTCGTATTTTAGCTGTAGTGCGACCATCTTGGTTTTACCGCTCTGAGAGGGCTTTCAGCGGCCATTTTAGGCCACACTTTTAAGAATTTGCCTTACAAAGAAAGCGTTACAAATCCGAACAAAATCTCATTATTCGAGACAAGCAAATGTTTGTTGTTGTGTTGAGAAGCTTTTTTGGGAATTTGATCGAAATCTGATTTTTTTACAAAATTTTTAATTTCTTCCCTATTGAACTACTCTTCAAGTGCCAAAAAAATGGCCAAGTTTAAAGGAAAATATCGCTAAAGATACATTAGTTGGCATCCTAAAACAGCATCCCGGTTAAAGAACAATGTCTTGTCTGTAAGAATATGCAATAAAATTTTTGGGCAGTTAAAAAGAGAAAATTATAAAAGAAGAAGTTTTAACTGTACTTTTGTCAACAAACACCGCCTTCGTAATTAGCATAACAACATGAAAATAACGATTTACTAAGAAAATAATGATAAATTCCACTTACCTCGTGAAATATCGAGAACTGAATATTTCAAAATATATCAATTTATAGTTTCAGTCGGATACAGCCGCATTTTCGATGATTTGTTGTGCGAAATCTCCGTAATACACCGCAGCCGTTAAACTGAGTTGAATTCTTCAAAGTCCGTCAGGACAACCATCGGCCGAAAAATTGCCTTCCGCCCCATGAGCTGCCGTGTGCAAGGTGCCAAATATTTCTATGTTATCCTTAATGACCAAAACTTCTTTCAGCAACCATTTAAATCCTGCTTTTAACTGGAGATTCTCGTCAAGAAATCGTTTATGTTCCGTTGACCTTCCGCCGTGATTAAACAAAGAGATTGCGTTACAGAAACACGCGCACATCCAGACGGGCTGGGGTGGGGGTGGGGTAGAGGTGGGGAGGAAATAAAGATGTCACAGACCTTAGCTTGTAAGATGCTGCGAAAGCGTTAGCTATTATTCGCCTATTCGGGGCTATAAATTAAACACCTTTCTCGGAATAATGGAACATGACTAGTGACTTTGGGGAACGCTGAGAAATTTGTGTAGGTTATATATTTTTTCTGGTTTCTGGCGTAGTAGGAAGTACAATGTACCCTCTGTAAAGTCATGGTCTCTTATTTAGATGGGTACCTTTTCCAGCGAGTTCAAATATTTTGTGGTAGATCTAGGGGCAAAAATGGACTTCTGGAACTTTCGTCGACAATTAGTTTCATGTTTTTTTCCCTCTCTCACTGTGATCAAATTGCCCTGCGGAAACGCGAAGCCGATCGTTAAGTAGTTTATATATTAATGACTACATCAAATTAAATTTCATAGGTGTGGCTAATTTTCATTTTATTTCGGGTTTAATATTTTAAGTCGTTTGGGTCGCAAAAGAGAACCATAGAAATATAATGTGTCAATCAAAACGTATTGTTTCCAGTTTTAATATGTACATTCTTTTCGTGACACGCGTAAAGCGAATGGCTTAGTAGCCGCACTTTTAATTGGTACGTGGAGAATTCCTGGTCATGGCCACCTGTGGCTACTCGTCGTATGTTGGAGGTACCTGCGGATCCAGTACCCAAAACGATAAAAATGTGCAGTGTGTCCTACTGAGTGACTGCCGAGGGGACGTGAGCGTCCATTTAAAAGCACTGCACGTTTGGGACGCCTCTTTAAAAACCGAGGCACAATTGCTTCTAGCAAGGGCAGGTATAGTATGGGTATTTTGGTATTTATTTTACTAGTTTTCTCTTAAGAAACACCAAAGTACAAATCATAAGTATTCATTCCTTGAAGCGAATACATTTATTTTGAACTCCCCCACGAAATTCACAACCTGGTTTCCATGCCATTTCGGATCACAAGTTATCACCTGCAATTACACTTCATTACACTTTTTCACGCGAAGACGCTAAAAATAGAAGCATTTGCGGAGTGAAAAGCGTGTAACTAAGTAAGAAGCAAACTGTCCCATTAGATCGTACTCTCTAAACTAATGCTTTTGAAAAACACGTATTTGAATCTCATAACTTCTTCCTTATCAAATTTTCTTCCTTATGAAATTTGGTCTGCGGCATTTATTAATCACGTGCCAGGAGACCGTGGGAAAGTGCTAATTTCATTGACGCCCATACGGCCGTCGATAAAACCCGGTACATGGAATATTCCGGAACATTCCGGAACATCCCGGAACATTCCGGAACATCCCGGAACAAGAAAAAAAAATTAAGATACAAAAAAAAAAAAAATAATAAATTAAACAAAAATAAAGAAAAAAATGAAAAAAAGTGTGTATATTTATATAAAATGAAATTACATTGTATCCGAAAAAAAATTCATATAAGAAGAATTACGGAGTAGGTGGAGAGGTGGGACGGTAGTATAAATGGGGTGTTGAACTGACCACACTGGATGAAGGCGCAAGAACCTTCCCGCCATTTGCAGCACGTGCTTATCGTCCGCTACGCCAGAAACTGATCAGTTCCGGCTATTTTCAGTGGATTTTATCTTAAAAACAAACAGGCCTAACAGGAAATTTTGTTCATATGAAAAATAGTTATAAGCATAGAGAACAGCTTTGTAAAAGCAAACAATCTACAAGGAACCGCACAACGAAAATGCTGCAAGTATACGCAGGATCTGTGAAAGATCTAATCAGCCAAAAATATAAATGACTCAAATTTCTGCAAGGCTGATCGGACTGCTTAGAAAACCTAACACGACAGCGACCTGATAGAGGTTGCCGCATTCTGTTGATTCTCGGTTTGGTCTCATTGGAAGGGAAGAGAAGTTTTCGTGGCTTTCGTTCGAGAAACGGGTCCAAGCTCCGGAACGACCAACAAAGGAGTACAAATACGGAACGTGAGGCCCTAGGCGAAGACGGCGGGGAGCCCGGGAGGGTTTTGGTAAAAAGACTGCGCGAACGACTTTTAGCTCCACTCCGAACATCAGGAAATTGATTCTTTGGTCAGCCGAGCCGGAACTGATCCAATTCTGGCGTAGCGGGCGATAAGCACGTGCTGCAAATGGCGGGAAAGTACTTGCGCCTTCATTCAGTGTGGTCAGTTACAACACCCCATTTATCGTAGGTACTTCATATATCCCCTATTATAATAAGGGAATAGGGGATATATGAAGTACATACCATTGAAGTACATACTGCATTTATACTACCCTCCCATCTACTCCGTACTTCTTCTTATATGAATTTTTTTCGGATACAATGTAATTTCATTTTATGTAAATATACTCACTTTTTTTTCATATTTTCCTTTATTTTTGTTTAATTTATTATTATTATTATTTTTTATATTAATTTTTTTTTCGTGTTCCGGGATGTTCCGGGATGTTCCGGGATGTTCCGGAATGTTCCATGTTCCGGGTTTTATCGACGGCCCGCCCATACAGTGTATACAATTTGTACTAATGCATTCATTTCATTTTTTTTATTAAAGTGATAGTGTATTAAATGGATATTGAAGCTGGGGACGTACACGTGTGCATTAAGGGCCGTCGATAAAACCGGAACATGAAACATTCCGGAACATTCCGGAACATCCCGGAACACGAAAAAAAAATTAATAAAAATAAAGGAAAAATGAAAAAAAAAAGTGTGTATATTTATATAAAATGAAATTACATTGTATCCGAAAAAAATTCATATAAGAAGAAGTACGGAGTTGGTGGGACGGTAGTATAAATGGGGTATGTACTTCAATGGTATGTACTTCATGTATCCCTGATTATAATAGGGGATATATGTAATCCATACAAACCCTCATATTAATTTTACGTGCCGGTGAATATAACTTTTTCATTGTTACCTAATATTACAAATATATAGCTGTCAGTGAGCTTGGGATAGTTGTGAACATGTATGAACCCGAAACAGAAGAGCAACGATCAACTGATGCTGTAAATTAGTGTTTTACTTGCCAGCCCCCCCACCCTCCCACGCCCCAACCAAAGAAATAGAGCACATATCATATTCCACATTATTCTGGGACAGCAGTTCCCTATTTAGTACCCGAAATGCATAAAATAGCTTTGACAGTAATCATGAAAGCCCCCCCTTTTTTTTAATTTAGGAGCTGTTCCATTTTTGTTTCCTCCCCACCCCCACCCGAGCCCGTCTGGATGTGCGCGTGTTTCTGTAACGCAATCTCTTTGTTTAATCACGGCGGAAGGTCAACGGAACATAAACGATTTCTTGACGAGAATCTCCAGTTAAAAGCAGGATTTAAATGGTTGCTGAAAGAAGTTTTGGTCATTAAGGATAACATAGAAATATTTGGCACCTTGCACACGGCAGCTCATGGGGCTGAAGGCAATTTTTCGGCCGATGGTTGTCCTGACGGACTTTGAAGAATTCAACTCAGTTTAACGGCTGCGGTGTATTACGGAGATTTCGCACAACAAATCATCGAAAATGCGGCTGTATCCGACTGAAACTATAAATTGATATATTTTGAAATATTCAGTTCTCGATATTTCACGAGGTAAGTGGAATTTATCATTATTTTCTTAGTAAATCGTTATTTTCATGTTGTTATGCTAATTACGAAGGCGGTGTTTGTTGACAAAAGTACAGTTAAAACTTCTTCTTCTATAATTTTCTCTTTTTAACTGCCCAAAAATTTTATTGCATATTCTTACAGACAAGACATTGCTCTTTAATCGGAATGCTGTTTTAGGATGCCAACTAATGTATCTTTAGCGATATTTTCCTTTAAACTTGGCCATTTTTTTGGCACTTGAAGAGTAGTTCAATAGGGAAGAAATTAAAAATTTTGTAAAAAAATCAGATTTCGATCAAATTCCCAAAAAAGCTTCTCAACACAACAACAAACATTTGCTTGTCTCGAATAATGAGATTTTGTTCGGATTTGTAACGCTTTCTTTGTAAGGCAAATTCTTAAAAGTGTGGCCTAAAATGGCCGCTGAAAGCCCTCTCAGAGCGGTAAAACCAAGATGGTCGCACTACAGCTAAAATACGAATCGAACTGAGCTGAAAGTTATATTTATGTGAATCACTTATATAGACCATTCTTCTGAGAAAGTTTGAGGGATTTCTTTTTTTCTCGTCCAAACGACGATAGTCGATATTTACAGAGGACGGCTCTTAAAATCCATGACTTCCCATGACCTTTTCAAGTTTTCCATGAAAAGAGATTCGAATTTTACAGTGACAAAATGCCAGTGTTTATTTCTACTGAGTGGTCCCTAAAAGAATGCTTTCTTAGTGATTTTTCTCCATAAACATAATTGAAAAACAATGACAATGAACAATAAACAATGACTTTCCATGACCCACAATTAAAATCCATGACTTTCCAGGCCTGGAAAACGAAATTACAAAATTCCACGACTTTCCAGGTTTTCCATGACCCGTGCGAACCCTGCAAGTAGCAACTTGCAACCGATACCAGGCATGGACAAGTTATAAACAGCGCGAAGCACGGGAGATTCGCACAACCAACGTTAGAAATGGTTTTAGTTTTGAATCCTGCTCAAAAAAGCTTACTCGGCCACGCTAAAAAGAAGTTTGTAAGGACAGTACCTTGTAGTTGATAGCGAAGGTTGCTAGTTGCATAGCTATGGACAC
Source organism: Pavona decussata (assembly GCF_977016875.1). NCBI lineage: Eukaryota > Metazoa > Cnidaria > Anthozoa > Scleractinia > Agariciidae > Pavona > Pavona decussata. Next base: position 47,522 of record NW_028145602.1, on the reverse strand, counting down.
GATGTAAACAGTACTATTAACAATAGTAGGCTGGAACTTGGCTTCCAAGTCTACATGCTGGTCTCCCCTGCAATGCACACACAGAACGTATAATTGTGAGGAAACAGCTCCTTCTAAAATATCACCAGAAATAGTTTACTTTCCTATCTATAGCACTGCACAATTATTTTTGTAAGTTGAAGCGCAACACTTTTGCAAGATTAATTGCAGAATAAATTACATGAGTATAAGTCAAGAAAACTTGCATCACATGTTATCGTATGTTGAATTGTTTACCTCTTGACACGGGTTTAACAAGAATTACAGTTTATAAATTGCGCATGTTTTGGAACAATTCTGTCTATTGCTATTCCGGATTAGGAATAACAGAATATCAGCTCCCTAGAGAACGCAATTTCTCTATTCCCACAAACCTGGAACCTTTCCAAAAGAAAACAATTCCCCTCATTCTTAGTAAACTGTTTTCTGTTTATTCTGCTATCGAGGCAGAATAAACGAAATACAATTCTGTTCATTTCTAAAACAGAGTTGGTCCCGAACCAACATTAGCCCTGATAAACAGCTAACGCTCGAAACGTTAGCACTCGAATCTCTTTACGGTGGCCAATTTACCTTTCTTTATCAACTCCGTTCGGATAAACTAAACATTCGTTTCTACTCCCCACCGACGCAGCACCGCAGTTTCGTTAGAAAATAACCCATAATCAACATGAATACTGTTTAGTTTGTACTCACATTCCAGGGGTGAGTCGTTTCGCTTGATGTACCATGAACACAAGTGCCCAGAAGTGAACGGCAAATTGACAAAGGACTGTTAATATGGTGTAAATGTTAAAGATGTTCTGTAAAGGACGTCGATTAGACAGAGTGGAGAGAGGCTGAAAGACAAAAGGAAAACATTTAACGTGAAACGTGTAACCCATGACCTCTGCGATACCGGTGCAGTGCTCTACCAACTGAGCTATCAAGCCAACTCAGCAACTGCTTCCAGGTTAGGTTGGGTACTAACAGAGATGGTCTTTCATCTATTAAATCATTTATCCGTATTTCACAGAACGCTATTTCTCATATTTCACTTTTATCTTCTCTTGGGAATTTAGACAAATTTGAAAAATCACGAAATGTTCAGACGCTTTTGTCTTTGATGTTTTCACACCCTTGACAACTCACATTCAAATCAGTAATTCCTATCATGCAGTCTGAGTTACCTTGGATCGTGATATAAACAAGAAGCAGCCGGCTAATAGGACTCCTTGTAATGTTGCTTGTCTGCAAGAGAAGCAAACAAAGTTTAAAGTTAGAAACTTTTACATAACCTCGAAAGTAACTGCCACTTGAACATGGCAGTACCAAGCAATTAAGAGTAAGGGGGAAGATTCTTTATTTGCTTGCCTGTGAAAAGGTTACCAAGGTTAAGTTTACGCGCGAGTTCCTTGGCGGTAGGACTGCAATTTACCAGCCGGTGAACGAAGTGAGCCACCGAGAAAAATTAATTTGAGTCCACTTTTTCTGGCCACATTCTACTGCCGGCCCGTAAATCGCAAAAGATACTCACGGGTCTACCCAACCACATGATCGTGCTCACAGGCTAGTAAACCGGTTAAAGCGCTTTTTAATTCAGCCTTCAAAGTAATTTCGCGGTCACGTTAGTTTTGCTTTACTGCGAACTATGATTGGTTAGTAAATTCGCGCCATTTTCGCAACCAATAGGAAGCCAATGCCTTGGTCGCACGTATTTTCCCGCGATTAGCGCCGGTTACACGTATTTGTGTCCAATTCTGATTGGTTCACTACGTTACGCTATGGATGTCTGTTGTAATTGGTCAGTGTAATTACTTTGCTTTTGGTTTTACCACACTCAATTGAATACTGCTCGAAAATGGTGTGATTTATCATCCTTCGTCTGGGAGAAGATCACGTGGGGCCACAAGACTGCAAAGAGATACCCTCTCCCCACCCTCACGCACCCAGCTCCCCACCGTTGTGAACGGGCTTAATAATAATAATAATAATCTTTATTGAGGAAATCAATGTCACTAATAAGTGATTTACAAAAGAGTCCTCGAAAATAAATAAAGAACAAAAAAAAAAAAAAAAAAAGAAAAATAAAGACTAATATATGGATATTTTTGTAGCCCTGACCGAGCCTTTCTTGTCCGTTTAAAGGGGATTGATTTACGATTTGCTCCTGTGGGGGAAAAAGTAATATAGACCAAGAGCAAGAGAGGCTAAAAGCCTGCAGAGATTCTACCCTCCCCACCCTCACCCCAATTTCCACCGTTGTGAACAGGTTTGGATTTTTAGGCAATCCTGCAAAACCTGTCTGCCTGTCGCCCAAAACGACAGGTTTTCTATCCATTTAAACCCTAATAATCCTAAACAATCTCACCAAACGACCCTCTAACAGTACTGGTAACCAACACACTAGCGGGAATTTGTGGACTGTAACTTACCCGTCACTAAATTTGATCCCATCTAAGTAGAGCACGCTTTGACTGTAAGCGAGAACGAGGGCGTTTAACGCCAGAATCTTGAACATCTGTAGAGTGGTGACAAGCGTGCAGCGACCCTGCTTTATGATGTGACATACTGAAAAATACAACAATCAGAAGAGATGATCGCATGCTAAGAATGCATCAAGACTGGAGGGTCCAGAAGAAGAACATTTTTGGTCTGCTTGTAGAGCAGCCATGCATTGATCGCGCGGAAATTGGGACGAGAGCGAAAAAAACGGAGGAGAAGGGGAGGGGAGAGAAAACTCCTCTCTCTCCCCTCCCCTCCCTCCGTTTTTTTCTCTCTCTCGTCCCAATTTCCGTACGTTCAAACGAAGAAAAACGCACAGACCCCACGAAAACTCTTGCGACGCATGCTACTTATTGTGGGGAAGTGGTATTGGGGGGGGGGGGGGGGAGGAGGGGGTAACGTGAGCTTACCGACTGAAAGAGTTATAAAGTTTTCAATTTCCAGGGTCAGCGTTTATTTGAAATGCATGTTTTGACTGAAATTCTCTGAATGATAGGAAAGAGAAATATAAATAAAATTTTAATGAGAAAACGAATAATCTAAAAGCTTCTCGTTTGGATTCAAGGCCGCCAAAGTAATACCCAAATGGGTTCAAAGTTACAGAAACTCCAATACATTTGTTTAGTGGATTAAAAATGAAGGATGAAGGATGGAGGATTCTGTAGAGGGAAGGGACTTATCAATATATCCGAGAGATTGGACGATGGGCGGGGGGGAGGGGGGAGAGTAGCTTGCGAGCAAGCTCTCGGGGGAGAGTGGGGGCGGGGAGGAGAGAAGGAGCCCGAGAGGTTCTCGCAGGCTAGGAGGAGAGGGGAGGTATTAGAAACTATGGGGATAAATAGTAGCAGGAGACACAGTATTGTGCAGTACAGGTGTTTCCCGCATCTTTGAGTTACGACAGCGAAACTTTGGAAAATTGGAATCCAAGTCTTTCCTTTCCTTTGTGATGGCACTTGCATTCTTGGCTACTCTGATCCAAATATCTTTTTGTCGTCCGTCCACAGGCTAGGCAGGTTTCTTTGGCTCGAGAACTTATAAGTTGGCCGAGTGTTAAAAGGTGAGTGGTCTCATCTAACGTCACTTCTTACAATCATTTCACAGTCGCCGATATACTCGCCACAGATCACTAAGAACCCAAGGGCCACACGTTTTGTTCCGCATTTTAAAAGAGAGGAATTAATTTCTTTTTTCACTTACCGGCCATAACAGAGGAGAGTTTAGAGGTGAAGGGTGACGCGATGGATGCATCTCCCAACCGTACAACTTGAGGCTGATCCATTTCATCCATCTGTTTCAACATCTCTTGGATTTTTTTCTATAAATAAAAGTATAATACACTGCGTTTAGTAACTTCACTTCATTCTTTAGCAAGTCCGTGAACATAAGAGGGTAAATAACGGAAGAAAATGAAACTATAGCATTTTGATGTGTGACAATTGAGGTTGGTAGTTTTTATTTTTGAATATAGTAATACCAAGCACAACAAAAATATCATCATCATCATCATCATCATCATCATCAATCATCACCACCATGACCATCCATCATCATCAACAACAGCAAAAGCAATACCACCACCAACATCAACAACAAACACCAGTCTCCCTTACCTGTTGTTCTTGTTTTAAGGTGGAGGCAGTGTCCTCCCCCCTGGCCATAGCACGCATCTTAGCAGCTCGTGAGGAGCCTTTGGCAGATGCAGGGGGGATACTTGCTCTGGACACTATCTTGATCGAATCATTCTTACTTTTATCGTCTTGCTGTTGCTACAAAAAAAAGAAAACCAAATCACGTCAACCGCTTTAATTCTTGAACGTGAAAAGGAAAAATAAAAATGGCGAATATTGTTTTTGTTGAGAATCTTTGACCTCTGAAGTTACAGGCAAACATACCGGGATTTATTAAATCACGAGAACATGAGCTCACAGCACACTCTTATCTCTGAGTTTGCCAAAACGTGCTGGGTTCAAGGCCGAGAGTGCAGTTACTTTGGTGACACATTATTTCCGAGTTGCTTTGAACCTCATTATGAAAGCGAGGTTAAGTACAAAGCTTTTCGTATGAAAATTAGTTTTCATTCATATGCAAACAAAACTAATTTTCACATGAAAAGCTTTGCACTTAGCCTCGCTTTCATAACAGGTTCAAAGCAACTCGGAAATGACCCATTGCCTCATTTATCCAAATTTTTGAACTTTCCGTTTTGCAAGCACTGTGTGATACTAAATCTGTGAGAAACCTGTACATATTAACCTGGTCCGAGCCAAACCGAAACCACAAGAAGGGTTGAATTCTCCAGAAGAAAAAATTATAAATTCAGACAACGATCTGTCCATAACGTTTGTCAATTTTAGATCATCCACTACTCAAGTACTTCCATTCCACGCCTGCCGAACATTTTCTTCTTACGACAAAAAATTCAAGCTTTACTGAAATCGGAATCGCAGAAACGGCGTACCTAACGCCTTTAACACGGACGAGACGGTATTAAAATATAAGTTTGTCCTTACCGATGTAGAGGGTTTATCGTCTTTAGACTTTACACCTCCTTTCCTGCTTATTTCGGGGAGTTTCTCTGGTGCACCAGCAAGCAGGGCCACACCTAGGTACAACGGGAACAGTTATAAAGTAACAAAATGTTATAAGTGCTAGACTACAGATACGAGTTTTCAGCACAGATAAAATACGGAGCTGACATAACCTACCAGTTGCTGTTACCAAATTTGCACTTGAAGCAAAATAGTCTCGAACTGAACCACTTGTGACAAAATCTAACATGAGTGAACGCCGCTTTTGCTACGTCACACCCTTTCTCTTCCACGCTTCACTCAAACCAAGAATGCCATCATGGGTGTCAAGTAAATACTGCCAGAAATCGTACAGGATTTTTACGGATAAGGAAAAATACGCGACAACAAATTAAAACTTGTTAAGAAATAATAGTCGGACACCCTGGAAACAGAAGACAGTACTATGCCCAAGGCGCTCTCTTGCGGAGCACTTTGTGTGCGTATGTATATTGTCTCCTCCCCTCTCTCTTTTTTCTTTCTTTGATTAAAACCTTTTTCATGACATTTACCAAGAACCACCTCAATCCAACTACATGAAATCTTACCACAGTGCGCATGCTTAAGTGCCCCTACGTCATTAGTGCCGTCACCGCACATTAACGTGACAAAACCTTTACTCTTCAGTTTGGTGATCACGAGTTCCTGAGAAAACAAACGACGAGAATGTATTCAACGTCACGGTACAAGTATAAGACTCTAAATATGACTATATAACAGACAGCTTCCTCTGAGGATTGTTTGTTGATTTTTCAAGTCTGTTCTTTCCATTTTTTGGTGCGTGAATCATTAGAAGGGTTTCAAAAACTCATTAATAATTCATAAGCCATTGACCTATCAAATTGTCGATAATACATCACGTGAAGAGACTTTATATCGATAAACCTCCTCCTTATTAGTATGCGGTGTTTTTCACATATGCTAATTCCAACGTTCACAAAAACATCATTGTTATGAACTCTATTGACACACACCCATTTCCAGGAATGTTTTTGAAGCCGTTCAAAAAAATCGCAGCACGTGTTTTATCGGGTCTAAAACCCCTCGGCCGCGCCTCGTGGTTTTAAGCCCGATAAAACACTCCTACTCGTTTTTTAACCATTACTTCAAGTCCATTCTTTCCACTTTTCGGTGTGTGAATCATTAGAGGGATAAAAATAAGTGATGGGGCTTTATTTTTAATGCTCAAGGGGTGGGGCAGGAGAATGACCGGGTAAGGGACTTTTTTGTCATGTTGGTTTGCAACTGTCCAAGTGTTGGGCGTAACTGTAAAGACACGCTATGAAATTGTTTCGACTGAAAAAATGGACCTAAGTTGATACTGGGACTATTCTGATTGAATTCAACTGGTGAAATTTGCGAATTTCCAGTCGAGAAATCGGAGAAGCGCTGTCCAAAAGGGAACCTGAAACCTTGAGAATGGTGTCTGCATCGGCAGGAAATGAATTTAAGACTAAAGTTGGGAACGAACCAACTCCGTGTTTCCATCTTCATAGACGGAAACAGTATTCTGGTCATGGCATTGGAAACCTCAAGGAAACTTACTTCATGAAACTGTTAATTAATTAAAATTTCTCAATATTCCTTCATTCAAATCCACTCAAAAGGGGTTTGGGTAAGAGAACAAAACATGGGCACTGCTTTATAATTATCAGTGTTTGGGGATCGGCAGTAAAAGTGTCTTAATCGGACAAGCATTTTAAGGTTCGGTTCGATTGACCGTATTTCAGAATACGAATAAGCGGATACCAGGAGGAGCAGGCCAATGTGGCCCGGGTTCAAATCCCGGACTCGACGTCATATGTGGGTTGAGTTTCTTCTTGGTTCTCGTTCTTGCTCCGAGAAGTTTTTCTCCGGTTTTCCCCTCTCCTCAAAAACCAACATTTCCAAATTTCAATTCGATCTGGAATCTGAGCCGGTCCACAGGTTTGTCAGTCGTAAAGACTGTCAAGTGTCACTCTCGTTAAACAAAGTTGATCTATTTATTTATCTTTGTTAGATTTCTCTTTCTAGGTAAATTCTGCAAACTTTCGTTGACGCAAGATAATTTAAGAGCCATTTTGTAGTCCAAGGACTCTTGCGAGGAATTTCTCGCCATCATTGTATGTTATTCCAGAATAGGGTCAATCAAACGCATCCTTATTATGTGAGGTAAACTGTTGTACCTTTTGTTTAGGAGCCACTCGGGCGAACACTTGGACGTTTTGAATGATGGAGTGGAAAAACTTGGATAATTTCTGAGTAGACTGTAAGTAAGAAAATGCCTGAAGAAAAAGAGAAAAAAACAATCAGCTGCTGCCATGATTTCTACTTAATAACGAATGGCATAAAACTATTCACTACAGTCAGTAAAATTAACGGAACACAAGACGCGTGAAGGCGTTCACGCGGGATGTTTTGCTTGATGTAAGCATTAACTTTGAATGCAATCTCCCCAACGCCCCCCCTCCCCCCCCCCCACCACCTCCATGGTTCACTTAATTCTCTGATCCATCACGTTTCAACAATGAAAATACGCAGAAAAAAAAAAAGAAACAGACAAAACAAGCTTTCCCAGCCGAAAAATTTATCCAGGTAAGCGTTTATTCGCATCTAAAACGAACGCGAGCTTCGCAGACGTGTCCTGTTTTCTTTGTGAAGTCGCCTGCGCAAAGGCTAGAAAGTTACCACCTCTCGAAAGCAACTTTCGAATTTAGCATCCTTTGTTATCGTTACAAGCGTAGTCAGTTTAGAAACTTAAGATACTATGATACATTTAGGTTACAAAGTGTAAGTTACCTCTCCTGTTACACACAAGTCGAATTTTGAAGTCAGTTCCTTGGTACCACCAGAGGGAATGATGGGAAGACTGAAGGAGCGGTCCACTGGCTGCCAGTGCCACTCGCTTTCTACTGCAGAGAGGGGAATGGACATTAACACATACAAAACAAATCTGAAGACTTCCACATGTTACTGATCTTCAATACTTTTGTAAAGGATGTGAAACGTAAAATCACATTGATGTGGAAGTAAAAACAAATTGTCTCGAGATTCGCTCTGACGAAGGGCTAACGCTCGAATCTCGTTACGGTGGCAAAATTTATACCTTATCAACTCAGTTGATAACAAACAATTATTCCACGAGCACGCGTTGGATATAAGATCATACATAGCCAACGAGGCGCCTAGCGTCGAGCTGGCTATCTATCACCACATATCCAACAAGCGCGAGTGGTATAGTTGTTTTGTTAAAAACAATCCCGAAATATTCCTAGATCTTGCTGATTTCGCTTGGCAAGAACAACCAGAAGACAATTTAATGATCGCTATTTCTTAAACATGGTATAATGGCTCACATACCATGGCCGCTAAGCAAATCAAATCCCTGGAATTGCAATATACAATGACCCAGTAATACCAACTATTCGTATCCGGTGGAGTGTTTGATTTGCATATCCTTTGCTAGAGATCGCTCTTGAGTTGAACGTCAAAGGCAATTCAAGTTTTCTGTGGTTTTATTTTACTAGAAACAGATACAAATGTTAGGTTACCATGATCATTTGTGTTTTCAGGCGGCGACAGAACCACAATTTCACGCTTTGTCAACCGAAGCTCGCGAGCCACATGACAGGCGGTCAGCGGGTTATCCCCAGTGATCATAGTCAGCTACATAAAAAGAAGAAAGAAAGAAAAACACATAAATTAGCTCTTCGCAAACTTCTATCCACGTTTAGTATAAATCTACCAGTGTTCTATCACGAATGCCGTTCTTTGATTGGCTACGCTACTCGCTATCTATTCTGTGATAGATAGTGAGTAGCGGTTTTCAACAAAATGGCGGCCGCTTCGTCGCGTTTTCGAAGTGTCTGCGATGAGGATATAGATAATTTACTAGTTTAGTTTTGACCGACTAGTAGATTTATACTAAAACAATTAAATTATTCGCTCTCGATTTCTAAGCGTGATAGCTGATTCGGGCTCCGCCCTCATCAACTATCACGCGATAGAAATCTCGAGCTCATAATCTAATTGTTAACTATAACAGGAAAAAAGTCCGGCCAATTATCTGTTTAAAAACAGATTTAATTCACGATTAGAAAACTACTCTTTTGCCACTCGAAAGAGGTTCGAGTACTCACGTCTCGAGCGTCTGAGTGAAGTGGAAAACAAACATTCGTTTCCACTCCCTCACCGACGCAGCACCACAGTTTCTCTGGACCATGGCCCTTTATCCTCTTCAATTTACTTAAATAAATAGGCCAAAAATTGTAAAAACCGTGACTAAGCCAAAACACGCTAAAAACAATTCGGTGCTAATATAAGGAAGCGATTACAAAATATCAAATTGTCTGCGTAAGAATCCAGTTCTGTTCTCCCCACCTACCATGATTATCAATCATATTCCCTTAAAAAATCATATCATTTGCGTTGTACACTTTATTCTAGAAGTCAGCTTCTTAGGAACTTTTGTTCTGTACTTCTATCTGTTTAGCCTCCAACGTAGACGTTCTTGGCTTGTCACGTCACGTCACGTGCCTGACGTGACAAGCCAAGGAACGAACGTCTGCGTAGAAAGCTAGTATCTGTTAACAATGGCCTACGATGTAGAAGCGTCCTTGTGGCGATTTCTGCGCTTTTCAACTTTCCTGCTTCAACAGAGCGAAAGACGCAGAAAACCCCAAGAAAACGCTTAAAATGCAGACTACAAAAATTCGAATAAAATTACGGGACTAGAAAGGTTTGGTTTTCGTATTCATATTTAACAATTATTCCACAAGTGCGCGTTGGATATGATATGGTAGATACCCAAAGGGGCGCCTTGCGCCGAGCTGGCTATAATCATCTCATATCCAACCGAAGCGCGAGTGGAAAAATTGTTTTAGTAAAAACAATCAAGAGATATTACTAGATCAGGCTGATTTCGCTTTGCAAGAACAACCAGAAGACATTTGGTTGCTATTTCTCGGGCATGGTATAGTGGCTCATATACCATGGCCAATAGGCCAATCAAATTCCTGGAATTGCATTACACAATAATCAAGTTTTTAATAGTACTGAACGTTTGTATAGTGGTCCTTACGTGATGTGACGACTCCTGGATCTGTTTAATGGCTGCTTTTGAATCGTTCTTTAGTGGACATGCGATTACAACAAATCCCGCAAACTGCAGATCACATTCACACTCCTCACGCTTCAAGTCACGGACCTGTTACGGAGAATAACAACACAGATCAAACCCCAAACACTGCATCATGTTACTCGAGTTGGCAGTCAAATAGAAAATTAAGGTTTCATGCGATTTTTGTCGCACTATTGTCGCGCTCGATCCTGCGATTAAAATCTTATGTGTAAACTAGCGGCGATTTCAAAGCAATTTTGGCGCGAATTCAGTGATAAAATTTGCGGCAATTTCTCCCAAATCACCTCCAAGCTGTATGAAGTTTCGAACATGTTCGAAACCTCTGCGATATTGCGGCGACAAATTGTGCCCAAATCAAACTGAAATCGCCACTTGTTTACACTTGTTATTTTCGTTGCACAATGAATCGTGTAAACGGACCTTCATGCATCAGACTTTTGTTTCTTTCTTTTTCTAAAAGTTGGTGCAGAGTTCAAGGCCTGGTATCACAGACAAGAAACTTTGTTCCACTTCGGCTTTCCCCAACACACAAATAACTCTCAAGTCTGACAAACCTATACCCTTCGCGTTCCAGATGCAATTGGAGTTAAGAAACGTTGGCCAGGTTTTCAAGAGGAACGACACTTGGATATCGCGAAGAAAAACTGCCAGTGAAAATAAATAACGATATCAAAACTGCCATACCTCTTTAGCTGGTATGTCTCCTATCTTCTTGTATCCAAGTGCCAATACTCTGGCACCTTGACACGTCATTCTGTGATAAATGGTGTCATAATTTCTGGGAACAGTCTTGTACTGAAATAAAAGTAGGAAAGGAAAAATTCTGTCAGCACGCATGCACTGCTTCATATTGCCTGGAATTCAGGCAAATGTCCATCTGCTAACCAATGTTTTTGCTCACACCCTCCTCTCGCTTGTGTCTCAGTTTTGATCCCCGATTGGAAGATGAGTTGAGGCATAATCCGAGCCCTTTTTATATCTCTGAATAGTCTACTCTCTTCACCATAGCCTGTGTAGAGGGCGTTTTAGTGGGGTTTTGTGCACTTTTCGCTGTTTGAATACGCGGATATTGGGACGAGAGACTGGAAGAAACGCGCCTCCTCCATTTTGCCTTTTGGTCTCCAAGAGGCGGAAATTTGAACAACCCCCTTTCCAACTTGACTTGCTCATGGGAAGTACTGTACACCAAAACAAAAACGCCCTAGAATAGGAGAACTCACAAAACGCAGATACAGGTAAATGTAACTTCCATCTTAGAGAAACACTTCAAACGATCATATTCTGGTGGTTAGGTTTTCACCTACATTTGTCGAAAGTGAATAGGGAGCTTAAGAAACGACGACGGCAACGGCAACGAAAACGTCACCTGGAAATATAACTTTATTTCATTTGTGCTACTTCGCGATAATTTTAACTCGCTCAACTTTCACAAAAATGGCGAACTATCCAGGAACCAAATTGGTAGGAGTGGCGTACAAGTTAAGAAAGAAAATGAAAAATTCACCGTCGTCCGTTGACGTTCTTCACAAAACCTCAAATTTGGTAATGTCACGTTGTTGTTTTGCAGAGGACGGCGAAGAAATTTACCAAAATGTAAAACGCACGTGCAGAGCGATTGTTTTTGTTCATTACAGCTATTGTTTTGCGGCGTTGTCGTTGACGTTGCCGTCGTCGTTGCTTAAGCTCCCTATTGACTCAGGTTGTACAGGCCAAGCACAAATGGAATTTATCTGCTGAAAATCGATTCGATCACTGTCCTTCTTTCACTTACCATTGATCTGAGAGTTTCAGGTGCTCCTTTCACTGTTACGATGTACTCACTGGAAGATGAACCAGGATTCTGTAAAGAAACAATGGCTGACATTCGCTTGAGAGCGCTGGAGAAATGATGACGATGAGCGATACGCATCGAGACACGCCTTCCTTTGTTGGGCATCACGATATCGCCTGCAATACAAACCAAATATTCAACATCTCATTTCAGGCTGAAAAATAATAAGAACAAACGACACCACGGGTAGGTGGTACGTGTAGGCAAGACTATCTTTCGTCTATCTATCCGCAATTAATGGCCGTTACCCACAGACGTAAAAGCTGCAAACCCTTCTTTTTCAGTATAAATCTATTACGGTTCTATCACAAGTGTTGTTCTCTTATTGGCTACGCTACTTACTATCTATTCTGTTGTAGATAGTGAGCAGATTTATCCGCGCGTGGTGTGACCTATTTATATCAATATAAAATGAAAACGTGAACCCGAACGACTAGTTAAGTAGATTTTTACTAAAACAATTAAATTATTCGCTCTCGATTTCTATCGCACGATAGTTGATCGTGTTTCCTGTTCTCACCTCTTGTAAGCCTCCAATCAACAGCTTGTAACACTGCTTTCTCAAGCGGATCCCCGACTAAGCTGTCATCCAGGAAGGCCAGTGAGTGACATGAAGCCAGCACATGCGCAGTTTCATCTGGAGCATCACACACTGCACACACTTCATCGTCATCTCTGCAAGAAAATGCCGACCGGTTAGCTCAGTTAATAGAGTGCCGGACTACCGTGCGGGAGGTCGCGGGTTCAAACCCCGGCCGGACCAACACTCAGGGTCTTTAAATAACTGAGGAGAAAGTGCTGCCTTTGCTCTGACATCTGCAAATGGTAAGACTTTCTAGTCTTCTCGGATAAGTACAATAAACGGTAGGCCCCATCTCACAAACCTCGTTTGTAAATAACTCTGTGGGACGTTAAAGAAGCCACTCACTGTTCACAAGGAGTAGGGGACGTAGTTCCCGGTGTTGTGGTCTGGTCTTTGTGCGTATATTCTCATGGTTGGGTGGGAAAATGCTCGGAGATATTAGCTGCATTAAGCTACTCTTCAATCCGAGGGTAAATAAAGATTGATGATGATGATGATGATGATGACTACACGTACACAACTCAAGGGTTTCTTCTGGCAAATGTCTTATCTCCAGTGTTAGATTAGCCTAACCTAAGGGCCCTAAGCTCACAAGAATCTCATTAAAGATTAAAACATTGAATGTTGAAGAGACATGTGCACGAAAATCTGTGGGTCTACGGAAAACGAACAATAACTTTTTGTTACCACTAAGCGGTGGTTGGGATGGGGTTTGAACCAGTCTGGACGTGTGCGTGTTAAATTTGCATGTAACTCCCGGGTTTGGGAGGTATCTTATAGTGTATCCAAGGGCCAATTTCCCAGTGCTGTCAGCCATGATTGTCTAAAAAAGAGACCAAATATCATTCTCAATGACTCTCTTCTTCCCTTCCCGAGGAGCAAGAAATAGATACCCGTGTAAGCCGGGTATGCCTAATAATTTACATGTATTAGGGATGAGACTGCCTTCAATGTCTCCATATGAGCTGAGATTGACACTCTCAAGTTTTGTTGGCATTAAGATGTCACTTAGTGAGGCTCTACAACACTTACTTGAGTCCAGCCACACCCTGCACTATGAGGTTATCACTTGTCAGTGTTCCTGTTTTGTCAAAGCAGCACACATCTACTTTACCAGCAAAAGGAATTCTGAAAGGCTCTGTGCAGTACACACCTGTAGAAACCAATAATAATTTTGTTAGTTCTGAATTGTATTTTTTGGCAAGAAATAAATGGGAATTCTAAACTCTTTTGTGACCTTACCTAGTTTCTGTAAAGCCATCAGAGATGAGTTGACAGCTAGAGACAGTTCAATAGGAAGCTCTGGTGGCACTACTGATGTCAGTATAAGGGTGCACTCCAAGAAAAGCTTATAGCGATTCCTCTTAGGATCTTCCGTGCCTGGAAAATAAAGACAAATGGCAGTCAGAAAAACAAAACTATGCCAACTTTTCTGAGAAAATAAACTTTATCTATATCAACTCCTTCAATTAAAGCAAAGGAGTTGGTATAGATTAGAAGTGATCACATTGAGAGAAAACTCTAAAATTCGCAACAAAAACAACAACAATAACAACAACAAATAGCTGAGTTTCCACATTCCAACTTCTCTTTGCCTGTTTAGCTAGTGTTGGTCTGTATTTCATTCCTAGATGATAAGTAAATTGTCAAGAATTCTACAATACAATCAATGACCAGCTTTAACACACCCCAAATTAACCCAAGATCAACTAACCTACAGTGGAATTCCTGCAGACTGACGTTAAATTGAAAAATTTTTCAAACCAGTTTAATTTTTATTTTCCCTTTGTGCAGTTTTCATTACTGCAATGCAAGACAAAGGGAAATAAAAATCAACCAGGTTTGAAAATTTTTAAACCAAAAAACGTTTGAACCACAACATAGATAATTATCTTTCTGTTTGTGCATCACCATTTGAATTAAACATTTTCTAACAATGATTCAATTAAAAAAAAATGTGATTTTATTCCAAAAGTCTCCCTCCAAATCATAGCGATAAAGGTCTTATCCTCTCACCTTTAATCCAAACATAACCAGCAGCACTGACAGCAAATATAAGTAAAAACAAAATGAAGAGGAACGTCTCCAGATTGTTTGCCGTGACTCGCTTTACACCAAACAAAATTGTTCTAAGCAGCTTTCCCTGTCAAAACACAAAATACACATTAAATTTAATGACTTCTTCTTGTCATTATGCATTCCTATGAAAGCAGTGTTTAATTTATTCCAAAATGCAAAGAAAAGGAACACAGATTCATTGACCTTAAGGTGTGGCTTGTGTTGTGCACTTATTGAAAGAGTTGAAAATACAGCCACCTGGTCTGCCTCCTACTTACCAGGATTTTTAAACCATGGTATTTTCTATTTGAATTACCAGTTTATAAGGTTTGAATGCTCCACTCCTGCACTAACACCTTGTGCAGCTATAATACTTACCAAAGGTAACTACAGTATAATGAGTTGAAAGGCTGCTTGAGAAATCTTCAGCTCAAGGTTGGGGTATATGGAATGTGCAAAGTTTTCGGCCACAAGAGCTAAAAACCTCACCATCTGGTCCAATTCAGCTCGGTAAATAAACATTTTGTCTTAGCTATACTACTACTTTAAAGTCTAATTATTTGGCTTAAAAGTTGGAAAAAATTCTTGGTCACAATACTTAGTGAATGTTGAATTTTGTGTGCACCACATTGTAAAGGAACAGATGGCATGTGAGAGGCTGGATGGCTTTTTTTTCTTAACAGTTTGGCACTAGATGCATGTCTGCTTACAAAGATTTTTTCTGTTGTTGTATTGAAGGGATAACTACAATCAAGTAACTAACCTGAGATGTGTTGAATCCAGTCCTCAACACATACGCTACAGCACCATTATCAGGAGCTAAGAAAAAAGCAGCATTCAAACTCAGAAAAAATGCCATGGAAAAACAAAATAAGCACTAACATTCTTGCATGTCTATGTAGACATTATCCACTGCAGTTTACTATAAGTACATGAGTGTGGCATGCAACAAGCTAAAATTACACTAAATTTCCTAAAACAGATAATAATTATATGCGATACATCCCTGCAAAAATTCCAACCTTTGTTTGCAGCCATTTAAATGGACTTGACTAAGGTTCAGAACCCATGGAAATTGCACAAGACTGGTCAAATGGGCAAAAAAATTGTCATTTTTCACCACTTCTTGCCGTTGGAGCCAAAGATTTCTTGGCGCTTTCAAGATACCAGGTCCTCATCAGTACCAGGGTCATTTTAGACGTGTATCCTACATAATGTTGATATCAGTAACTTTAAGGCAAAACACAACTAAACTGTTTCCTTCACTAAGCAAACAAACAATATGGAAAGGGGGAAAGATCTTATGGCTGTTCTGCTCTTGATACATTTAGCTTACCAAAGCACCAAGACTATAACAACAAAAAATCACCTTTGAGCCCAGCAGAAGTCTTGAGTGGAGGGGAATGCTGCACAACTTTTGTTCCCCCTGATAGCACATGTAATTTACCATGTTGATCTAAATCAAAAACCTCACCATCTGGCAAATCTTCAATTGGCTCCTGTAATGGGAAAAATACACACCAGTTACACAAATGAGAGTCAGCTTTAGCAATGTTTAACTTAACCTGTACATTTGTGGGGGCAAGGATGGCACATTGGTGAGTGAACTTGCCTCACACCAATGTGTTCTGAGTTTGATTCCAAGATTCGGCGTCACATGTGGGTTGAGTGTGTTGTTGGTTCTCGTCCTTGCTCCGACAGGTTTTTTTTTATGGGTACTTTGGTTTTTCCCCTCCCTCAAAAACCAACATTTGATCTGGGGAGTGTCCAGAATCAGTATGTAAAATGATTTTAATTCCATCCCCTCTTACCAAGGCTCTTTCTCTCTGATAATAGGGAGCTTAAGATCCGACGACGGCGGGTGTCTGCGACGGCAGCTATGACCGTGGAAAACTGGGGAGAGGCCGCCGTCGTAAGGCGTGAAAAGTAACCCTTAAGAAACCGACCGGAGGACGGCTACGAGTTGAAGAAAGGGTTGAATAATTTTTAATGTAGTTATAGCTTCGTTTAGATTGGCTCGTAGCCCTCTCCTTGAAAGCTTTGACGACGGAGAAATTTCAGGGGCCGATTTCTTCTCTTGTACGATTAAAATAAGTCGAAAAATCCAGATTTTTCTTTTTCTTCTACCCATTCCATAAAGATTCTCCAATTTAAAATTACATATTTTCAATGCAGGTAACAAGACAACATGTAAATATGCGTACAGACAATTCCCAACCAGATTTAAAACAAACTTGTAAATACAACAATTCGTTAAATCATCGCACCATTCCATAGCCATAATCACGTCGTGCCACGACATGATTATGACTTAATGGAATATAGTTGAAATATTGTATCTTCTTCATTAAATGTTGCATGGACCAAAACTTGGTTCTGCGATGATTCCTTCGCCTTTTTCCTTGTTAATTCAAAACTGTCGGATGGATCTGGATCAAACCAAGCTCGATTTTTTGTTGTCAACAAACTGAGCCGAGCTTAATGTTGAATGTTGACTCGTTATTTCGATGAAGGACGACTCGTCTAATTTAGCTACAACACAACAGAATTCAAACGGGGTATTTAATAATTGACTTTAATACATATTCCTAACAGTACATCAAGAAAAAAAGAAAACTTACTGGTTGTGGTTTGCAATTGGCGGCTTCGTGACAGAGCCATAGTCCATGTGGTCATCGACAGCCCGCCAACATCGACAAAATGAAACGGAGATTAATCCTTCAAAAATCTTTTTCTCTTCATGAAATACTCAAATAAAACGATCCACTAAGATTGAAAAACCTTTAACTATCGAAAGTATCAAAGAATTTCGCCGAATAAGACCTAAAATGGGATTATTTTACTCACGTTTTAGACGCGACGGCAAACTCGGCATTTTGACGTCGTAAACAACCCCGCTACGGCGGGAAACTTTTCACGACGGCTGTCCGGAAGTTATTTGGCAACTTTTTCTACTTCCGCCCGCCGTCATAGACACCCGCCGTCGTCGGATCTTAAGCTCGGTAATAGCCCTTGTACACTGCACAAAGACTATCGTTAGTAAATAAAGGCCTAAACTCCAATATGCACTGACTCCCTTACTTTCTTTGAACAATTTTCCAACACTGTTGTCAATATCAGCTGGCCAAGTGTGATTCAAATTTATTAGTACCCCTGGCCTTCGAAAAAATCTTTTTTTTTACTTGGTACAAAAACGCATTTCTTTTTAGCATCTGCTTACTCAGTCAACTTGCCCATCCTGGCCAGATCTCTGTCAATCAAGACTTTTAATACCTATTTTTTCTATCTGTATTTCAAGCCCTAACTAAAAATGCAATTTAACATTTCCTACAATGTGCCTGTACCTTCATCTGTGGGACTGACTCTCCAGTTAACATTGCTTCATCTACAATACAGGAACCTCGCAGCAATAAAATATCACATGGAATGAGCACATCAGAGTTTTTAGATCTCCCTGAAAAAAGGATGAAGAAACAAATAAGAGATCTTGTTTCCCACATGCAAATAAATGCTCAGGCTAGGTTTGACTCTGGAAATTGGTTTATGAGGCCAGCAACAAAAGCCAACGTTAATTTTCCAAATTCCAATTTTGACCTGGAAACCATGGAAGAAGAGCCAGTCTATGGATGTGTCACTGAAATTCCAGCTAGTTTATTTGATAATTTATTTAGTATTAAAAACATCAGTGTTTACAAATTCTGCAGTGAAGAAAAAAAGAGAGGAAACTAATTACAAGGGGGCTCAAGGAATTGCTTCTTCCAAAACGAGGGAGACTTCATTATAAGAGACCATGGGTTCGTACACTAAGAGATTGGAAAGAGAGCTTTATACAGGATTAATGGTAAGTCCTTCACAACAGAATTTGAGGTCCTGGCACTGAGCAGCTAAAGACAGTTTTGGCACCCACCCAACCCCCCTCTTCCCTGCCCCCACCTCTCTCAACAACAAAATGTTAACTTACCAATAGAACAAATATCGCCTGGAAGAAGCTCAGAGCTCAAAATTGGTCTCCATTTCCTGTGTCTGTAAACCTGTTGTGTAAACATAATGGGATGTGTGTAAATTAAGTCAGAAATTAAGGAGAATATACAGAAAAGAAGCAGTACAATAATTGTTTGTCACAGGGAAATACATGTAATCTGATCTTTAATAAATACATTCTTTAAGGGGACTGTCACAAAAGCACTTCTTCGGAAAACAAAAGGTAAAAACTTGAACCTTTTACAAATCCATTTTTCATTAAGTGAACCTATTTGTCATCTGTTAAGTGGATGTTGCTGTTGCAGGCTCAGTTGTCAGATGACATTTTGGATCACAAACCAAAACAAGGGCATAGACTGCTGGTAGGTCACATCTACCATCCGTGTTCACAAATAAAGCCAAGGAAGGTGACTTGGGTTTACATCTTGATTTTGTTAATAATTTAATCTAACCACATTACAACAAAAACATTTTACTGACAATCATTTTTATCCCTCACCTGTATCAAGTGAGGTTTGCTGCCCATATTTCTAATTTCCTTCATGTTTCTCATTTGCTGAAAGAAAGGTAAAGGCAATTCATTAATTTCTTGTCTTCCTTCAAATAGTGCATTATTATGAGTAATTTACAACCATTACTCTTGTATCATAAGAAGACATAAACATGTCAATTCATAAATCATTCAGTTATTCAAATGAACATGTACAACTAAATGACAGTGTAAATTTGTATCACACAATCACAAAAAAATATTACTATTAAAAGTAATTATCATTTAGTGCAGTAGGGTATGACAATGAACTACTGAACAGGATATTATTCATTCACAAGTGAAAGAAATTTGTTTGCCAAACTCGACTGTAACTTGGAAAAAATTATACCCAAGGTTTACATGTACAAACCCAAAGCTGAGCTTTTAACCAGGGATTAAAAATTGGTCATCCAAGAGCAGACATTAACATGATCACTGGGTTACTTTCTTTTTAGCCAACATTTTTGGTTGGAAAGTTTGGAAACTATCCCTGTCCAAATGGAAAGGCTTTTTTCAATCTGAGCAAAGAACCTCACTATCAGAGCCTCCAAACTTGTAATCTCATTGGCAGATCAAAAAAGGTTATGATGTGATGGTGCTATGACAGCACAAGACAACAAAATGGACATAGCAATTTGTGCAAAAGGAACATCAATTTCGGTTCCAACTGGTTGGAATGCAAAAAGAGGAATACCTCTGAAGGTTTTCATTTTGTTCCGGAAAATATACCGTATACCCAAGCCATTTACATGATAACTGGTTAAACTAAAATTTTGGTTACAAGAAAGTGTACACAGACACCATTCTGACTAAATCCAGTTGTCTGGAGCTAGACTAATTGAAGAAACCCCTAAATCATATAAGATAAAAAATACCTGCTGTACAAGAGTGGCCTCAAAAGCAATCAACATGAACAGGGTGAAGACACTGTAGTACCAGTATTCATCAAGACACCACAATCCAACACAAAACACTTGAAACACAAAGAATGGTGCAGTGGCTCTTTCTTTAAATAATTCCCCAAACTCAGGCACATCCATCTGAAGTCTAGAAATTTAAGAACAAAGTGACAGGCATTTATAGGAAATATGCAGTTGATTATTGTAGGAATTTCCTATTGTGACCACTCAGGATTATAATTATGTTATCATCTGATTCAACTACAGTCCAGTGAGTTTCAACTTTATCTGTTGAGCATTATACAGTAGCATTGTGTGCAGTGGAGGGAGATGTCACTTGTCTAAGACTCTGAGTAAAGGTGATGTTATATGGGGCAACAGCGCTAACACGTTGATGTTTTGTTTGTATAAAAAAAATTTCATTAAAAATAACATTACTCCATAGTGGTAGGTGATAGCTGTTGCAACGTTTCCTCAGTTACAGCTACATGTACATGTAGTAGCTGAATTGTGGAAGAACCTAAGAGGTGAGATTGGACTTCAGCATAATAGAATGAGCCTCTGGCTACAACCTCAGTCCATGTCTAATCTCACTTCACTCACCCCAACTAAAGATAAGGCATATGCAGTTCTCGAAATTAGCGGTTGTCTGGTTGTCCGAGACAACTAAAATCTTTATGGAGCAATCAATTTTTCAGTAAAATGTAAGGCCTAGTTATCCGAGAAGAAAACTACAGACAACCAAGGTATATCGATCAAACATCAACAACTGCAGTAGCTTTAAATGTTATAAATCGAGGTAACAAAGATTTGTAGAAGCAGAGTTTCATGAAGCTATAGTGATCAAGCTAATGGGCACCGTTTTGGAGATTTCAAACCCATCTCTCCCAGGAAATTTTTGCGCACCCGAAGGTCTCTTCTTGAACTTTATCTGAACTTAACATGTAATCTCGACAGTAGAAACACCATTATAATCGTGGCACAGGATAGAATAAACGAATGAGTGCTAGCTTAAATTGAAAAAATAATGTCTTGAATGCACTTGACTGTATGAAAGCTTCTATTTTGACACATTCCACCAGGCAACAATCGTTCATAATAATTTATTATTAATAATTTGTGCTAGCTTTTGTCAACACCTCATAACACTATTCTCTATCAGCACAACCCAGAACCCCCTTCAAAAATCTTTGTTTAAGAGCTACGGATGACCTAGCAGGCATCAGAGCAACCTGAGTCTTGGTTGCCCAGCATTATGGAAAGGGATAACTTGGAAATAATTTTAATTTTGAGCACTGCACATTTAATATCAACTTCGGAATCTAATAATTAGACAGACAGAATGAGATAGACAGAAACTCAAACAGACAGTCAGTGAGATAAGCAAACAAAGTAATCAGACATAGGACAATAGCTGACATAATCTTACTCGTTCAATCCATATCTTCCCTTGGCTCTATCAACATCAGCTTCTTCTTGATATCCTTTACAACTGTTGTAATGTTCCATGGTTTCATTAATTGGAAATGCCACCTGGCAGAATTGCTTCTTTTCTTCACTATCAAAGACATACTTTGTCTTTTGAAAATTAAACCAGATTACCTCTTTCTTTGTCTCTTTATCCTAAAAAATAAAACATTCAAGTTATGGCAAGTAAGTTAAAAACTGGTCTTGATGGACTACACTAGTCCCCCTCTCCTCAGAAATAATAAAAAAAAAGAAAGGGGAGGGAAGGGGGCACTTACTCGAGAGGTGCGGAGGGGAGGGACTTACCTCAAATTTTAAGCTTAAATCTTAAGCCCATTTGTTGCGTCTCAAAACTTATTTTGAGTTAATAAAAATAGTTTAAGATTACCAGGATTATGAACCCCGGAGTTGAATTTCTAGTTCAGTTTATAATTTTTTCCATCTGCAGGGTAGTAGTTTCATCAGGAATCATGCCACTTGATTGACATCTTTATTCCTGCTGTCTATGCTATCTACTTTGAAACTGTATGTACCGCTGCTGTACAGCAGAATAATGATTTTAGTTTGGTATGAAAAACATTGTCCTCACTCCAGCCCTCCTTGGTCAAAAAAGCCCAAGAAGATCTGCTGTCTTACATCTTGAAGTGCCAAATATTAAAGTGTGGTTTAACCCCTCAAAACCACAACAACACGACATTTAAAACCAACTTACTGCTTGTGCACTCACCTGCTCATGGTGAAGGTTGAGCAACTCTGGTGAACCGTTATTTGCTGTTGGAACAACTTTAATAACCGTCGCAAGAGCTGCAGATGTTTCCTGTGGACAAGTACAACAACCATCTTTATTAAATATCACCTTCAGAAGATTGAAATAAAGTTGTTGAACCTCTTACCCTTACAGATACCAATTTTCACAGAAACATGAAACAGTTCTTTTTCACAGACTTGAAAAACAAAAAAAGAGAAATATACCCCTTTCTTCCACATCAAAGAAGAGCAAAAGCCTAATCTATGGGTGGCAATTACTGCCCATATAGATACCGACTTTCACCGAAACGTGAAACACTTTGTTGTCCTTAACGGTACTACAAGGTTGAAAAACGCACGCTTTCAACTGAGACCTCCCAGTACAGCCCCAAATAGTATGGAGTACCCCCCTTCCTTCTTTGGAGTTACCATTCATACCATACAGTTTCTCAATAATTATGTAGAGTGTTTTCACAGAAGCCATGTTGGATGTACAGAACAATAAAAAATATTGGCATAAAACTAAAATCTATTTTTTGAAGGAAAATCATTTTGCTGTTTTATATGTTCAATATGGCCACTGAGAAAACCATCAACAGGGAACACAGGTAGCCCAAGCTCGAAATATGAGCACTAGTTACGCAACGGTTGAAAAATATAAGGATTTGTATGGGAGAAAAACAGTTTATTTGAGAGGCTAAAAATATGAACGAATTTTTAAATAAAAATCACCCACCTTACTTCTCTTGTGTATTTCTTGCCTCCTATGTGGTTTTTAGGGCAATTTAGCACGATTCCAGTGAGTTTTAGTTCCGTTGCTCTCTCTCTGGAATTGTGCTAAATCTCCCTAAAAACCACATAGGAGGCAAGAAATACACAAGAGAAGTAAGGTGGGTGATTTTTATTTAAAAATTCGTTCATATTTTTAGCCTCTAAAATAAACTGTTTTTCTCCCATACAAATCCTTATATTTTTCGACCGTTGCGTAACTAGCACTCATATTTCGAGCTTGGGCTACCTGTGCAGGGAAAGACTTAGTTTTTTTCTCAGTTTGCCAAATGAAGACTCTTAACACACTGCATTAAATACATAGGGCTTAATATTTGGTTAGTTCATCATGATCAGGGAAATTTTTAATATCAATCATCAATTGATTAAAGTCATCACAGAATATCCACCACTAATGTGAAACATAAAAAAAAAATTAAAGCAATGAATATCGATGATATGTAAGCTTACGTATAAATATTAAAGCTAATATATAATACGGTGCTCCGTTAAATAAAAGATTTGATGGCAGATCTTTTAACTGCACATACGATTTCGATATCTAGTCTTTGGACAAGAACATCTAATATGCTTTGGATTCAGTCATCAACGGGAGTCCTTACCGTTGAACAAGTGAAGAGGCACCTCACGTGAACAGACCAGTGGCAGAAGAGACATGAAAGAATTTGGAGAAGTCCCACAACTGCTAAAGCTATGAGACCAGCTTCAAAATAATCCGTGACTCCGTAAACGACTGTCCAAAAGTACAGCCAGATCACATAGATTGGTAGGAAAGGTGCTAAATAAAAGTGAAGCAAAACTGGTCTAATCCTATACAATTTTACATACTCTACTTCTTCATTCAATGATTCGGCAGCCATATTGAAATCTCACAAAAAAACTAGCGCATTACGCATGCTTGATACTTGTTGTACCGCTGATTGTTGTCATTACATATTCATGATGTTCTTCTGGTCTCGTCTGTCACATGGTCTGCCTGCCGCCATTTTGTATAAAACTGTGAGGTTTACGCAACATGTCGCACCGAATAAAGCTGCATGAGGAATCAGTATGGCACTGACTTTGTCAAGTCTTTTGAATTCTCCAAAGTTCTTGTGCAAATATGTGAAAATCCATCCACCATCGGCTGTCATTTGCTACGCTCATTCACAGCTTGCAGTTCAACCTCGCAATGTACGTAGCTTGATATTTTGTTTATGTACTTTTATCAAACATTTGTACAATAGAAACTATGCCACTTATACTAGTATATTGCTTAGTAGCTGTTCTAGAATTTCTGTGCAAGGTCAGACAAAAAGCTAACTCAAACTTATTCTGATGATATTAGAGCTTAATTAAAAATATCCTTTCTCCATGCCAGCTATTAAGCTTATATATTCTGTTGATTAATTTATAAATGTGAGTGATGACAGTAAACTTAATTTAAGCTTAAGGCATCTGTGAATAAAAGCAATTTGTCGCATTCATTGTCGGAGTTCGGCCCCAGTTCGACGTCATCAATAACTGGCGTTGACTTGTATACATGTAAATTTTGATAGCTGTAAGTATTGCATTCACTTTATCAGTAAGTCTTATCATTTATTGATAATCTTTGTGACTAGCTGAGCTACAGCTTGCTCAGATCAACGATCTTGAGTTCAAACTTTGATTCTTGTTTGACAGGTCATTTAAACTGTGTATATTTCAATTCACATTTGTTGGATTTCTTGTACAGTCGACTCCCGATAACTCGAACCTTCAAGGGAAATTGAAAAGGTTTGATTTATCAGGAGTCTGAGTTATCGGGGGTAAAATTATATAGAAGATGACCTGAAAGGAAAGGAAACTTGGTTTGAGTTTGCGTGAGGTTCGAGTTATTGAGGGTTCGAGTTATCAGGAGGACAACTGTAATTTAGGTTTAGAAATCATGCTGTTCATTCCTATAACACGAGACCCCCGGTGAGTGGGGGGGGGGGGGGGGGGGATACTCCCATAACTGTTAGCTGGGGGTGTGCTGCTTGGACTCTTAATTAACCCTAACCTATACTAGACCATGTTAACCTTTATTTGGCAACCCTATTCTAGAGTGAACACCGAAAATCCCTACCCTATCCTACACCTATTTCCAGACTTGTTATTTCCTGAAACTCATTCACTGTTACATAAAGTTGTTGTACTGCCTGTCGTACTGATTTTAAAATTTCATTTACCAGGAAATTAAACTTTCTCAGACTAAATTCTTCAAGCAACTGATTAGTTTCGTAGAAAATGATACCCTGTTCTAGACTAAAACTCTGATTTCTATACCCTATTCGAGTCTGAGTAAACTTGCTGTAAACCATACCCTTCACAGAGGCACATACCCATTTAGCTCATCCCCTCCCCTCCTGGGTACAAGACGCTCCAACAATCTTTGTTTGCCTCTTCCTCGAACTAATTAGGGTAAACAAACCTTTTATCTTCAAAGCTTCCAAAGACTGGAACAGCCTTTCGATTGACCTAAAGGAGGCCGCTGTTTTTTAAAGCAAAATTGAAAACTTTTTTGGAAGACTTTGCCTAACTTTAAACCTTGTTTTTATTTTTTACTGGATAATTTGCCTTTTTTGACATTAGGAACATATCTGTTTTTTATTTATTTTGTATTTTTGTTAGGTTATGTATTTAGTTAGGTTAGGAGGGCTCCACTGAAAACCGCCTTGGCGAGTTGGACCCTCTCGTTAAATATTAATGTTATTATTATATTATTACTGATACTTCTCATTTATTAATTACGTGCTATAATTCCATATTTGGTTTCCTGGTTTGTGTAGGGTGTACACATTGTTAGCATGTAATCAGATGGGTACATTATATAAAGTCAATGATCGCTTGCAATCAACTCATTGACAATTAATTTACATCAGAAGACAGCAACAGTCTTCAATGCCAGAAAATGTGAATTGAGGTCTTATTGTGCTTCCATAGAAAGCCCACTGCCCACACTTCTAATGTAAAATACTGTTGGAAAAAATCATCAATTAAATACGGTTGTCAAGTTTGTGTCATTTCCTTGATTTGTTCTCAAAAATCTTTTCTTTTTCAGGTTGAAAGACCAATCATTTTTTTGTGCAGTAAAGAAAAGAAAACAGACCTTAAAAGGGCCCCCAGAAAGGACATTGAGGATGCAACAAAGCAACTGCAAATCCAAACATATCAAGCTGTGAATGCCATGTGGAAAAGAGTAGGAACTCTTGATGTCCGGGAGAAGCTTGTGGATGAGTCATTGTTGAAAAAATGGAATCATGACCCATTGATGGACAATAGGCAGTTGGTTTTAATGGTGTTTGAACAGGACGAGGCCACTGGAAAACCCTCCTTCTCTTGTACACAAAATCTGCCAAGGACTGAGCTTGGAGATAAGGATACTTTGCCCAAGACTCCAGGAAAGGAACTTAAAGTTGAACAAATATATTCACGTTCTGACAGGCGCAGATCCTCGAAAGCAGGTCCACAAGTTTCAAGGTGGTGTGAACCAGCTAAAAACTTGCAACAAGTTTCTTGTACTTCTCACACAAATATCTCATTAAGTGCCTCTATTTCAGAAGCTACAATGTTGTTTGCAGACCATGGCCATCTTAACGAATCTGCTAAGCCAGAGAAGAAAAAAAGTGGTTTCAAAATTGGACCAGATCCTACCCAACTCTCCTCTGTGTTGTTAGAACTCAGGGACGAGGTATTTAGTTTTCATTGTCATCTTAACAACACAAGGGTTCTGTATGCACAAGGTGCTTTTCCAGAAGATATTCATGTACCCCTCCCTACCCCTCAGAAAATTCCAATTTATATTGCTTCACCAAGTAACCTTTGTTTACAAAATAGGACTTTCAAGGACCCCTCCGCCATGTAATTTCCAGTTTCCCTCCTTGGAGCAGGGAGGTGGGGTGGGGGTACAGATATTTTGTAAAACCACACTCTGCATAAAAGACCTCTACCAGAGTCACCTTTATCTCTATGTTGGTTTGGGAATATTCAATTTGTTTGCCGAATTTTATTTTCAGATTCCTGAATATTTTCTGAAGAAGCCAAATTATTCTATCTACCATCAGAATGTAAGATTTGTCAACAATATCACTGGCACGACAACAAAGTAAGTTTTATCTATTTACTGACATTTCTACACTTGTTATTTTTACTTATT
This sequence comes from Pavona decussata, assembly GCF_977016875.1. Taxonomy (NCBI): domain Eukaryota; kingdom Metazoa; phylum Cnidaria; class Anthozoa; order Scleractinia; family Agariciidae; genus Pavona; species Pavona decussata. Next base: position 20,270 of record NW_028145602.1, on the reverse strand, counting down.
ATATTATTTAAGTACATTATTTTTATGTGACCTTTGAAATCAAGACTTTGTCGGAGAAGGTTTCTGTCTGTCAAATTTGTCATACATGTACAGGCTTTATTTGTTTAGCTGGTCCATGTACTGAGGAATCAAACCAAAATTTTTGAAAAAGTATGTTGAAAGAAGACGTCAAGAGTATAGCCAGCTATTAAAATGGCCAACTCCACGAAAAATTAATTTAGTCAAAATAATCTTGAAGCTGTAATTTGAAACCAACTCAACAGAACATCAATTTTGAAAACAATTATTTTATATCAGTGCTCAACTGTATATATTGTAGCAGCTGAGCCAATCCGTCCTGAATGGACAGCTTCTCTATCTCAGGGTTATCCTTTGGGTATTCCCCTACTAGATTTACTTCAAGTATCCTTTTCCCAATTAAATAAATTTTTATAGTAATTGATAATAATTCTTATTAATTAATATTTATCCTAATAAAATGTTTAATTAATAATAATAATAATAATAGTAATAATAATAATAATAATAATAATAATAATAATAATAATAATAATAATAATAATAAATTAAGATAATTTAGTAACAACTACTGTATACATGTACAGTAGGTACGGCCAACTATTAGCATAATGGTCATATACAGGACCACAAATAATTTATTTTAGCATCAGTAACAAGACTCTAAAACAAAAGGAGCTGTTTCCAGTAATACAATTTTCCAGGCCTCTGTTGTTCAAAGCGTGAATAACTTTATCCAGTGGATAAATCGCTTTCCGGCAAATAAAATGTATTGGCTGGAGTACATTTTATCTGCTAGATAGCGTTTTATCCATTTGATAGAGTTATCCGCTCTTTAAACAACTGGGGCCAGGACTCCAACTCCTTTTTGGGATTGATAGTGAGGTGTGCAGCTTTCAATAATTACAAAGGTGCACAGTTTGGTCTCTGTCTTGAACCAAACTAAAGAGGACTGTAGTGATTTTCACTGTATTCTAAAAACAACTATCTCTTGCTTTCTTTGTGGCAGTGGCATCTATCAATACAGGGCACAGATCAGCAGCTTTAGGCTCATGATATTGAGCTGCATGACAGAACTGTCAGTGGATGTGCTTAAGATTTCAAAACATCCGAATGAGGGATCAATCAAAGTGCGCTGGAGAATTAAAGGAATTCCACTGATAAGGAAATTTCTCCCATTCCTCGGAAGAAGGGTCAGGGAAGGCGAAGACTGTTACAGGTAAACATCCACTTGACTGTAATATTTCTTTCTGCTTGGCTAAATCAACTTATTATATATTGTGGTAGCTGTGGCTAGGTTAAAAAGAAAGTAACATAAACACAATCTAAAAGCAATCAAACACATTAGGGGCAAAGGAAGATGTTCGCATAATTGTTGGTAGTGTTGCTAGACAAGAAAATGCACAAAATGTGCTGTAGTTAATCTTACTAAAACAATATTTCTGTGTAGATATTTGGATGGTTTTTCAGTGTTTGAAGTTGGTAGTGATGGCCTCATCCACTGTCACAGACTTCATAAGGTGAGTAGAAGTGAATTTCATGTTATTATACATGGTAAGTACTGTTAGTACAGTGTTAGTGTACCAAATGTAGAGAAAGGTTTCCTTTTAATTTGTTTCTCCCCTCCCCCCTCCCCCCTCTCTCACCTTCATGTCCCTTCAAATCTTTATTTTGGCTAGCTGGACACATAATATAAAATTGACCAGACATCGTCATTTAACACAATCAATCTGATAATAGAGCAATAGAGACCATTTCCTTAGGAGGTGTTAACATTGATAAAATAGGGGCCATTGGTTTATTGACCCTATCTAGACCAAGATGGCGGATCCAAGATGGCCACCATTTAGCAATATTGGCGCTATTACCACGTCATATGATGTCATCACTTTCAGTTGCAGACATCAAAGGAGACATCTTTTGATGTACTATCTCTCCTCCATGTCCCATTGTCGTAGCTTTTATAGTTACAAAGTTATAGAAGTTATGGAGGGAGAGGGGCAATTCCCCATCCAAAAGGACCAAAAAGCCTGTTCTAGATAGGGTTCACAAGGTCTACAGGAACTTAGGGTTGTTCTGATGCAACCTGGGGAATGGCATTAAGTTTGGCATTTAGTAAGCACTAAAATAAGTACTGAATAATGAGTGGTAAGTAAATTTGTTTAAAGTTAACACTGGGAGATGTGATCCATTCTACTGAGCCAGAGATAGACTTGTGTCACAAATGGGGATGCACAATCTGCGAGCCAGCGAGGCATGCGAGTCAGACGTGTGAGGCACTCAGATTAGCCTAAAAAACTCTCCAGTTAGCCTAAAAAGCACTCCGGTTAGCCTAAATAGCACTCAGGTTAGCTTAAATAGCTCCCCGGTTAGCTTAACGGTTAGCAGTTTATGTTGGGGGTTGTTCATGCCTCGCATGTTTTGTTCATGCCTCGCACACCTCGCAGGTCTGCCTCGCATGCCTCGCTGGCTCGCATATTGTATACACTCGTCACAAATGCTTGACCACATGAACATTTCAAATTAAAAGGAATTGCTATTGTGGCCAGAAGCATGCCAGGGGTAGTAAAGAAGCTATTGTATTTTTGCAGGTGATGCCATCATCATCGCATGAAAAAGAGAATCCTTTGTGGATGGTGTTTTTATTGCCATTTATTCGACTGCTGGATCCCAAGTCCTGTGAATCTTTCATTGCATTTGAGGGTAGGAGCACTGATGAAGATCATGTTGACTCTCTGGCCAAGTCTGATGCTCTTACCTGCTTAAGTAGCTAACCATCATAGCAGTATCGATAATACAAAACCAGAGAGTTTCCTGAGCTTTTCGTGGAGAAGTAAAATTGAACTGAAAAGCATGCAAATGGAACTGGTGGAAGCAGAAAAGTGCCAATTAAGTTGTGTAGTTTCAACTTGATTGGTTTTGATTTCTTAAACCTGGCTGAGTTGGAGCTGTTAAAAGAATTGTCAGTAGTTCTAACTGGATTTGTTTAATATGCACTGGCAGTGCTAGACCTGTATGAGCAAGCTCACTAGATTTAAAGTCATTGATAAGCAGTGAACTTAGGTGATTTGAGACATCATACATCCTTCTCCATCACAGAGCAAGTGCTGTGTATAATTTTATACAGTCATGTATTGGGATGTAACTTTTAAATAAAGTGCTAAACTACATGAGTAAGGGAATGAAATATGCCTAGTCGAGTAGAAGAGGCAAAAACTTAGGGGGACTTGTACAGAAATTAAGCACAATTTAACAAAGTGAACATCATTTGAGTAAATAATCAGCTCAGGATTGTTTGCAGTTATTGATTGTCTAGATTGTCTATGAAGTAAAAAATTTCCTGTTCTAATATGATAGTTTATTATTTTCTAAATTCTTAACATGTAGGTTCTAGGTGGTAAAACATTCACAACGCGGAATAAATCGAACCGAAAGTCTTAAATTTTGCACCTAAGTATCTTTGTCCTGCATGCTGCCAAAATGATCATATGTGACTTAGGAAATACTTCAGAAGCGAGAAGTAAACAACTCTTTGAGGCATTTGCTATGTCATCAGCATTGTCCTGAGCAAAAACTCGTTCCCAGTCAACGGGACACAATTTAGTAAATTTTGAGGTTCTTTGAAGGGCGAAAAATGTCAGTTTTGGTTGATTTTGTCAAATTTTTTTTGTCATTTCGTAATCAGGACACAACAAGCTTCAAAAAACCGAAAAAAAATTTTTTTTTACTTCATAGGCACTTTAAGAGTAAAGAAACAAAATGTTGACAAATAAAAATTATTAAGGGCTGATGTTGCTGGCGACTTTTTTGGCATATTCAGTAAAGATGGTACTGGCAGTTTGAAAGTACATGTAGGATAAAAAAGAACCTGAGAGCTTTCCATTAGACTGCGTGGCAGGCGCGTGAAAAATATATACGGTGTGGAAAAAGTGAGGAGCGCAAGGGAGGGAGACATAACCTTTGCGTCTCTCTTTCGTGTGCCCTATATTTTTCATGCGCCCGCTACGCAGGCTAGCTTTCCATCAATACAGTAAATTCAACTCAGTGCTTTAACTTGTTAAGGTATTTTTAAAGGAAAAGAATGTTATTATAATAAATTAGGTTGTCATTGTTGAGTTGCAACATTGTCTCAATTCTTATGAGACCAAGGTCTTAATACTGGAACTAACACAAATACAACAGAGTATTTGGTGATATGATGTTGAAACCCAAAGTGACACAAATAAAACTATAACTCTTTAATGCACATGGTATATGAAAGAAATGATGTTATTATAAAATGATGTACCCTAATGATTCAATTTACCGGTAGCTTTCTTTCAATAAGCACCCCTTTTACAATAAATGCCCACTTTGTCAGTTAAGTGCCCTTATAATAAAGGGTACGTCAACTGCATAAGTCTCTGTTTCTGATGAGTACCCCTGCAAGATGGTGACTGCCCTTAAGCCTACTGCACACTTGAGGATAGAGCTGTGCAAACTGCCTTGTGAGGCCATGCCAGGCAATCAGTTCAGCTGTTTCCTCAAGTGTGCGGTTGAATTTTTGTGAGAATTTCACCTCGAGGCAAAACCTCAAATACTGAACACGCCAGATATTTCCCTCGCGGCCTTGCGAGGTGAAAACCTCACAAAAACTCAACTGCACACATGATGAAACAGCTGAGCTAATCACCTTGCGAGGCAGTTTGCTTGGCTCTTTCCTCAAATGTGTGGCAGGCTTTAGCTAATGACTGAAGACGACTACTTGAAATCGTATAACTTTCTAATTGTTTTAGTTTTTCTTATTGTTTACTATGAGATGGTTACTGTCAAAATTAGACTTTCTTAAAGCCCTTTCCAATATTATTTTCCCTCTTTATGTTATGTTGGTTCCCTAGTTGGAAACTTCTTGTGACGTTCGTTGCTCACTGGATTTGCTCACTTTTGTGACTTTGTCGCTCAAAGAAGTCGACTTATGGCAAGTCTATGTCAAAGTAAAATACGTGCCCCACTGCTTTATGCCCTGTCTCTATTAGCACACTCCCTTGCAGCCCCCAAAATGTGAAAGGTATCCCAGTCAATAAAATGAAATCTTTGTAGTCACCACTTCTTGCATATTATCCATCAAGAAGGGTATTGTATCAGGGGGAATATTGTTCAAGCACTTTAAGAAATGTTTTCTCCAGTGGATTGCAAGGAACAAAACACAGCAGTGATCTGAGATTGCAGCACAGTTTAATTTAACTATTTTAATGTTTTTTGTCTGCTATTACATTAAGATGTAAAGACAACCCTTCATCTAGTTATAATCACACAGTGCAATTGTAGCAAATGTCATAACGCAGACAGTATTTCAAGCCAGCACAAAGATGTGTACAAACAATTCAATCCATGTTATATTGTTCAACTTGTCTCAACTTCAAAAGTGAAGTCTAAAGCAAATATTTAACAGACTACAGTGTGTCTGTGTTGGTGTCAATCAGTCAACCTGGTCATAGCCATTCTCTTATGGCATCATCAGCATCACACAGCTTGACTCAATACCAAACCACTGGATGAGGCTATCTTATACCTGCCAACTCACACGCATTATGCGTGGGTCTCACGCCTGTGGACTAAAAACATCGATCTCATGCATCAAGGCCAATTTCTCACGCCTGACTCACAAATCCGGACGAGTTGTTCTAAAAAAACTTTATTTCATTTCAGATTTCTTATGTATTATTTCTCTCCTCTTTATAAAAATCGCAAAAGCTTTCAAATGTCTACAATCCGTTCGAATCGTAAGTGTTCGAAGGTCATTGGAATATCTTCGGACATTTTTGGCAACGTTCGGAAGTCTTCGGACATCGTCGGAAATCTTTGGAAGTGGTTCGGATGTTTTTTGGAAATCCAGGTCATGATGAGACAAAAATCTCATGCATTTAACCCGGAAAAAGTTGGCAGGTACTATCTACGAAGAAGAACAAGGATGGAAGAGAGTGGGCGAAATTGATGTGAAGCACAACCATGGGTAATGTAGTTCCTAAGATTGTGTGAACTGGAATATTCTAGTATGCAGACTCGAATGTCAAATTTGACCATGAGATCACCAGGCCTTAATTTTGAAACCATCTTAATAATGTCATCCATTTTGATGTACTGGAGATGCCAAGAATCCAGCACACTGTCTTTGTTCTCATCTCCTCACATTTTGTTGTCAGACAATTCTCTTACATACAATTCTGACCACCATAGCTCCTTGTTTTGCAGCATCAGCTTGGTTCAGACTGGTAACTGATTGGTGAAGATGCATTCCATGTTTCATCAACCCTGTTCTTGTGAATTTGGAATGCAGGGGTCACCCATTTGCCACAGCTGCACTGCATTCCTGAACAAATAAACAATAATTAAAAGACGTACATAATTAAGTGGTAGGGTTTAGCCAAAAATTGACCTTATTTTCTGTTATAATCTGAGTGGCTGACTACATTTTTCTGTCATTTTTCAATCTCAATAAGAACATACATGTACACACATCCTCTTTGCACTTGGTATGTACATGTATGTTGCAAAAATGTGATTTACACAAATGAGCAAATTTCCATTGTCCAAATGCCACACATTGACATTCAAATCCTAGTATTATGCAGGACATTTGTCCCACGAACTTAGTTTAATGACCTTAGCTCACACAAGTCTCCTGTACTGTCAGTGGTAGAGCATCTGAACTACATGCAGTTATATTGGAAGGTCTTAGGTTCGACTCCTGATTGGAGCATTCGGATTTCCTTTTTCTGAGTATGCCTGTGTCACTTTGAATACATGTCATTTACATCATGTACTTGTACCAGCTGCTATTTTTTCAAACTATGCAAACTATTCTCAGCTGAAAACAGTACATGTAGCAACAAATGTCCTGAAAATATAATATTTCTGTTTTTAATTAAGTAGTGTTCATGGAATTTAAGATAGCCTGTAGTTTATTATAATTAACATGAATGAAAATTCAAACCTGCCCAGTTGAATGAGCCCAGTCTTCCATTACACTTGGGACAAGGAAGCTTGAAGACAGAGAAACAGAATAAACCTACGCGCAAAAAACACACTAAAGAAAATAATATTTTCATGAAAAATTTACATATTCAACATTTTACAAGATTTCTTTTCATTGCTACAGTAAAGGCAGACCTGAGAGCACAACTGTCTTGTAAAAATGAAATTTAGGCCAATTTTTTGTTTTGTTCAAACTAAATTATACCCTGCGAGCAGGGTCTCCTTCCTCTTCCCAACTTATCTAGGAAGATCGAAGGAGACTCTGCTCGCAGGGTAACTAAATTATTGCCTGAATTTTCAGCATTCAATTTAATTAATAATATTTATTTTTATTATTTTTTGGCATTTAATTTAATCAAAGAACATTGCTCTCTTTGTTTTTTGCTCTTTTCACCCTTTTCTAAAAAAGACTAAAAAAAACCCAGCAAAAACAAAAACAAAACAAAAAAACAGTGATGTTCTCTGACTTAATTGAAGGATGCATGAAAAAATTCAAGCATTTTTGAACAAAATGACAAATCAGCCTAATTTTCAACATAAGATGGTTTAATGTTCTCAGCTCTTTATATATTACCTTCCCATCAACTGTTCCTTCAAGTATAGGAAGCATCCAGCTGACAGGTTCAATAAACAAAGATGTACATTGGGTGTTAACGTTGTCACTGTTGTTTACTGTATGGGAATTCTGTTTATGCCACTTGAATGACATCTGACCACTCCCAGGCTCATGTGCAATGAGTGAGGCTCCGTTAAACAGGGCCAATCTATGAGAGTCAGACCTTGGTGATTACCCATTGATGCTGTTTTTCCTCAGTTTGCACAGAAACATTCATAAGGGTAATGATGAATTCAGCAGACATCAAGACTTAGTAAATAAAACTTTAAATATTTTCTTTTAAGAACCAATTTCTAAAAACACTACAATAATATTAACAATGCACTTGCCTAATTCCACTTTTTAGATTCTCTTCAATATTTCTAGGAGACTTTCACATAAACAGGAAGGGGGAATTTCAACATTTTGCCTGGCCACTTCCATTCATACAACAACACCCTGCTGTACATATGTACATGTCAGAAATTAGCTCTTGTATTAATTAAAATAAATGCCATGGAAGGGGAAATTTAATTTGAAAATGAAGAAAATTAACAAAAGGATAGAGTAAATTTCCAAATGAAGTCATTTAGCAAGCATGGGGGCAGAAGAAAGAAAATTTGATGATTCGAAAACCATTTTATCCCAAATACTGGTACACTGAAATGAATATTGACTGGAGAGACAATATAACAATATTTATTGTTGTCATAATTTAGCAAATATTATGTATCCAAGGTGGAAATAATTTAGAACTGCAATGGCTACAAAGGCAACCAGGGGCAGCTAGTAGGGTGGAGGGGATTTTCTTACACCCGACTAGCTACCCCTGGGTCTCTGAGGATGCAAAGGCAACTGCTACTGAGGTTTTGTATTGTCCCTTGCACTACAAACTTGTGAAAAACCTCAACAATCAAATAATTCTTAATTGAAAGCTGAGCAGAGATGAAGAGAATATCCAAGCAATGGAAGTATTAAGGTGCCAAAGGTTTGTGACTTGCAAACAAACATAACTCAGGAAAACTATAGCTAAGTGATGAACACTTACAACACGTGGTGGATTAACTTGTTACCTGCATTTTCTGCATTTATAGTTCTTGTGACTTGAGCAACTAGCCTCTTTGAGTTCTTCAATCAATAAAGAAAGCTGATCTTTGGTGGCATACTGCTGGCCTGCATAACATAACGAATACAATGTCACCATTACTTATACTTTAAATACAGTCAACTCCCTTTATTGCGGACACCCTTGGGACCACAAGTTAGTGTCCTTAATAGTGAGAGTCCATAACAGCGGGAATTTAGTCAAACGACTGTAATTTTTTTTTGCCAGGGATTCAGCTGCTGTTTGTATTATCGGGGTGTCCACAATAGCAAGGTATCTGCAAGGCGAGAGTTGACTGTATTCTAAAATATTGTTTCTTAACAATAGTCTACTGTTATTGCAACAATAGGTTATTGTAAAAAAACAACACTAAAAGGACTAACTCAGGAGGGCTTCTTAATACTGGGATCAAAGACTGAGGTACGTTTCTTCAAGGTCCCATAAAAATACATGTACATATCTTATAAAAAATCTCAGAAGATTAACCTACTCTGTATCTGACTGGCCAATAGTTGGAGCCTGTACTGTTTATAAACAGGATTGGTTTTGTCAACTGTATTATCCATGGCTTCATACAGCTGAAGTTGCTCAATAAAGCCACAATTGGGTCTGAGTAAAAAGGAAATGACATTAATCATTGATGTTAGTATAACATGTACAGAAATATTTCACAAGATATTCTAACTGCAGTACATACTTCTGACAAAATAGACAAATCTAATGTATAATGAGAGTGGTATAAGGCACATTTTTACCCAGAATCAACCCAATTTTTTGGTAGAAATTTATTGTAAAATGGTTTGCTGTACATCCATAAGCTTGGCACGTTTCAAAGTTGTGAACCAGATATTAAACCTGTCACAAGAGACAGTCACAAGTTCCCAATAGTCACAAATTACTGTATCAAAAACATGGCTAATTCACATTTACCTATTGATTGGGCCAATTAAGCCCCATTTACACGACAGAAAATTTGGGGCACAGCTTGGATGAAAGTGGTATGGATAATTTGCTACCAAAGAAAATTAGTACTGATTACTCATAATATTATTTATACCTCCTTTTTTCTACCGTGCTTTGACATAATAGGAAATTAAGGTTTGGTACGGGTAAAAGGCTCAACATCTCAGCCAGCGTACTCGATTCTTGCCTAGTGTACATGCTGCTTCCTCTGTCAAAACATGGCGAATGAAAAGTTCTTAGAATTTTTTCTTATAAGAAGACCGCATATGCTTCAGCAGGAAATTTCGAAATTGACCTTTCTCTTTGTGTGTCAGATCAGTGGAGAAAGAAGAAGTCTTAGCCTTTCTCTGTAGCAGGACAGCCAAAAGTATTAAAACATGAAGAAACTTCTTTGTAATGTTTTAATACAGCTTTAAATATTATTGGTTAAAATTTATTGCTTATAACATGTTTATGCCCATGAATAGCAAGAAGAACTGGGCATATGGAGGAACAACTGAAACAACTGAACAAACAAGAAACGCAAACAAATGACCAAGCGGAAGCCCGTGCAAACAAACAACCAAGCGAGCAAACGGATAGCTGAATGACCAAGTTAATGATCAAACAGTCCACTGAGCGCTCACAGGCAAAAACGAATGAACGAAAAAATATCATTGCTTTAATGTTAAGTAAATAAATTATGATGATCTTATGTAATAAAGTATTTTTAGTTTTTTGCACTTGCTCTACCAAAGGCACAAGGGCTCATCAGAGAAAAGTTAGTTCGGCAATTGGCTTATCGTTTACACTGCAGTTTATCCAAGCTGGGCTAGATTTTCAGGATCGCGTACCAATTTTATCCGTGCTTGGACTACCTCTTGACATGGTCCGAGCACAGGTGGAATTTTGGTCCGACACAGATGGGGCAAAGTCATTTACACAATCAAGTCTATCTGTGCCGAACCAATTTTTTTCGTACGCGTACTTTTTCATCCAAGCCGTGCCAAAAACTTTCTGCCGTGTCAATGGGGCTTTAGTGAGCAGGTCAAAATTGGAGCAATTGTGGCAGTGCTACAGATTTTTTTTAATCAAACCGATTTTCACCACACACAACATCAACAGAAAAAGAAAATAGCAAACAGATTGTAACATGTAAATTAGTGCGTGTAATTGAACCAACGATATGTAAGCGGGCTGATAAAGATAGCCTTTGACTGACATGGAAAGGGAAATATCCTTACTTTGCTTTGGGATATACATTTTTTAAGAAAACCAAGGACTCATCAAGAGATATCTGGTTTGTCTTCATGAGGTGTGCTAATATGACAGCTGAGCTTCGGGAGACACCTGCCAGGCTGTAGATAAAAAAAAAAAAAGTTAAAAACAAACAACAGTAAGATATTTTGTAACAAGGTGATAGGAATGGGAAGGTATCAACGGAGGGAGGGGAGAGGGTAGCCAGGGTTTCTTCTCTTCACACCCCAGGGATGTAAAGAGTAGTGAGCATGGGAATGAGGTTGGCTGGTAGCTAGAAATGTATAACAGTGCACTGGTAGAGAGCTGTAACTAATGTATTACACAGAGTAAAGAAAACCAATTCCCCAACTTTGTTACCATGAAATCTGGAAATGATGACAAAATGTCCAGTGTAAGTTCTCATGGAAAGTGTACAGCGATCATGGAACCTATAGTTTTCAGTCAAGCAAAGCACTTAAATTTGGTACTTATTCTCGGTTTAAACGTGACGTCACCAAATTCTAAAATTCAAAACTGGGAGGCCTACAAAATTTGTACCTTCATTCAAGGAAAGATTACCTAAAAATATGTCTGTTCACAATTTGTTAGCTCGATGTCGTGCTTCCTTTTGAAAAAAGAACAGTTTCAATTTCCGAGTTTCCATCATGCGTGACATAAGGAGGACGGCCGTGACAGAGCTTTTCCGTATCTTAAAAATGACTCTTTGGGTGATTTTCAGCATTCTAAACAATTTACGTTTGAGGAGAAATATTAATCTAAACATTCGAAAATTCACAAGGGCGAACAAACCTCTTTTCTGGCAATTAAGTGAACTCCAGATGTTTTTTCATATTTCCGGCCGCCATGCTAAGCTCTATAAATTTATGTGGAACATTTTATCAAATAACTCGAGTACGGAATGCCGCACAGACCTGACACTTGGACAGATGCCTTATTTATTTATCCTCTATACCATGTCAATTTCTTGACTTCATTCATGGAATGGTTTTGATTTTTTTTTTCAATGGCGTGACAGTGAAAACCGAGAATACTAACAACTACAATGATACCTAGAAATGGTTTCCCATCATGCTAATAGCACTAGTGCTGGTATATTGTTTAAAATGAAGCATATTGTCAGTTTACCACACAGTGGTGTCCAGCTTACATGCATGGTGACAACAACAACCGTTTATATACACCAAAAAAGAAAGAAATTTTAATAAAGAAAAAGGAAATGAAATAAAAAGTTAATGATTTAAAAGGACACATTTGCTTTACCAGCATGTTAAAAATCTGGGTTTTTCCTATTTTTCTTATCCCAGCAAGCAATTTGTTCCTATCTCTTATGGATCAAGGGAAAAAGCTGTTTGCACATTTATATTTTTCTGGTTCATCCAGGAACAAGGAACAAGTGGAGAGGCTCTAAACAACTTGGCAACCGGGCATTCCACTTTCCTTTGCGGATTCCATAATTCCACTATTCCGGCGCTCCACAATTCCAGAATTTCAATTTTCCTGGATTTAGGTTCCTTCGAGGGAGGGAGTTTCTTGATCAGATTCCAAAAACATTTTCGTGAACAGTATGACTTACCAATGCACCAACACATTTTCCTTGCTCTCTAACCCACGCGTGATAAATTCAGAACACTCGTCGAAAAAACTCAAGAGATCTGCCTCAGGCTCGTCCAAGCATTGAACGTGTTTTGTGAGAATTCCGCCGCCATCTTCTCTTCCAAGAGGTTCAAAGTCTACAGTTAGGATCCTTAACTTGTCCTCTGGCAACTTGGAGTTAGCTAAATTAATTGCATCGCCCCTCGAACCAATGTAAAGCCTTTCTTTGATGAGAGACATATCACCCGTGTACGTCCGCCATGATTCTCCGCAACCTTCGGAGTGCATCGATGGGTTGTCGTAAATCTTCGGGGGGGTAAAAAACATAATCCGATCAACGACGACAAGGAAACTGTGCGTCGGTCGTACGTTATGCCAATCATGTGAAGTTGATGCATATATGGCATTCTCACATGAAGTATACACTCTGCGTCCTTCATACGTGGGGGTGAACGGCATAGAGGAAGTACATGTAGATGTATTTTCAGTTCAAAAGAGTAATATCGAAATGGATCAAGAGACGGGAGAGCTTAATGTGGATCATTTGCTGGATAAAGGCGTTTCAAAGAAGTCGTTGCGATCGGGCAATGTGTTAGAAAGCCGTAAAAACCTTATGCTTTGTACTGCCTCATTTGAGCACTTGTCTCTGGAAATCTTGGTCAAGATAATGTCTTCTTTGGCACTTAGGGATATTTTGTTGCTTGAGACAACGTCCAAGAAGTTATCAAATGCGGCTACAATTCACCTGAGAACAAGAAAAGCTGTCGACTTTACGGAAGGCAAGTGGTATGGTGAAATGTCTTCGCTCGTAACAGATGGAATTTTTTCACGTTTGCTCAAACGATGCCCAGAGGTTAAAACTGTGCTCGGAATACACCCAAGATCGATAGCTAAACGCCAGCAAAGACATGCAGATACCTTAAGTGTGGATGGCATCACCGCTGCGTTAACTTTCTGCGCCAAGCTAAAATCAATCGGCACATCCAACATTCAAATATTGGACGCCATGTTGGCAATCAATCCAAATTTGGAAATTGTCGGGGGTTTTCGGAACCGAGGGGGAGACTTTCCAATTTTACCAAAGAACCATTTGTCGATTCCGAGAGGTGTCAGGTTATCTCAGTTAATTCTGACCGGTGTAACCGTGCCATCATTACCCACAATAGGGACATTGAGTTTTCTTCAGTTGCGCTGGGTCAAATTCACAGATTCCGATCCATTCAAAGATTTTTCCTGTCCCATGTTAGAGCATTTTATCATGAAGAACTGCATGGGTGATATTGAGACGGGATCATTTAGTCCAATCACGTGCTTTCCTCTTTTCAGTGCATTAGGAAGAGCAGCACACTTGGAGCGTCTTGAACTGGTCCGCGTGCCATTTCCTGGGGGTATATTTCGTCATGTAGTGGAAGACAACTGGCGACTGGGTAGCTTCCGATATCTTACTAGAGTGTCTCTTGCATCTTGTTACGATGCTCTGGAAGTTGATCTGGGGTACTTAGTACTTGTGTCAGCCTTCAGATTGGAAGAGTTGATCATTCAGCCATCACTTACCAAGGATGCCGTGTTCTCTGCATTACTGATGGCCCATGCCGAATATCCAAGATTTGAATGCCTTCATCTGGGGTATGTGGATGAGTTTCCTGAGAAAGGGCGCTACACAGAAGAGGAGCTAATTGAATATGGCTTGTCAATAGAAAGAGAACAGTCACCCGCTCTTTCTGATAGAGGAATGAAATTAGCGTTACAAGTCTTCCCTCGGGTACGCTACTTAGCAGTCTGCAATTGCCCTAACCTGAGAAATGCATCTCTCTGGTGCACTCCAAATTTAACTTGCATGGCATTGCGTGATTTGACTCTGTCCAAGTGTAAGAATTTGTCCGTGGAGCATGTTTCTCAATTTATTTGCCAGCTGCCAACCATTGAATACCTTCATATTGAACATATGTTCAAGAAACTCGATGAAGCTGAAGAAGAGAATGTGGATAAAGAAACGAAACTTGTTGTCTCTTCACAAATGGTAAAAAGTGTTTCCTTGCACAAATGTGGAATCATCAAATTGTCAGTTGTTAATTGTCCAAGCCTCTGCACCCTTTCCTGTTCATCATGCAGGAACCTGTCTCAAGTCGAGTTTCAGAATTGCTTGTTGAATCGAGTGAGTTTCTCATGGTGTCCTGCATTGAGTATGAAGAGTGTTGTGGATAAAGTTTGCAATCTACCGGCAAATGCCAGTCGTATTGTCTCACTGCGTCCCACAGAATCGTTTGACCCAGTTGAACTCGAGCGGCAGTTATTCTCATCAACACTTGATTATCATCTGTGCATAGTGCATGATCACAGAAACTCTGTTGGCATAGTGACCAAGCTTTCTATTTATAGCTGGGTTGATACTGTCACTGCTATCAACAGTGAACTTATTGATAACTTTGGATTCCAACAAGCTGACTTCACATCAGAGAGGTCTGATCACTTTCCCTGGGGCAGAGACATTTATCGCATCCATAGAGACCTTTCCAGTGGGCCTGTTGAGATCATCATGGATGTTCCGTGGTTTCAGAAGCTTTCTACTTCCAAGGAGAGTTCATGTCTGCTGCAATACTTTGGTTCCTCAAAGACGGAACAGCTTCCAAGGTTAAAGAATAATCTTCCCATGAGCCTGTGTCTTAACGTCTTGAAAGAAGAGATTTCTGAGAGTTTTTCAGCAGAGAAAAGACTTCACAGACATATTTTGGTTCTTTATTTGAACACTGTTGATGTGAGACATGTTTATGAGCAGGGTGTCTAGGTGTTAATGTAGTAGAGAAAATTGTAGCATAATGCAGAGTCATTTACCATTTTTATTTGATTAACCACCCTGGGTGCTTATTTAAGTTTGGGCCCATGAGGGCGGGAAATTATTTCAGGGTAGGTGCTTATTATTTCCCCAACATTTTCAGCAATCAAGGACATTTTTAGAGAACAAAAAAAAAAAGAAAAACAAGTATTTCGCTTCAACAAGACAAAACAAAGTGCAGAATCAAACATAAACGATATGAAAGTTCATTGACTACTGTGTCTAAAACCAATTTTGGAACACTACTGATGCTCCTTTTACTTCACACTGGGCTAGTTCAGAAAAGTTTTTTGTTGGGAGGGGGTGGGCGCTTATTCGAGGGTGGACACTTATTTACTTTTTGGGCTTTCAGGGTGGGCGCTTATTTACTTTTTGGGCTTTCAGGGTGGACACTTATTTACTTTTTGGGCTTTCAGGGTGGGCGCTTATTCGAGGTGGCCGCTTATTTGAAGGTGGGCAGTTAATCAAATAATTATGGTAGATGTATGAAGTAGTACCCAGTTCATCATCCTTAGAAACCCAGGCTCAATTCTTTTATTCGAATTTTTGATTCATTATAACCTTTAATGCATCCTCATACTTTTGTCATCTTCCGTGCACTGGAACTTGTCCAAGAATTTTTGTAGACAAGGTTTGTACAGTGCAATCTTGGATGAGGCGTGTGTCTTAAACACCATTTTTTTTTAGGTCCAAACGGTGCACTTCAACCATCAGAAAAATTCAAACTCCATTTCCTCTCTAAATAATCATAGTGTCAAAGAGGAAAGGAGATGTACCTCATAACCAATTCTGTAAAATGTCAACAATCATGCCTTTTTCCCTGTTCACAAGCAACTGATGTCAACTTTTGACAACTATGCAACATTAGTTTGGAATGTTATGTAAATTGCCAAAGACTCAACTCAAAGCTCCCCTTATAAGTTCAAAAGTAATTTTGCCATTTCCTTCACTTTATCAGCATTCACATGTATTGAAAGAGTAGCTTAGTAGTTCTGGTGATAATTGTGCCTGTTTATTATTAATAATTATCACTTGACCTGTTGTTCTGATGTGATCCTTACAATCCTACCTCCACCTTGAAACTTGTTAAAAAGTGGAGGCTTTCTAACCGTAGATCAATAAACAGATCGAAAATTAAGTGGACATTTTATAGTGTTTCATGAGTAATGAATCATTGTGAGTGTGGTTGTCTTGTGGCTCTTGATGGAACCATTTTACTTGTTTAGATCTGTTTAAAGACGTTATGCAAAAATAGCTGACATTTTATTATTCTTTAGTCTGCATTTAAGTTAGCCCTACTAGCCTCCTTCATGGTAAAATATTCTTTTGATTTTTAAACTCAAGAACGAGGTTAGTTGGGCTAATTTGAATGCAAACAAAAGAATATTAGACGTTAATTGTCAGCCATTTTTGTATAGGGTCTTTTACTACTTCACAGAAGAGGAGCACTACTCATGACTACTCATGTTTGGGGCCTGTACCCAGAGGGGGGGGGGGGGGACCCCCGTAGCATTTGATACTTTTATTAATTATAATGGCTGTCCTTCGTTGCCGAAGATGACTGTCTTGTGTTTGAGTTGAGGCCTGTCTCAAACAGGCTCTCATGTGGGCGGTCAGACCTGCGTGGGATCTGCGGTAACGCTGACAATTACTGCATTGAAAAATGCCTAGAGTGGCTGCCGAGTGTGATCGGTCATGTAAACGCTGATATTCTTGCTGGCGCTGCTCTTCTACGGCTGACGTGGCCTTCCTCAACAGTCCACGCCATTTGAATTTCTGGAGTGCCTCTTCCTTCCAGGTATCATGCAGGATGCCTGTTCTCGTCATCTTTATGTACTTACTGAACAGAGCACTGTGTTTAACCGTCGTTATCACTTCAAATTATCTTGAACTCAAAGGTCACTTCTTCAGTTTTCATGAGTTCATTTGCTTTTGCCTAATTTCTTTCTTTTGAATTCAGATCTCTCGTTCTGTCTGACACAAAAAGCTAAAATGGTCGAAAAACAGACAACGTGGAGGTGCTTACAAATTTAAAATTAGAGCTGTTCCATCAGATGTATGATGACGGAAGTTATGACTTTGATAGGGTGCGGCTTGGACGTCGTACATCACAACCAAATGTGACCTTCATATATATTTTCTAAATTTATTGTGCGAGATAACTTACATCTGAAACAGTGTAAAAATTGTGTTCTTGGCCACAAATTGGCTTTAGGCACCCCCAAATTTTGACACCGTAAAAATATCGCATCGGAAAGTGATATATCGGAGTTAATGTTTGACTACGATTTCACTAGATATCTTTCCACTGATTACATTTGCTAAAAATAGATGAATACATTTAAATAGCACAAACTTTCAACAAATGAACTCGGTTATAAAGCAGCTTGCTTTAAAAACACGAAGGAACAAGAACAAACAAAGCATGCAACTCTCTGTTGAATACTACTTTAGTGTTCTTATGAGCAATCAAACGCTATATTTCTTTACTTTTGCCACAAATATAGAACATCAGTGAGAGTGAAGTCATTGATAAACTCAACAATTGCTGACTCTAAACAACGTTTCATATCAAAATTGCCACTGAACGAACGAACGAACGAACGAACGAACTAACTAACTAACTAACTAACTAACTAACTAACTAACTAACTAACTAACTAACTAACTAACTAACTAACTAACTAACTAATAAAACATTGTTTAAAAGCGAAAGGCACTGTTGAAAAGATTTCTCATGCAGCGTTTTGGTCAAAACTGATCAATAATTTGACAAGGTACCCCGCTTCCTGTAACACCATATTGCTCTTAGCTTCAAGCTTTAGGAAAATATTAAGTGATTTCTTCTGGGAAGAACAAACTATAATCAGTTTTATCAGCGATTTCTCCAAAATACACAGTCCTGAAGAACTTTACATAATTGGCCAAATTTTTTACGTTGCATTCTATTTCCATCTTAACCATCCGCAGCCACAGATAATTCATTCTAGTTTTTGTATAGTAGCAGGTAATTCGTAAAAGAACTAAACCATATTATGCTAACACTGCCATTAATACAAAAAAGGTTTCTTGGCAGCTATTACATGAAAAGTGAAATTACAAATAGGTGACACTCCCCCTTTAAGGATTGTTTAACATTGCTGGTGGATATTTAAGTTCCATAACTGAACTAAATGCTCTATGACAAAACGTTTGTTGATCATTATATAGTACATGTAGCTCCAAAAATCGCAGTATGGTAGTTCTTTGATATCCGTAATCATGTCAAAGTTGCCTGCTGCTGTAAGGTTGTATATAGCTCGAGTTTAAACAACAACCACGGACTAAAATTGAACTTCAGTTCACCATTTGTACAAGTGGTATCAGTCATCAAAATGTATGCACACGGATCTCTACTAATAATGAGGTAAGAGGTATCAGCTGGGCAGAGGGTCTTATGGAGCTAGGTTTAAGTGTTGTTAAAAAAACTAAAAAGGAGAAACACAAGGCCAGCAAAGGATATTTCAGTTATTTATTTCATAAAGAGTTAAATAAAATACACATGAAGATATAACTCCAGTTATACGCACCATTACAATGATTACATAGCTTGGTAACATAACGCACGATCAATTATTTTCTTTACACTTGAAGTTAGTGACAATTTTGCTTTATAATAGCCTAAACTGTCTCTGACTCAATAGTTTTATGTACTCTATACTTGAGCTATCAACGACATTGTTTTATTTGAGTCGACTAAACTAATTTTTCAATCTGCAGTCGACTCCCGATAACTCGAACCCTCGCTAACTCGAACCTCCCGCTAACTCGAACCAATTTTCCTTTCCTTTCAGGTCATTTTCTATATAATTTTACCCTCGATAACTCGAACTCCCGATAACTCGAACCTTTTTCAATTTCCCTTGAAGGTTCGAGTTATCGGGAGTCGACTGTGCCTTGAAAATCAATTTAAAATCAGCCATTTCTAGCGAAAGCAAAACTGTGGAAACTGTGTAATAAATGTTATAAATTTTCGACATTTCTTGGACAGGATTCCCGATAACTATTTTTCCACATTCAATATAACCTTTATCATCTGAATCAGTATACTGTGTGCTAGGATGCCCCAAAGGTAATTTAAGAAGCCCAAGATCCCATAGAAAAACGACAAAGGATCGTGCTAAAGAGACTAGTGAAGGGGGGAAACATTATCTCCCTATGCCAGAGGTAAGTTAACAAAAAACGGGAGAACATTAAGCGAAAACGGGAGGCCAGAAAAGATCGCCGAAAACGGGAGGGTTGAAATTTCTGTGTTTAATATAGGTTTGACTGTAATTACGAATAAAACATAAGGCAGAAAACATTGCCCCTAAACCTCCTCCCAGTCCGTCCTAAAGAGAAAATACCAAGAAGTGGCAAAATTGAAATATTCTAGGTAACTCTGTACTTAACTTTTACGTGGATTTCAAATCAAAATAAAATTTTGCAAGGAAAACTAAACGAGTAGAAACATTCAAAATCTTAACAAATCTCAACTGGAGATAGATGTTCCGCTGGCAACGAACATTTGCAGCTCTCAGGTAGGGCATACGAAGTCACAACAGATTGGACTCCAAGAACTTCTATGCACATTTTTGCAGTTCCAGTACAATTTGACTGGCGCCTGATTATTACATGTAACATATGCATAAAGGACCCGGTTCTGGAATCCTGTGCATGTTAAATCCCAATTTGTATCTGGATTAGCGCAACCATGTCTCTTAACGAATTCGAACGTATCTCTTCCAACCGCTCGAAGGCAAGACTTAAAATTGGTTATAATCTTGTCTCGCTTCTGACGTCTCTTTCGGATAACTGCAAAACAGATGATAGACAGATGAGTTTTTGGCCCAAAAATATCTCTCTTGGAAGAGTTTTCCTTTAGGGTCGGC